>NC_041409.2:41377184-41684684 GCF_900747795.2 Erpetoichthys calabaricus | reverse complement strand
TTAAGGTCAGTGTTCACGACTCCACCATAAGAAAGAGACTGGGCAAAAACGCCCTGCATGGCAGATTTCCAAGACGCAAACCACTGTTAAGCAAAAAGAACATTAGGGCTCGTCTCAATTTTGCTAAGAAACATCTCAATGATTGCCAAGACTTTTGGGAAAATACCTTGTGGACTGATGAGTCAAAAGTTGAACTTTTTGGAAGGCAAATGTCCCGTTACATCTGGCGTAAAAGGAACACAGCATTTCAGAAAAAGAACATCATACCAACAGTAAAATATGGTGGTGGTAGTGTGATGGTCTGGGGTTGTTTTGCTGCTTCAGGACCTGGAAGGCTTGCTGTGATAGATGGAACCATGAATTCTACTGTCTACCAAAAAATCCTGAAGGAGAATGTCCGGCCATCTGTTCGTCAACTCAAGCTGAAGCGATCTTGGGTGCTGCAACAGGACAATGACCCAAAACACACCAGCAAATCCACCTCTGAATGGCTGAAGAAAAACAAAATGAAGACTTTGGAGTGGCCTAGTCAAAGTCCTGACCTGAATCCAATTGAGATACTATGGCATAACCTTAAAAAGGCGGTTCATGCTAGAAAACCCTCAAATAAAGCTGAATTACAACAATTTTGCAAAGATGAGTGGGCCAAAATTCCTCCAGAGCGCTGTAAAAGACTCATTGCAAGTTATCGCAAACGCTTGATTGCAGTTATTGCTGCTAAGGGTGGCCCAACCAGTTATTAGGTTCAGGGGGCAATTACTTTTTCACACAGGGCCATGTAGGTTTGGATTTTTTTTTCTCCCTAAATAATAAAAACCACCATTTACAAACTGCATTTTGTGTTTACTTGTGTTATATTTGACTAATGGTTAAATGTGTTTGATGATCAGAAACATTTTGTGTGACAAACATGCAAAAGAATAAGAAATCAGGAAGGGGGCAAATAGTTTTTCACACCACTGTATATATATATATATATCTAGATCCCCGCGAAGTACTGCTTTTAATTTTTTATGAAGAAGAAAAGCTTTTTAAATTGAGGGAAAATATCCCAATAGCAATTTGTTAAGGATCTGTTTTTTTGTGAAGCAGCCTTAACACAGCTTTTCCGCTGTTTTATAAACGAACGCCATATAAGGTCTTCCTTTTTCCTTGCTTCGCCAAGGAAAGAGCCTTTTTATTAAATCCAAGGGTTCTTCGCTTTTTTTTTTGTTTGTTTATTACGATTGTTATAGTTCTGTTTGTATACGACGTTGTCAGTTCAGCACTCAGGTTGTAATATCACCAAGCCGTGCAAGCTTACTGTTAAGAATGCAACGTATAGTTGTGCATGAGAAAAGCAATCTTGCCTCAAATCAATGGCAAACTTTTGTAGGTCTATGAACTTAATTTAAAGTTTAGGTTTACACGGTGCTTTCTTTCCGAAGTACCTGCACTCATAAATATGTCTGTATGCGTCAGTCGCTCAAATCCCCGCGCTTCACACCGCCGAAGTACTGCTTTTAAATTTTTATTAAGAAAAGAAAACCTTTTAAAATTGAGGGAAAATATACCAATAACAGTTTGTTAAGGATCTGTTTTTTTGTGAAGCTGCCTTTACTCGAGTGATCACTTCGACCTGACTTGGTGGCCAACCATAAGCGTTACCTGGTAGGTAACCACCCATACAATCAGATTGTGAATCACACTACGAATGCCGTGAATGTAATTACACACTCACTGCACTTGCTTACGGTAATCGAACCTCGGACGTCAGTGCTAGAGGGGCTTAGCAGCGGTGAAGTATTGCTTTTAAATTTTAATTAAGAACAAAAGAAAACCTCAGAGGTTCGATTCCCGTAAGGGAGTGAAGTGAGCGCTTCGCAACGGCGAAGTACTGCTTTTAAATTTTTATTAAGAAGAAAAGAAAACCTTTTTAAATTAAGTCTTAAAAAGAGCTGTAAAGATATTGATAATAAGCTACGCAAACCCACCAAGACATGCAATCGTTTAAGTCAAAGCGCGAGTCGAAAAACACCATCCCATAATATTAGTTAACGATTAACACATTTCTATATGTATTGTAAGCATACAATACAACTGATAATATGTTGCGCTTATTTATCTGGTGTACTGACATTTTTGCGCGTTTAACGGCTGAAATCTAACGTGGTTTGTGCCCTTCAGAATGAAAAGAGTTTGCATTTACCTTTTTAATAAAAGGCGAGCTTTTAAGCCTGAGAAATCACCCCGTAAATGCACACGTTTAATTGCACATGTGTTAATATGTATGCTTACACAGTATTAAAAGACACTCAACAAGTACACAGTATTAAAAGACAGTCAACAATTAACGTCATTTACCTTCGTTCCCGCGTTTGACTTGTGCTGTAAATTTCTTCCTCGTTTTCAGTTCACGTGATTACGTAGGAGGCGTAATACGTGATGACGCGATACGTGACTCCGCCTCCTCCATTAGAGTATATGGACAAAAAACAGGTTCCAGTTATGACCATTACACGTATAATTTCGAAATGAAACCTGCCTAACTTTTGTAAGTAAGCTGTAAGGAATGAGCCTGCCAAATTTCAGCCTTCTACTTACACGGGAAGTTGGAGAATTAGTGATGAGTGAGTCAGTCAAACAGGTTCCAGTTATGACCATTACGCGTAGAATTTCGAAATAAAACCTGCCTAACTTTTGTAAGTAAGCTGTAAGGAATGAGCCTGCCAAATTTCAGACTTCTACCTACATGGGAAGTTGGAGAATTAGTGATGAGTGAGTCAGTCAGTGAGTCAGTGAGGGCTTTGCCTTTTATTAGTATAGATATATATATATATATATATATACACACACACACATATACACATATATCTGTATATGTCTGTGTGTGTGTGTGTATATATATATATATATATATATATATATATATATATATATATATATATATATATATACTAGCAAAATACCCGCGCTTCGCAGCGGAGAAGTAATGTGTTAAAGAGGTTATGAAAAAAAAAGGAAACATTTTAAAAATAACGTAACATGATTGTCAATGTAATTGTGTTGTCATTGTTATGAGTGTTGCTTTCTGTTATATATATAATATGCACACACACAGACATAAACATATATATACATAAACATATATATATACATATCTACATACACACATATCTACATATACATACGTATATACACATCCACATAAACATATAAATACATATACAAATTTACATATCTACATATATATATATATATATATATATATATATAGACATAGATATATACATACATACATTCACATATATATATATATATATATATATATATATATACTATATATATACATATCAACTTATTGGCTCCTGTATTTAGGATATGGCAGGTTGGATAATGGATGGATGGACATTTGTATGCATAGCCCTATTTGCCCATTTTCGTTTTTTTTCTTTCTTCAGTAATATTTCAGCAAACCCGGAGCTTGTCAGTTCAAATCCTGGTACTGACACCACTGTGTGACCCTGAAGAAGTCACTTCACCTGCCTGTGCTGCAAAAAACAAAAGTAATGTAACAAATTGTATTTCAGATGTTGTAAGTTGGTGGAATAAAGGCATGAGTCAAATAGATAAATATGTATTATACACATAGGAACTATTCATTTATTTTCAGTTAAGTCATCTGCAGCAAACTTTTATAAATGAGGGTTTCTCCTTTTTAGATAGTGCAAACTGTTTCTTCTTCATTGACGTTTTCTCTTGGAGAGCTTTTTTCATTTCATTGAAAATGAAAGCAGCAGCTGCCAAAATATGTAGCTTTCTTATTAATTTTTCAACATTGTGTAAAATAAATGTATAAAGTAACATAAAATGTTTAAATACTGGTTATTCTTTTACAGTAAAATATTACTACACAGATACAAAAAAAGTAAAATGGATATCTTGTTTTTCTTTAAGGAGATTAAATATTACTGAAGAAAGAAAAAAAAAATTAAACAGCCAAATGGGGCTATGCATATGAACTTAAAAGGTTTAAATAAAACAGAAATATATATTTTATTTTTACTTGGTTAACTTGTGGAGGGTGTATCCTGTAGCAAAGCTCTAACTGTTTTCGTGAAAGCCCGTTTCAGTCAATAAGTCTTATGTGTGTGTTTATGTATGTGTGTATATATATGTAGATATGTGTATATGTAGATAAATGTTTATGTGTGTGTGTATAATATATATATATATATATATATATATATATAAAAGACAGCAACACTTATAACAATGACAACACAATTAAATTGACAATCATGTTACGTTATTTTTAAAATGTTTCCTTTTTTTTTCATAACCTCTTTAACACACTACTTCTCTGCTGCGAAGCGCGGGTATTTTGCTAGTATATATATATAATATATATATATATATATATATATATATATACATATACACACATACATGCAGTTTCAATAACATAGAAATCAATATAAATATTAACATCATTCTCATATGAGAATATGAAGTAATATATAAGAAGCACATTTCATATAAATATAAATTATTAAACAGTAAAATCTTCTTCTGTAATTTGCTACCGTGGCAGTTTGTGTGTCTGTCCAGGATTTTAAATCACCTGTAGCTCGCAAACCGTTTCACCTATTGACTTGAAATCTGGTACACATATAGTACGTCACGTCTACTATCCGCTTTATCGGTGATGATTGTATTACTCTTTTTATGTTTAGTTTATTTTATTGTACAATCAACTCCTATCTGCGCACACCAGGGCGGCCGTGGGCGGATGCGTATGGTGTATTCACTCCATGTTCTCGTGCATTGCGCTGTCACTGGTATTTTGATAAAAGAATTTGAACAACATATAAGAAGCGTATAAATTATTAAACAGTAAAACATTAACATTTAAGAAGTAAAGTTAGATTAAGTACTACTGCAGTGCCCTCGGGTATACCTCATTTTTAGTTTGTCCATTACATGCTTAAATGTATACATTTTTTGGTGTACCTACCCGAGAACACGCGACATATAACCGAGCGTGGGAGAAGCATGGATTTTAAACACGCGTTGAGTTCATCTGCTGGTCTCCCTCGTGGAATAACTGGTAATGTTTGAATAAAATCTACAGCGAGTAAAACGACATTACCTCCTATTTTTTTTTTTTACGATCTCTGAGATGTTGCTTTTTTCGGTTGAAGGCTTCATAAGCTGTTTTATGTTGTATGGTGTACTTATCCCAAACCATCATCTTTGAATGTTGCAAGACTTTCGGCTTGTATGTAGATCGGGGTAATTACATTCATTCCATTCCTAGTCTGAATCACAATCTGATTGTATGGGTGGTTACCTGGCACTGTAGGGTTGCCACCCGTCCTTTAAAATACGGAATCGTGCCGCATTTCAGAATGAAATTGCGCGTCCCGTTTTGAATCAATACTGGACGGGATTTCTCCCGTATTTTTTTTATCATTTTTTTTAAAGCAGCGTCTCATGCAAATCATCCCACACGCATTTTATGAAGATGCCTCCTTTCCTACTTTTGATTGGGTAATACTTGATGTCATCGTTAGTTTGATTGGTCTTTTTAACTGTCCAGTGAGGAGGGCGTGTGTTTTAAGTAGAGTCTGGTAAGTTTTGGCACTGAGATGTGGCGTCAGCGCCAGAGTTGAAGCCCCTAATGTTGCGGTCAGCAAGTCGGCTAACATCAGCCATGTGCCGTCTTTCAGTTGCGAGAAGCAGATCATAGAATGGTTGAAACTGTTGCCCCTAACGTTGCGCCACGGCGTGTGGTTCGTTTATACCTCGCGTCTTCTCATTAAACTTTTATCTCGCGAATATGTTATTGCAATCCGCAGCGGGAGCGTTTCTATAAACTTAATTTAAACTTACGTTTTACACCGTGCTTTGTTTCCCTTATGAACATGCTTGAATGCTTCACTCGCTCCCTTCTCAATTGTTTAATTAATTTTTTGCTGTTCGCTGTTTGCGGCTCTTCCGTCATTTCCCTCTACTTCGTTCTTTTATCTCGCGAATATGTTATTGCAATCCTTAACGGGAGCGTTTCATTAAACTGATTGAAAATAGTTTTGCATTTACCTTTTTAGTAAAAGGCGAGCTTTTACGCCTGAGAAATCACCCCGTAAATGCACACGTTTAATTGCACATGTGTTAATATGTATGGTTACACAGTATTAAAAGACAGTGAACAACGTCAGTTACCTTTGTTCCCGCGTTTGATAAAAGGCGAGCTTTTGAGCCTGAGAAATCACCCCGTAAATGCACACGTTTAATTGCACATGTGTTAATATGTATGCTTACACAGTATTAAAAGACAGTCAAAAATTAACGTCATTTACCTTCGTTCCTGCGTTTGACTCGTGCTGTAAATTTCTTCCTTGTTTTTAGTTCACGTGATTACGTAGGAGGCGTGATGACGCGATACGTGACTCCGCCTCCTCCATTACAGTGTATGGACAAAAAATATGTTCCAGTTATGACCATTACGCGTAGAATTTTGAAATGAAACCTGCCTAACTTTTGTAAGTAAGCTGTAAGGAATGAGCCTGCCAAATTTCAGCCTTCCACCTACACGGGAAGTTGGAGAATTAGTGATGAGTGAGTCAGTCACTGAGTGAGTGAGTGAGTGAGTCAGTCAGTCAGTGAGGGCTTTGCCTTTTATTATTATAGATATACACATACATGCACTTACAATAACATAGAAATCAATATAAAGAACATTAACATCATTATCATATGAGAATATGAAGTAATATATAAGAAGCACATTTCATATAAATATAAATTATTAAACAGTAAAATCTTCTTCTATAATTTGCTACCGTGGCTATTCGTTGTCTGTCCAGGATTTTAAATCACCTGTAGCTCGCAAACCGTTTCACCTATTGACTTGAAATCTGGTACACATATAGTACGTCACGTCTGCTATCCGCTTTATGGGTGATGATTGTATTACTCTTTTTATCTTTATTTTATTTTATTGTAGAATCAACTCCTATCTGCTCACACCAGTGCGGCCGTGGGCAGATGCGTATGGTGTATTCACTCCATGTTATCGTGCATTGCGCTGTCACTGGTATTTTGATAAAAGAATTTGAACAACATATAAGAAGCGTATAAATTATTAAACAGTAAAACATTAACATTTAAGAAGTAAAGTTACATTGAGTACTACTGCAGTGCCTTCGGGTATACCTCATTTTTTCTTTGCCCATTACATGCTTAAATGTATACATTTTTTGGTGTACCTACCCGAGAACACGCGACATATAACCGACCGTGGGAGAAGCATGGATTTTAAACACGCGTTGAGTTCATCTGCTGGTCTCCCTCGTGGAACAACTGGTAACGTTTGACTAAAATCTACAGCGAGTAAAATGACATTACCTCCTTTTTCTCTTTTTTACGATCTCTGAGATCTTGCTTTTTTCGGTTCAAGGCTTCATAAGCTCTTTTATGTTCCATGGTGTACTTATCCCAAACCATCATCTTTGAATGTTGCAAGACTTTCGGCTTGTATGTAGATCGGGGTAATTACATTCATTGCATTCCTAGTCTGAATCACAATCTGATTGTAACATCCGCTACGTGCCCTCTTTTAATTGCGAGAAGCAGATATATATAGCCAAATTCTCGTGCTTCGTTGCGGCGAAGTACTGCTTTTAATTTTTTATTAAGAAGAAAAGAAAACCTTTTTAAACGGATCGAAAATATACCAATAACAATTTAAGGATCTGTTTTTTTGTGAAGCTTCCTTTTCACAGCTGTCGCGCTACGGCGTGTGTTTCGTTTATTTGACAGTATGTAGATCGTGGTAATTACATTCATGGCATTCGTTTTCTGAATCACAATCTGATTGTATGGGTGGTTACCTGCCAGGTCACGCTTGTGGTTTGTCAGCAAGTCGCCTTACGTCCGCCACGTGCCCTCTTTCTGTTCCCAGAAGCGTTTCTATAAACTTAATTTAAACTTACGTTTTACACCGTGCTTTTTTCCCTTATGAAGATGCTTGTATGCTTCACTCGCTCGCTTCTTATTGTTTCGCTCCCTTCTCAATTGTTTAATGAATTTTTTGTTCTTCGCGGTTTGCGGCTCTTCCTTCATTTCTCCCTACTGCGTTCTTTTATCTCGTGAATATGTTATTGCAATCCGCAGCGGGAGCGTTTCTATAAACTTAATTTAAACTTACGTTTTACACCATGCTTTGTTTCCCTTATGAAGATGCTTGTATGGTTCACTCGCTCGCTTCTTATTGTTTCGCTCCCTTCTCAATTGTTTAATGAATTTTTTGTTCTTCGCTGTTTGCGGCGCCAGAGTTGAAGTCCCTAACGTTGCGGTCAGCAAGTCGGCTAACATCTGCCATGTGCCGTCTTTCAGTTGCGAGAAGCAGATTATAGAATGGTTTTAATAGTTTACTTTCAAATAATGCAAAGAGTATGCTACACGTGTTTCTCCCTAATTCTGGACTCATCAGGCGTACACACTCGCTGCATCCGCTCTCGGGAATCGAATCTCGAACGTCAGCGCCAGAGGTGAAGCCCCTAACGTTGCGCTACAGCGTGTGGTTCGTTTATACCTCATGTCTTCTCATTAAACTTTTATCTCGCGAATATGTTATTGCAATCCGCAGCGGGAGCGTTTCTATAAACTTAATTTAAACTTACGTTTTACACCGTGCTTTTTTCCCTTATGAAGATGCTTGTATGCTTCACTCGCTCGCTTCTTATGTTTCGCTCCCTTCTCAATTGTTTAATGAATTTTTTGTTCTTCGCTGTTTGCGGCTCTTCCTTCATTTCTCCCTACTGCGTTCACAGTCTTTTCACGTGATTACGTGGGAGGCGTGATGACGTGACACTCAACTCCTCCTCCCACGGCCATCGAGCTGCCGTCCATTACAGTATATTGTGAAAAAAGAGGTTCCAGTTATGACCATTACGCGTTGAATTTTGAAATGAAACCTGCCTAACTTTTGTAAGTAAGCTGTAAGGAATCGGCCTGCCAAATTTCAGCCTTCCACCTACATGGGAAGTTGCAGAATTAGTGATGAGTCAGTCAGTCAGTGAGTCAGTGAGGGCTTTGCCTTTTATTAATTAGTATAGATATATGTGTATATATGTGTATTCATACGGGTATTTACTGTGAATATATTGGGGTTGTTCATAAATAGGATATATCTCCATTTCTTTTCCTGGCTTTCTTTCTTTCTTGCTTTCTTTCTGTATATTATAGATGGGTAAAAGGGGGTGGCCTATTACTTAGTGTTTATTTTGGATAAGGATTGATTTAAAGAGTGTTGTATGATTGGTTTGATTTATAATATATATTCTTTTGGTTTGGTTAAACAACTGTTGGCTGATTATTTCTTTTTTGGTATAAATCCATAAACAACTCCATCTGGGGACATCAAAATTGGGTCTAAGGTTCTGTCAGTTTTCGAACATAGTATTATTTTTCCTAAGAGTAGGAGTTTTTTGTGTGTTCCGGACTTCTCATCCAACAATTAGGGGAGTTCGCTACAATGGACCAAAGATAAGAAGAGTGGACAAAAAGAAAAAAAGAAAACACAAAGCACTTTACTGAGTGGGCATAAAGAAGATACGAGAGGACAGCACAGTGGGCACGTCAGGGTGAGAGGAGGGTAGTGTGTGTACAAGTTAGGAAAGTTCAAACTGTTATTATAAAATGCTGATTCATTCTCAAACGTGGAATCCAATACAAATCAGTATATCTATACATATTAATAAAAGGCAAAGCCCTCACTGACTGACTGACTGACTGACTGACTCATTACTAATTCTCGAACTTCCCGTGTAGGTGGAAGGCTGAAATTTGGCAGGCTCATTCCTTACAGCTTACTTACAAAAGTTAGGCAGGTTTCATTTCGAAATTCTACGCGTAATGGTCATAACTGGAACATATTTTTTGTCCATATACTCTAATGGAGGAGGCGGAGTCACGTATCGTGTCATCACGCCTCCTACGTAATCACGTGAACTAAAAACAAGGAAGAGATTTACAGCACGAGTCAAATGCGGGAACGAAGGTAAATGATGTTAATTTTTGAGTGTCTTTTAATACTATGTAAGCATTTATATTAACACATGTGCAATTAAACGTGTGCATTTACGGGGTGATTTCTCAGGCTTAAAAGCTCGCCTTTTATCAAACGTGGGAACAAAGGTAACTGACGTTGTTCACTGTCTTTTAACCCCTTAACCGCCCTCTGCCGGATATATCCGGCACCGTTGTTTTATTGCTAACGCCATACTGCCGGAATTATCCGGCACATTTGCCTGTGGTTATATGAATGCCTGGCAAGTAGTATAACTGACGGTTTGGCGTGGGTATTATTACTACGTTGTATTTCGACAAGTCTGTGGTTGTTTTGGCCGGTCATGTGACGTGATTCGCATGTAACAGCTGTGAATATGGTGAAACGTAAACTGACTTCAAGTGAGGCTTTGCAGGCGATTTTGGACAGTTCTGATCATGATTGTAGCAGTTCTGAAGAAGATTTTAGCGACAGTGATGAGCAGCAACGTGCGCTGCATGATACTGTGAATGAAGACGCATCGGATGACGGCGCTGAGTGGGTGTATCCCCAGCATCTCAGCTGGGCTGCTGCCCGTGGTGAACTACCTTTTCTGCATTCGTTTGAGGGAACGTGTGGCTTTATTGTTGATGTAAACAATTACACTGCTGAGCAGTTTTATGAGCTGTTTGTGTCACCTGATTTGATCAGACATTTTGTTCATCAGACAAATCTGTATGCAGCACAGTTTATTGAGAAAAATCCCAATTTACCTCCACATTCCCGTGTTCGTGCTTGGTTTGACACTGATGAAAACGAAATGAAAAAATTCATTGGGATTTTGATGTTGATGGGAATAATCAGAAAACCAGATATTGAGATGTACTGGTCTACAGATCCTATGTATGCAACACCTATTTTTGCAGCTGTCATGACACGTAACCGATTCTCTTTGCTGCTGAAATTCTTTCATTTGAATGACAACAGAAACGAGCCAGATAAGAAAGATCCAAACCGCGACCACTTGTTCAAGCTACGTCCTTTGATTGATCATTTATTTGAAGCATTTCAGTTGCCCTACATGCCAGGACCGTCAGTTGCAGTTGATGAAAGTTTATTGTCGTGGAAGGGCCGCTTACAGTTTCGACAGTATCTACCATTGAAAAGGGCACGGTTTGGTATCAAGATGTTTTGCTTAGCTGAGAATTCAGGTTGCATTTATAGATTTCGTGTATACACTGGCAAAGAGGATCCTATGAGTAGTATTTCAGCAGTGTTGCCAGATGAATGTAAGGACTTTGGACTTTCAGAAAAACGCTGTCATGTCTGTTCAAAGAAGGGTCAGCGTAGAGACGTCAAGACCTTCTGCTCAAAGTGTCCCAGCAATCCAGGACTTTGTGCAGTTCCCTGCTTTGGCCTGTGGCACAGCAAACTCAAATACTGGGAATGAAACTATGATTGACTGAACTACTTTTGACTTTTGAATTACTTTTGACTGTTCCGTTTTTGTAGTTGACAATAAATCCAGAAGCCTGAGAAAAGGTACATTTTGTGTTTTATTATGTGTTTGCCCATTTCTAGAACTTGCACAACATTTAGTGGTCAATACTGCTTGAATAAATGTAAAAAATGTAAAAAAAATGTAAAAAAGTAAAAAAACGAAAATTGTTCAGATTTCACCTGGCGTGGGGAATATTTAGGGAGTTGGCGGTTAAAGGGTTAATACTGTGTAACCATACATATTTACACATGTGCAATTAAACGTGTGCATTTACGGGGTGATTTCTCAGGCTTAAAAGCTCGCCTTTTACTAAAAAGGTAAATGCAAAACTATTTTCAATCATTCTATGATCTGCTTCTCACAACTGAAGGCACCGTGGCTGATGTTACGTCACTTGCTGTCCAACCATAAGCGTTACCTGGTAGGTAACCGGACACTCACTTCACTCCCTTTCGGGAATCGAACCTCTGAGGTTTTTTTTTGTTCTTAATTAAAATCTAAAAGCAATACTTCACCGCTGCTAAGCCCCTCTAGCGCTGACGTCCGAGGTTCGATTACCGTAAGCAAGTGCAGTGAGTGTGTAATTACATTCACGGCATTCGTAGTCTGATTCACAATCGGATTGTATGGGTGGTTTAAGAAAGGAAGATGTAATGATACTTGATTTAAACGATTCCATGTCTTCCTGGGTTTGCGTAGCTTATTGTCAATATCTTTACACGTTTTTTTAAGACTTATTGACTGAAACGGGCTTTCACGAAAAAAGTTACGGCTTTGCTACAGGATACACCCTCCACAAGTTAAGCAAGTAAAAATAAAATATATATTTCTGTTTTATTTAAACCTTTTAAGTTCGTATGCATAGCCCCATTTGGCTGTTTAATTTTTTTTTTTCTTTCTTCAGTAATATTTAATCTCCTTAAAGAAAAAGAACATATCCATTTTACTTTTTTTGTATCTCTTTAGTAATATTTTAGTGTAAAAGAATAACCAGTATTTAAACCTTTTATGTTACTTTATACATTTATTTTACACAATGTTGAAAAATTAATAAGAAAGCTACATATTTTGGCAGCTGCTGCTTTCATTTTCAATGAAATGAAAAAAGCTCTCCAAGAGAAAACGTCAATGAAGAAGAAACAGTTTGCACTATCTAAAAATCAGAAACCCTCATTTATAAAGGTTTGCTGCAGATGACTTAACTGAAAATAAATGAATAGTTCCTATGTGTATAATACATATTTATCTATTTTACTTATGCCTTTATTCCACCAACTTACAACATCTGAGGTATAATTTGTTACATTACTTTTGTTTTTTGCAGCACAGGCAGGTGAAGTGACTTCCTCAGGGTCACACAGTGGTGTCAGTACCAGGATTTGAACTGACAAGCTCTGGGTTTACTGAAATATTACTGAAGAAAGAAAAAAAACGAAAACGGGCAAATAGGGCTATGCATACAGATGTCCGTCGTCCATTATCCAACCTGCTATATCCTAAATACAGGAGCCAATAAGTAGATATGTATATATACAGTACAGTAATCCCTCCTCCATCGCGGGGTTTGCGTTCCAGAGCCACCCGCGAAATAGGAAAATCCGCGAAGTAGAAACCATATGTTTATATGGTTATTTTTAGAATGTCATGCTTGGGTCACAGATTTGCGCAGAAACACAGGAGGTTGTAGAGAGACAGGAACGTTATTCAAACACTGCAAACAAACATTTGTTTCTTTTTCAAAAGTTTAAACTGTGCTCCATGACAAGACAGAGATGACAGTTCTGTCTCACAATTAAAAGAATGCAAACATATCTTCCTTTTCAAAGGAGTGCAAAGCAAGCAGTCAAAAAAAAAATCAATAGGGCTTTTTGGCTTTTAAGTATGCGAAGCACCGCCGGTACAAAGCTGTTGAAGGCGGCAGCTCACACCCCCTCTGTCAGGAGCAGAGAGAGAGAGAGAGATAGAGAGAGAGATAAAAAATCAATACGTGCCCTTTGAGCTTTTAAGTATGCGAAGCTCCGTGCAGCATGTCCTTCAGGAAGCAGCTGCACACAGCCCCCCTGCTCACACCCCCCTACGTCAGCGCAAGAGAGAGAGAGAGAGAGAAAGTAAGTTGGGTAGCTTCTCAGCCATCTGCCAATAGCGTCCCTTGTATGAAATCAACTGGGCAAACCAACTGAGGAAGCATGTACCAGAAATTAAAAGACCCATTGTCCGCAGAAACCCGCAAAGCAGCGAAAAATCTGCGATATATATTTAAATATGCTTACATGTAAAATCTGCGATGGAGTGAAGCCACGAAAGGCGAAGCGCGATATAGCGAGGGATCACTGTGTGTATATATATATATATATATATATATATATATATATATATATAATGTGTGTGAATGTATATATGTATATATATATGTGTGAATGTATATATGTATATATATATGTGTGAATGTATATATATATGTGTGAATGTATATATGTGTATATATATATATGTATATATATATATATGTGTATATATATATATGTATATATATATATATGTGTGTATATATATATATATGTGTGTATATATATATATATGTGTGTATATATATATATATATGTGTGTATATATATATGTGTGTGTATATATATATGTGTATATATATATATATGTGTGTATATATATATGTGTATATATATATATATGTGTGTGTATATATATATATGTATATATGTATATATGTGTATATATATATATGTATATATGTATATGTGTATATATATATGTGTATATATATGTTTATGTGGATGTGTATATATATATATGTATATATATGTTTATGTGTGTCTGTGTGTGTATATTATATATATAAAAGACAGCAACACTCATAACAATGACAACACAATTACATTGACAATCATGTTACGTTATTTTTAAAATGTTTCCTTTTTTTTTTTTCATAACCTCTTTAACACACTACTTCTCCGCTGCAAAGCGCGGGTATTTTGCTAGTATAAATATAATATTGAGTTAATATTTTTAGGAAAGCATCCTTAGACTCCATAATGTTTCTTAGCAAAGTGCCTCTACTTGGACATGTCATTTCTAGCACTAATGTTTCACGTTCTTATCGTATCCCATGAATTACTAAACTCTCTCGCTCCATTTAAATCTTTAATAGTTTGATTTTTGCATTTTAATACAAAGAGGAAAAATCTTTTCTTACCAATTTCCTTGTGCAGGAGCCATATAGGAAGGAATCCAACTATAGAGAAAAAGAGAAGAACAAAGTGAACATTTGAGAGGAGAAGTGGGACTGACAATACCAGTCTCTCCATGGATGTCTTGAGCTGCCATCAGGCACACCTCAGATGAATATTTATATATACTGTATATTGTGAACGTCAAAATGGATGGAGTTGCATCCCAACTGGGGTGAAGGCTGACACTTTCTCCAGCTGGGAGGCCACAATGAAAGGCTGTGCAACCTGGCAAGGATGGCTTTTGGTTCTTGTCCTAGGCGTGGTGTAAATTTAACAGATGGACTGGATTAAATATCAAGGACAATACAGCCTATAATATGAGAGACGGCAGTGATCCACTGACTCAGTTCCTATGACTTGTAGTTCAGAAGGGCAATCCTGTCAGGGTCTGTGTCTGCCACCAGAGGGCACTTCCATAAGATAACCTACAGTACCTGTTTCATGTAAACCCCATATGGTGCAAAAATGCTTTCAGAATGCAATGTCATGACACCAGAAGTACACCAGGGTCCAACATAAAAGCAAATGTCTCCCTTCACTCAGAGAATCAGAGTTGGGAGAAGAGGATGACACTCACTAAGGAGGAGCAGAGGGAGACAATAATGCATTTATTTGGCATATTGTTTAAAGTAAGAGTGTTGAGGTTTTGCCATGTAATAAAACATGTTCTGTTATCCTCGTTTGGTGTCTGTGGTGGTTGTATCTGATGTTCAGAGCTCTGGGGTAACCCCTAGTGGCCACAAAATATACAGCAATATGTTTGCCTCTGAGTCTGACTAGGGACATTTTCACAAGTGAAGACTTTTTTTTTGATAGGCGTTACACTTTTCTTAGTCTACATGAATATCGCATTGTAATCATACCATATTTATATGTGACCCTTAGAGGAAATTACAGAGATGTACAATTTAGGATATCATTGTTACGCAGATGACCCTCAAATCCACATTGGGGTAAAACTTTTATGTACTTCCACCTCTACTCTCCTCACAAACTGACTCCATGAAACAAAGTCAAGGACACAACAGGAGTTCCTCAATCAAATTACTTAATGACTGAGGTTCTTTTAATGGGTCCTCCTTCTTTTGTACAAAAAATAAATCATTTTATCATCTGTTGATAGAATTCTGTTATCACCTACCATTAATGTTATTTTTGACAGTAAGCTTATGTTTGAGGCACACTTTTAAAAACATTACCAAAATTTATTTGTTTCATCCATAACAAGATTGCAGGACTCCGACCATTTCTGTCACTAACTGTCTCTGAAAAGATAATTCAAGTCTTTATTTAAGACCCTTCATCATTTTGATTATTGCAATGCTCTTCTCTTTGGTCTACCAGCAAATTCTCTTAAGCTCAAAACGTGCAAAACTGTGCTGCTCAGACTCATACCCATACATCGCTGAACCATCACGTCACCTCTGTACTGGCATCACTCCACTGGTTCTCTGCTCACAAACACATCACATTTAAAGCTCTCATTCAAACACATAAAGAAGTACATGGCACAGCCTCTTGTCACATCTGTGGCCTCGTCAGACCCTCCATTCTACTATCTCTTTGACCCTGCAGAAAGTTCGAGCCATGGAGGATGAGAACTTTATTTGCAATATCTAATGATATTCTATTTGACTATCCTTACTTTGTTTGTATTTACTGTGGTGGGTTGGCACCCTGCCCGGGATTGGTTCCTGCCTTGTGCCCTGTGTTGGCTGGGATTGGCTCCAGCAGACCCCCCGTGACCCTGTGTTTAGATTCAGCGGGTTGGAAAATGGATGGATGGATGGATGTTTGTATTTATTACATGATGTCACATATTGTTTTCTCACCTTGTTATTTTCTGGTTACTTTATACTTTTTATTCTACTTTTCTTGCTATGCCTTATTGCACTCTGGGTCAAGAAAATTGTGTTACAAATAAAATGTGCTATTATTATTATTATTAAGTGAACATGGTGGCACAGAGGTTGGCACTGCTGCCCGGCCCAGTCAGTGTGTGTCTTGAGCCTGCATGCTTCTCCTGTGTCTGTGTGGCTTTCTCTGCTGTTCAAACCAAAGATGAATAGTAAATATGTTAAGAGTATTTGTGTGTGTGTGTGTGTGTGTGTGTGTGTGTGTGTGTGTGTGTGTGAGTCACAGACAGGCACCTTACAAATGAATGGCTACTGTCATGTGTCTGCTCTCTGCTACCATAAACTGGAATCAGAAAACAGGTGAATGAATTAATTTTAGATTCAAAATCAGAAAAGTAATTTTAAAGACTATTTATTTTTTATTGTTTTTGATTTCTTTCCCTGTTCACAAAGGAAGCACCAAAACAAAGGAGACAAAGAAGACTTCACTTAACGTGATGGGCCACATTGGCTCAATGCTGACCATTTTCAAATCGTCTCCTCTTCACATTCAGGCTGGTTGATCTCCTGTCTGAGAATTTCCTTCCAGTTCACATTTATTCAGTCACACCAAGGCCTTCACTAATTTAACTGTTGAGATATGCATGGACTCTGAAGACCCCTGAAGTCAGTTATGATGGTGATATGAGATCTTCTGTCCTCACCTCTCATTCTTCTCCACTGAATGACCAGCAGGGGAGTCACCACTAAGCAAAGAACCAACAAGACGCAGAAAGCCACCAACCAGCCAGAGACCCCTGGGGAGAAACCTACAAAATGAGAGGAAGACAAGTGACTCTGTGAGACAGGAATGAGGTTCAGGTGAGGAAAACACAGAAGAATCCATCAAGTATGACTCCATCATACTAGGGGACCTAACCACACGTATTGAGCTGCATTTACCCTGCATTTACACCACAGATGATGTGCTCCTGTAGCTGGAGCCTGGGACCAAACACACCTTCACACCCATTTCCTCAGCATGTCCATCAGCCCTCTCGTTATCTATCATAAATTATATGAACACAAAGTAGCAGATTTCCTGTCTAGTATCTCACCTCCATTAATGTCCACTCAGTGTTATTCTCCTCCAGTGTTTGTCTCCTACATCTTTTAATCTACACTTTTACTTTTCATTTCTTTGAATCACGTGACACAGATATGGGGGTCCACTCCTAGACTGAGTCACAACTGAATTTTCTATTTTTCTATTTTCGCGATGGCCTTGTTTCAAAGTCGCACTGCTGGCCAACTGTACTTGACATTGTAGATTTGTTCACGTGTGTGTGGTGGTGTGAATTCCTGTATTTCACAGATCCATCTGTTATTCATATTTCATTTCCACTTATGGATCTTTTCTTTTAATGTGCATATGGCACATCGTTTAACACAAAATTAGTTACTACATTGATTTCCCAGATAATCAGTAAATGGGAGTCGAGCTTTTAAAGCCGATCTACAAATATGTGCTTCAGTGCCACATTCTGTGTAAAAATAGCACATTGACTCAGTGGTGGTGCTGCTAATGCCACACTAATCGATGACGTACTGTAGATGCCAAGTCCAGAGTGCCAGTCTGCCTTTGGTGCTTTGCTTCTCATGAGACAGCTGAACACATTGTACTCCTCCTTCACCGGGCGGACACTGCTTACTGTCAGAAGACCCTCGGAGTCCCGCACTGATGTTATTGTGGACTGAGACGTCACGTCTGCTCCATTTATGTCCCTCCAGGTGATTTCTGGTTGGGGGTTCCACTTCTCAGCTCTGCATTCCAGTCAGGTCTTCTGGTCTTCAGTCAACCTCATAGAAATGGAGGGCTAAGCACCTAAAACTAATATAATACAAAAGATCAGTGAAGAGAAGAAGAAACACTTTAACACCAGCAAACCTGACATACACTTATAAATAAACTGCTGAAATAAAAGAATCTGGTTATTTTTGTTTGGAGTGTAGGATTTGATTTTATTTAGTTTGACTTGTTTCTGATCATTTTATTTATTACTAATATTTAATGAAACTTGACAGAGCGTTAGTTTGCAAACACTTGGGACCAACTGAGGTAAGTTGGCAGGTTTTGAGACTTTGAGGACATTTCTTTGACCAACTATTGAAATATTACTGGCCTGGACCTGAGGAGTTTTTGAGCTCAATAATCCTGCAAACTAGAGGAGCAGCACCTTTGATTTCTGGAGTCCAATTCCTTGGCATGATGTCTGTGCTAGGAGGCAGGAGCTTTCCATGCTTCCCAGGTGACCTGCTGTCCCATTTGATGTCCCACCTGCTGTCTAACTTGCTCAAGCCTGCATGATGGCATCCAGTGTCAAGTTTTAGCCAGGGTCTTAACCCACTTTAGGTATAGTTTAATCATCTGTGATCTTTTGGTGATTTTTTAAATATTATAGTTGGGTATATTTCATTGTTTTTGTCCTTATGTATGTTATGTTTGGAATCTTGTTCTGTTTATTATTTATCTGTTATATTTTAGCATATCTAGTTACATACTCTGTTTCCTTTATAGAGTTTCAGGGCTGCAGGACCACCCCAAGATGATGTTTATTTGTATCACACAATGTTATTTATTCAAGGTTTTCTCATAGTTTTTGGTACATCTTGCCTGAAGAAGGGGCCTGAGTTGCCTCGAAAGCTTGCATATTGTAATCTTTTTAGTTAGCCAATAAAAGGTGTCATTTTGCTTGACTTCTCACTACATTCATAGTTTTTGGTATTTTTGTATTTTATTCTGGTTTATCACCTTTTATTTTACTTCAGTCCTTTGTATATTCTGTATTTATCTTTATACCATACCATACCATACCATACCACATTTATTTATTGAACACTTAAAACACAGCATTACAACTGACCAAAGCGCTGGACAGTTAAAACAAACAGGACTAAAAACAAAATATTAAAAGCAAACATTAAGAGAGAATTTGAACTAAGAAACTAAAAACAGGTCAGAGGACCCAATAAAATAGAGAAAATAGCGAAAAACAAGTAGAAAATGAAACAAGTTAAGAATTAAAAGCCAATGTGAAGAAGTGCGTTTTTAAGCGTAATTTGAATGTGGCAACTGAAATGGCTTGCCTAACCACTAAGGGTAGGGAGTTCCAGAGCCTGGGTGCACGGACGGAGAAAGCCCTTTCACCACGAGCTTTGAAACGTGCTTTGGGAACGGTTAGAAGCAGCTGATCTGCGGATCTAAGAACGCGAGGGGGATTGTATCGATGGAGCAAAACACTCAAATAGGCGGGGGCTAGACCATTTAATGCCTTATAAGTTAGGAGGAGTATCTTAAAATCGATTCTGAATCTAACCGGCAGCCAATGTAATTCAGTGTTTTTTTTCAAATGTCATATATGCCCCCTTGTTCTTTCTGTATTTCTGTGAAAAGTTTTGAGAATGAGGAATGTCCTACATAAAAAAAATGTTTTATTATTATTATTATTATTATTATCCTCCTTATCTCATCACCAGACCTGGTCACTCATATCGAGTCACTTTAACATCACCACTTAATCCAATCCATACATCTTTCTATTTGACAGGTATATAAAAATACTCAAAAAATAAAGTCAAACTTGATGGGTTGTGTTTGGGGAGTGTAAACTCTACTCAGACAGCAAGTGTTCGTGGGAAGTGAACGTGGACTTCATTAGGCAGTAACATTAGCCACTGACTCACTGTACCTTCTGTGGCACCCGGCTGAACACGAGGGGGCGACTGCCCTGGTTGCTTTGGGGGCCACGGGTACAGAGCATGGAAGCTCTACCCTGTAGGGGCCCATGGCCAACGCCAGGGGGTGCCCCAATGCCTTGGGAGCCCTGGACCTCAGCACTTCTGCCACACCCGGAAGTGCTGGGGGGAAGAGGAGCAGGGACACCCGGAGTCCTTCCGGTTGCGCAGCAGGCACTTCCGCCTCACAGGGGAGTGTCGGCGGAAGAGTGTCGGGAAGCACCTGGAGCCCATCTGGGGTGTATAAAAGAGGCCGCCTCCCTCCAGTCATTGGCAAGAGTCTGGTGGAAGTAGGATGGAGCTCAGAGGAGAGGAGTGGAGGCGGACCAGAGACTGAAGGCATTTTGTTGTGTGGCCAAGGACTTAAGGGGTGATTGGTGCTGCGGCACTGGGTTTGTGCACTTGGACAACTGTAAATATGTCTAATAAATGTGTGTGTGGTGAAACCAACATGTCTACCTGTCTGTGTCCTGGCTGTCCCCCACACCTCCCATAATACAACTAGAAACAAAAACTGCAAATCCCAAGTGCACACTGACCTTCAACAGTGAGTGAGACCTGAGTCTTCTCATCTCCTTGTCGCGAGTACACATTACACTTGTAGAGATGATCATCAGAAACACAGACATTTCTGATTATTAAAGATACGTTGCCATTCTTGAGGTTGTCTATGCTCAGGGTTTTTCTTGTGTCCCTCTGTTGCCTGGTTCTGTAATTGATGTATAACAGCTCTGGTGTCCTGATGTCAGTTGTAAACTAGCTCACTTCAAATACCTCGGCATTAAGTGCTGGTGAGAGGGAGGCTGACAGGACCACATCTTCACCGACATAAGTGACAACAGGCTTAGAAGGACCAACAACGATGAAGCTGTCTGGAAATTAAACCACAAGAGTGGGGTGAGCATCAGTTCCTTTGTAAATTAGAAAAAAAGGAAAAGTAAATGAAAACCATGTTAGCGTACTGATAAATGCTGCATTATCATCTAGCATTACATTCAGAGGTGGGGTAGACTTTATTTCATCTATCTGACTTCTTGAAAAATAAACAGCCCTTACATTCTATTTCTAGGTTTAAACTATCACAAGTCATAAAACAAAAACAAATAAAATCTTTCAGTTACTTTTTTTAAGCCTTTTTAAAGAGTCCTGCTTCTGTTCATCAGTACTATGAAGAGAAATGGGTAAATAAATACTACTAAATATTTACCACACCTAAAAATTAACAAAATATAATCACCCACACCTGCCCAGGAGATATCTGTGTTGTGTAGAAACAATAAGATAAAAAGAGTCCATCGTATCTGAAGGTTCATGGCTGCAACACAAAGCCGAGCTTATTGCACCTGTGAAGTAAACTCCTCTAACAGACTGGTGTGTAAAACAACTCACAGATAAAACTGCGTCATCTACACTTCAAATGACAAGAGCAGACACCAGCAATTATATCATTGGTATTTTACATGTTAATAACCCAGGGGCATTAACTGACATTCTTTGCTTGATTTACTGCCTGCCCACTTTGGTCGACATTCAGCTTCTCAACTTGACTCTCAGTTCTTTTCTTTTACTATTTTCATCAATTACCTCATTGATCTTTCTGATAAGCAGATTCTCTCATCCCAGTGAGCTCACAGTTCTTCACTTATCTAGTTTGGCTTTGAGCATTTCCACCACAATGGCACTGGAATGACACTCTGTCACCAAACTGGCAGAAATCAGTGGTACAGCTGTGGTCTGTCACATCCACCTTTGCCTTATTGTAGATAACACAAATGCATCAGTCAGGCCCAGCCAGTGGTCACAAATATGAATTTTGTCATTTTTTTCTGTTGTTATCGTTATGGACTGGTGAGTCTTAGAAAGTATGCGATTCACTTTAGAGAGATCACCAGGGGTCTCATGTATAAATGGTGTATTCCACACTCACATCGCAATGTTTAAAACCTAAACTTGGCGTAAAGCCATGCACATTTTCATGCCAGCTAAATGCTTGCCGTACACAAGTTCTCCACTCTGTTTTGCAAACTGGTGGCACCCAGCATCAAAGCAGCACATTTGTTCAAGTGTGGTTTACCTATCTTTTTTAGATGCACATCCCTGACGCGGCTTTATAAATACACTGAAATTAATCGCATAAAAATGAAGGGGCTTGTGAGAAAGTGGCGTTTTAAGCCTTCAGTGCCTTCTGTGATCCTGGGAAATGTGAACTCAATACCAAATAAGATCAACAAACTGGCTGCGATGGTGAAAAATGTCAGAACCTACAGAGAATGCAATTTGTTGTGCTTTTGCGAAATGTGGTTAATTACCACCATCCCAGATGCTAACGTGGAGCTACCCGGGTTTAGCACAGTTAGAGCGGACAGAGACGCAAGTACCTGCGGGAAGCACAAAGGAGGAGGACTCGCTATGTCAATACAAGGTGGTGTAACTCTGGACATATAAATGTCAAAATCTCCACTTGCTGTAGGAACATTGAACTGTTGGCCGTAAGTCTGCGTCCCTATTACTTACCCGGAAAGTTTGGACACGTCATTGTTTTTATTGTATACATCCCTCCTCGGGCAGACGTGGAGATAGCGAGTGACATCATCCATTCTGCTGTTGCTAAGTTACAAACGCAGCACCCTGAGGCGCTTGCGCTAATTGCTGGAGACTTTAACCATGTGACGCTGGACAAAACATTACCTGCCTTCTCCCAGTATGTGGACTGTAACACCCGGGGAAATAAGACTATTGACTTACTGTATGCAAACGTTAAAGACGCATGCAGCGCCACCCCGCTGCCTGCGCTTGGGAAAGCAGATCATAACCTGGTTCTGCTTCAGCCTCACTACAAACCAAGAATGAGGGAGCTACCTACAACCACACGCTCATTCAGGAAGTGGTTCCCTGAGGCGGTGCAGGCTCTGAGAGACTGCTTTGGAACTACGGACTGGGATATCCTGCAGGGATCACATAGTGAGAACATTGAGGAGGTTGTTGACTGCACTACTGACTACATCAACTTCTGTATGGACATTGTTGGTCCAGTAAGAACAGTACGCTGCTATGCTAACAACAAGCCATGGATTACAAGTGACATCAAGGGCCTTTTGAACCAGAAGAAAAGGGCTTTTAAAGGCGGTGATCAGCATAAGCTCAAGCGCGTGCAGAAGGAACTCAGAGTCCAGCTGAGGGCGGCGAAGTAGCAGTAAAGGAGAAAGCTGGAGCAGAAGTTGCAGAACGACAGCATGAAGGAAGCTTGGGATGGGATGAAGATCATCACTGGCTGCAGCTCGAAGCGAGGTGCCACTATCGAGGGAGACATGGAGAGAGCAAAACCAAATGAACAACTTCTTTAACAGGTTTGACCACCATAACTCACTCTCACCTCGGAGTACTGCATCCTCCACCCATCCTTCTGCTGATACCAGCATAGGAGAGACATCCCCACCCACAATTACAGCAGCGCAGGTCAGCAGAGAGCTGAGGAGACTTCATGCCAGCAAAGCAGCGGGTCCAGATGGAGTATCGCCACGACTGCTGAAGGTCTGTGCGCTGGAGCCGGGGAGTCCTCTACAGCGCATCTTCAACCTGAGCCTGGAACAGGGGAGAGTCCCGAGGCTTTGGAAAACATTTTGTATCACCCCAGTCCCAAAGGTATCACGTTCTAGTGAGCTGAACGACTTCCGGCCTGTAGCTCTGACGTAACATGTGATGAAGACCATGGAGCGGCTGCTGCTTCACCACCTGAGGCCACAGGTACGCCACGCCCTCGAACCTCTGCAGTTCGCATACCAGGAGAAGGTGGGAGCGGAGGATACCATCATCTATATGCTACACTGATCACTCTCCCACTTGGAGAGAGGCAGTGGTGCTGTAAGAATTATGTTTCTGGACTTCTCTAGCGCCTTCAACACCATCCAGCGTCTGCTCCTTAGGGACAAGCTGACAGAGATGGGAGCAGGTCTGACATTGTGGTCAGCAGCACAAGAGCGCCGCAGGGGACTGTACTTTCTCCGGTCCTGTTCAGCCTATATATATCGGACTTCCAATACAACTCGGAGTCCTGCCACATGCAAAAGTTCGCTGACGACACTGCTATTGTGGGCTGCATCAGGAGTGGGCAGGAGGAGGAGTATAGGAACCTCATCAAGGACTTTGTTAAATGGTACGACTCAAACCACCTACACCAGAACACCAGCAAAACCAAGAAGCTGGTGGTGGATTTTAGGAGGCCCAGGCTCCTCATGGACCCCATGATCGTCAGAGGTGACTGTGTGCAGAGGGTACAAACCTATAAATACATGGGAGTGCAGCTGGATGATAAATTGGACTGGACTGCCAATACTGATTCTCTGTGCAAGAGAGGACAGAGCCGGCTATATTTCCTTAGAAGACTGGCGTCCTTCAACATCTGCAATAAGATGCTGCAGATGTTCTATCAGACGATTGTGGTGAGCGCCCTCTTCTACGCGGTGGTGTGCTAGGGAGGCAGCATTAAGAAGAAGGACACCTCACGCCTGGACAAGCTGGTGAGGAAAGCAGGCTCTATTGTAGGCATGGAGCTGGACAGTTTGACATCCATGGCAGAGCGATGGGCGCTCAACAGGCTCCTATAAATTATGAAGAATCCACTGCATCCACTAAACAGTATCATCTCCAGACAGAGGAGCAGCTTCAGCGACAGACTGCTGTCACTGTCCTGCTTCTATCTATCTATCTATCTATCTATCTATCTATCTATCTATCTATCTATCTATCTATCTATCTACAGTCCCCTGCAGCGCTCCTGTGTCGCTGACCACAATGTCAGACCTGCAGTTCCCGAGACGTACATATTGAGGTCTGTCTTTAAGATAGTCCACGATCCATGCTACCAGGTATGAATCTACTACCATCTCTGTCAGCTTGACCCTAAAGAGCAGAGGTTGGATGGTGTTGAAGGCGCTAGAGAAGTCCAGAAACATAATTCTTACAGCACCACTGCCTGTGTCCAAGTGGGAGAGGGATCGGTGTAGAATATAGATGATGGCATCCTCTGCTCCCACCTTCTCCTGGTATGCGAACTGCAGAGGGTCGAGGGCGTGGCGGACCTGTGGCCTCAGGTGGTGAAGCAGCAGCTGCTCCATGGTCTTCATCACATGTGACGTCAGAGCGATAGGCCAGAAGTCATTCAGCTCACCTGGACGTCATACCTTTGGGACTGGGGTGATGCAAGATGTTTTCCAAAACCTCGGGACTCTCCCCTGTTCCAGGCTCAGGTTGAAGATTTGCTGTAGAGGACTCCCCAGCTCCAATGCACAGGCCTTCAGCAGTCGTGGCGATACTCCATCTGCTTTGCTGGCACTAAGTCTCCTCAGCTCTCTGCTTACCTGGGCTGCTGTAATTGTGGGTTGGGGTAAATTCTCACCTATGCTGGTATCAGCAGAAGGATGGGTGGAGAGTGCAGTACTCTGAGGTGAGAGTGGGTTATGGTGGTCAAACCTGTTAAAAAAGTTGTTCATCTGGTTTGCTCTCTCCACGTCTCCCTCAATGGTGGCACCCCGCTTTGAGCTGCAGCCAGTGATGATCTTCATCACATCCCACGCTTCCTTCATGCTGTTATTCTGCAGCTTCTGCTCCAGCTTTCTCCTGTACTGCTCCATCGCTGCCCTGAGCTGGACTCGGAGTTCCTTCTGCAAGCGCTTGAGCTCATGCTGATCACCGCCTTTAAAAGCCCTTTTTTTCTGGTTCAAAAGACCCTTGATGTCACTTGTAATCCATGGCTTGTTGTTAGCATAGCAGCGTACAGTTCTTACTGGAACTACAATGTCCATACAGAAGTTGATGTAGTCAGAAGTGCAGTCAACAACCTCCTCAATGTTCTCACTATATGATCCCTGCAGGATATCCCAGTCCGTAGTTCCAAAGCAGTCTCTCAGAGCCTGCTCTGCCTCAGGGGACCACTTCCTGAATGAGCGTGTGGTTGTAGGTAGCTCCCTCACTCTTGGTTTGTAGTGAGGCTGAAGCAGAACCACCGGGGTGGCACTGTATGCGTCCTTAACGTTTGCATACAGTAGGTCAATAATCCTATTTCCCCGGGTGTTACAATCCACATATTGGAAGAAGGCAGGTAATGTTTTGTCCAGCGTTACATGGTTAAAGTCTCCGGAGATTAGCACAAGCGCCTTGGGGTGCTGCGTTTGCAGTTTAGCAACAGCAGAATGAATGATGTCACTTGCTATCTCCACGTCCGCCCGAGGAGGGATGTAAACAATAACAACAATGACGTGTCCAAACTCTCTGGGCAAGTAATAGGGACGCAGACTTACGGCCATCAGTTCAATGTCCCTGCAGCAAGTAGAGATTTTAACATTAACATGTCCAGAGTTGCACCATCTTGTATTGACATAGAGTGCAAGTCCTCCTCCTTTGTGCTTCCCGCAGGTACTTGCCTCTCTGTCCTCTCTGTGCTAAACCCAGGTAGCTCCACGTTAGCATCTGGGATGTTAGTTGTTAGCCACGTTTCACTAAAACATGTGGAATGGAATTTAAAATCTATTGCTAGCTTCTGTATGAAAATCTGCATGTTCTCTGTGTGGCTAGGTATTTTTATAACAGATAAAATAAGCGTGCTTATTTAGAGTAAAAGCTGCAAGCGTGGAATGCAGCTCTTGGCTGCTTCTCGGCTTGTCTCAAGCAGTGTCTGGTTATTGTCCAATTAAGATGCCAAGTGTATGACAAGTTTTCTGATAAGCTTAATTAAAAATATAGAAAAGATTAGAATTTCTGCTTTCTGTTGAAATCAACAAATTGTGTAAGAACATTCTGTGACCTTTGGATGAAACTGACCTTATGTTTTTTCTAAACTGCTTCTTTTGAAGATCTCTGTTATAAAATTACAGTTTCCCCCCTTGAGGTGTCTTTGCAAGCTGACCAGGCTTTGTAACAGATCTCTGCTTTCCAAGAAGTCAAGAAATAAAAAGATTTCTGCTTATTTGAAAAGTGTTTGCCTGCTGTTGTCTCGACTTCTTCCACAAACACAACAAACTGCATTCTCTGTAGGTTCTGACATTTTTCACCAGCACAGCCTGTTCGTCAATTTTATTTGGTAGTGAGTTCACATTTCCCAGGATCACAGAAGGCACTGAAGGTTTGTAGCGCCACTTTCTCGCTAAAAGCTTGGCTTTTATCTTAGCACTGGCTCTGCTGCCGCGATACCGCCTTCTTACCTCGTCAGGTAAATAGGGAACCACACCGGCGCGGGCATTTGTTCTCAGCGCTTGCAGTTGACTACTTGAATAGACGAGTCTCGGTGTGTAAAAATCCATGTCCAAGTAGTAAAAAGTAAAAAGTGTCCAGGGAACGAGTCCACATAAAAGAAAGTGGTAGGAGTGAACGGTGAAATAGAAAAAAAGTTAGAAAAATAATGTCATACACGGAGCTGCTGGAATGGCTGCCACTCACGACGGCGCCTGAGTCATTTGACAGTACAGTAATAACAGTAATGCTGTTAAATGGATAGAGAAGTCCTGGGTTCAAGTCCCAGGTACGTAGAAAGGGGGACAGCGTTCCCCGCCTCAGTAAAAAAGAAAGGAGGTTAAAGTCCTCCCTGAGGTAATAAGGTGGCAACCAGTGGGAGGTAGAGTCCCACAGGAAGATAGGGCTAAAGGAAGAATAAAGTAATTGTATAATAATTGAATAGTAAACAATTTACATAGTATGTGGAAAATGTAAGTGGTAAAAAAAAGAATTGGACTTAGATTAAAGGTAAGATTTTTGTCACAATTATAGTTTTGTGAGGTTTGTTTTCTATGTAGAGTTTGTATGTTCTCTCTGAAAATAAATGAGTCTGTGTCTTTGTTTTCTTTTGTGTCACGCATAGTGTGTAAGGAAATAGATGTCTTGATGCACAGTGAAATTAAAGAAATGTGTATGAGATGACGTGTTGAAAGAATTGTTTTGTGTGCATAAAAATGTTACTCTGTGCCTACGAAATGTGTGAATGGGACTTTGCTTGAGATGTACTTGTATTTAACTGAATGTTAAATGTGCACACAAACCTAGAAATATCTGATAAAGTTCCAGAGCTTCGGGTTAATTTGGGTTAAAATGTGAGTTTTGAAAATGTGTAATATTTGATAAAATGAAAATGTCTTCACTTTGCTTATAAAAATGTTTGTGTATAAAACATCTTTCCTTCAGACCCTGATCAAGTCTTAGGGAAAAAATGTTCTTTAATAATTATAAAATATAAAGGAGACAATTTCTTTCAAGGATAAAATGCTGCGGGTATGTGTGTGTGTGTGTGTGTATGTGTGTGTGTGAAGATGCATATTTGGTATGGAGATTATTTTAAATGCGTTCCATGAGCTGTTATATAGGTAATTAAAGTAACAACAACAACAACATTTATTTGTATAGCACATTTTCATACAAATAATGCAGCTCAAAGTGCTTTACATGATGAAGAAAGAGAAAAACAACAAAATAAATAAGAATTAAAATAAGGGAGCACTACAATACAATACAATACAGTTTATTTTTGTATAGCCCAAAATCACACAGGAAGTGCCGCAATGGGCTTTAACAGGCCCTGCCTCTTGACAGCCCCCCCAGCCTTGACTCTCTAAGAAGACAAGGAAAAACTCCCAAAAAAATCTTGTAGGAAAAAATAGAAGAAACCTTGGGAAAGGCAGTTCAGAGAGAGACCCCTTTCCAGGTCGGCTGGGCGTGCAGTGGGTGTCAAAAGAAGGGGGTCAATACAATACAATGCAGTTCACAGAACAGAACAATTCCTCAATATAGTAAGAAATAAAAAATATAAATTTTAGATGTACAGAACAGAATTTAACAGTAGATGATATATCCCATGATAAGATTTGGATTTGTGTAGAGTCCTGGAGACCTCATCCTTCAAGCTGCCTCCCCCATTTGGCCATTCCACGGCTGAAACAGTGCTGGGCCAGCCAATCCGATGAAAGGACCCCTCTTTCCAACGATTCCTGCGATCCTCCATCTGGGATGACTTTTCCTTAGGCAGGCAAAACAACTTGGCAGGTGGGCCATGGCACCAAGTGCCACATTTGAGTACCGAGAAGAAAAACAGAATAAGTGAGGGTTAGTATACAATTATAACTGTCATGTTACTTATGTTTAAGTGCTAATGACTAACCACAGAGATGCAGTCTGTACAGTTAATCAGCAGCTCTAGTCAGGATATGCTAAACTGAAGTAGTGAGTCTTCAGCCGGGATTTAAAAGCTGAGACCGAAGGGGCATCACTAATTAACACTAATTAACATAGAATAAAAGTAAGGCCCGATGGCCAGGTAGGACAGGAAAAACAAAAAAAACTCTAGACAGCTGGAGAAAAAAATACAATCTGTAGGGGTTCCAAGCTACAAAACCGCCCAGCCCCCCTAGGCAGTCTACCTAACATAAATGATCAGTCCTCATTGTATTCAGGGTTCTCATGGAAGAACTTGATGATGACGGTCATGTGGACTTCTGGCCTTTAATCCATCAATGGAGGGACATCACGGTGCTTTGATCAGGTGGTGGTGGCGCAGGTCGCCACCACAGAAAACCGGAAAAAGAACAGAAGAAAAAGTAGGGGTGGGGGGAGTCCTCCCTGCGTGGAGTTTGCATGTTCTCCCCGTGTCTGCGTGGGTTTCCTCTGGGTAGTCCGGTTTCCTCCCACAGTCCAAAGATATGCAGGTTAGGTGCATTGGCGATTCTAAATTGTCCCTACTGTGTGCTTGGTGTGTGGGTATGTGTGTGTGTGCACGCCCTACGGTGGGCTGGCGCCCTGCCCGTGGTTTGTTTCCTGCCTTGCGCCCTGTGTTGGCTGGGATTGGCTCCAGCAGACCCGCGTGACACTGTAGTTAGGATATAGCGGGTTGGATAATGGATGGATGGATGGAAAAAGTAGGGATTAGTATGGATTTGAATATGAATACCATGAGTAATAATGATAATTAATTGAATATACAGAGTATCAGGATTAAACTAAGATGAAGCTATGAGAAAGCCATGTTAAAGTAATGTGTTTTCAGCAGTTTTTTAAAGTGCTCTACTGCAGGGGTAGGCAACGTCGGTCCTGGAGTGCCACAGTATATGCAGGTTTTTGTTCCAACCCAGTTCCTTAACGAGAACTCAATTATTGCTGATGAAGCACATATTGCTTAAGTGACATTTTAATGCTTCATTTTAGTGGTCTCGCTTGTTAAGGTTCTCCAACCTTAATTGCTTATTTCAATCTTAAACTGCTGCATTCAGTGTTTTAATTGCTCCTTATTAGCAATAAGATGTAAAAGACAAAGCAGCCAGCAGTTCTCCAGCTAGCTTTTTTCCAATTACATCTGTGTGTGTTCATCATGCACGGTTTGATTTAATAAAACACTTAATAGAAAAATGTGACAGACTGAAAATGATCTGTTTTAGGCTTCAAATCATTTGGATGATATCCTTGGAAAGGAAAAAAATCTACGATATAAAAGCCTTACATTGCACAGACTAACAAGCCATAAAATTAAATAAGGTCTGAGATTGGCAATGATTGGTTTCTAATTAAGCAATTGGGTTGAATGAAAATCTGTAGCCACTGCGGCTCACCAGGACCGACATTGCCTACCCCTGTTTTACATCTTATTGCTAATAAGGAGCAATTAAAACACTGAATGCAGCAGTTTAAGATTGAAATAAGCAATTAAGGTTGGAGAACCTTAGCAAGCGAGACCACTAAAATGAAGCATTAAAATGTCACTTAAGCAATATGTGCTTCATCAGCAATAATTGAGTTCTCGTTAAGGAACTGGGTTGGAACAAAAACCTGCACATACTGTGGCACTCCAGGACCGATGTTGCCTACCCCTGCTCTACTGTATTAGCTATTAGCCTGGCGAATTCCTATTGGCAAGCTATTCCAGATTGTAGGTGCATAACAGCAGAAGGCCGCCTCACCACTTTTTTTAAGTTTAGCTCTTGGATTTCTAAGCAGACACTCATTTGGAGCAAGATTATTTAAGGCTTTGTAAACTATAATCAGGATTTTAAAGTCAATTCTAAATGACACAGGTAACCAATGTAGTGACATCAAAACTGGAGAGATGTGCTCAGATTTTCTTTTCCTAGTTAAGGTTCTAGCAGCTGCATTCTGCATTAGTTGCAATCGATTGAGGTTGTTTTTTGGTTAGTCCTGAGAGGAGAGCATTACACTAATCTAGTCGACTGAAAACAAAAGCATGGATTAATTTCTCAGCATCTTGCAATGTTATAAGAGGTCAGTAGTTATACAGACAGCTATTGCCACACGGATGATTGATGACTTTAAGCCCCACCCCAAATAGATTGATGACTTTAAGCCCCGCCCCAAATAAAATATATGATTCATGAAAATATGATTTATGAAAATATGGAAATATAAAAATATGAAAATATGATTTATGAAAATATGAAAATATAAAAATATAATTTATGTAAATATAAAAATCTGAAAATTTATGAAACTATAAAAATATGGATTACGTTAATATGATTTATAAGCTATAAGATATTGACTCATCGCTCTAAGTTATAAACTAATAGTAAGAAAATAAATATACAATTTTCTAAAAACGATATAAGATATTGACTCCCTACTCTAAGTTATAAATATACAATTATCTTGCCGAACCTTTCTAAAAACGATATAAGATATTGACTCCCTGCTCTAAGTTATAAGTTCACGACACGCGTCTTTATTTTATAAGCACTTATTTTATAAGCACTTATCTTTCCTGCTTAGCCATAACTAAAACAATATAAGATATACAATTATCTATCCGAACCTTTCTAAAAACGATATTGACTCCCTGCTCTAAGTTATAAGTTCACAACACGCATCTTTATTTTATAAGCACTTATCTTTCCTGCTTAGCCATAACTAAAACGATATAAGATATACAATTATCTATCCGAACCTTTCTAAAAACGATATTGACTCCCTGCTCTAAGTTATAAGTTCACGACATGCGTCTTTATTTTATAAGCACTTATCTTTCCTGCTTAGTCATAACTAAAACGATATTCACTTCCCTGCTCTAAGTTATAAGTTGCACTAGAAAATACATAGCCAATCTTCATGCCTGCGCGCCTCTTTTTAAATTTCACTGGTTCAAAACAATTAAGCTAAAAGACTTATTTTTCAATTATGATCAGAGCCTGTCTCGTTACACTTCTAAAAGACTTGTTTTGCAATTACTCCCCCAATCGGAAGGCCCCAAATATGGTTTTAACCATATGACCGATCAGACCTGTTTTGCAATTATAATCAATCACAGCCTTTCTCTTTAAACTTTAATTTAATTACCATGCCGTAACAAGCCAGTGCCTTTCTGATTAAATGATAATAATCTAAAATGCTTACCTGCTGTTTTATGCCCCAGCAACAGTTAAGTCCCAGAGGGGGTCGGCGCCTTTCTGTTTGCAACCTAAACAGTTAAGAAAAGTCTTAATCTAATTTAAATGTGATCAATTTTTTATATCATAAAGTTTTAAAGTAAAATACTTATTCTCACCCGAATCAAAGCAATTAAGAAAATATAAACTCCCTCTGATTTTTACTAAAATTCTTAACACGATTTTCAACACTGGCTCTGCGAACTTAATCACAATACTGTTTTTAAAAAGAGATAAAGGTCAAAAAAGACTTTTGTACATTCCTACGGTCTAAGAACATGCCCCCTTCTTTTGACACCCACTGCACGCCCAACCTACCTGGAAAGGGGTCTCTCTTTGAACTGCCTTTCCCAAGGTTTCTTCCATTTTTTCCCTACAAGGTTTTTTTGGGAGTTTTTCCTTGTCTTCTTAGAGAGTCAAGGCTGGGGGGCTGTTAAGAGGCAGGGCCTGTTAAAGCCCATTGCGGCACTTCCTGTGTGATTTTGGGCTATACAAAAATAAACTGTATTGTATTGTACTGTAAGAACAAAGTTATTAAATATTTTCCACTAACGACTCTCTCTTATATTCACAATGATCTTTAATAAAGTTATTTATATTTCGAGTACTGTATTTTAGCCTCGTTTCACATTTACAGTCTATCAACTTTAAAATACACGTGGCGTTTAGCACAACGATCTCTCGGTAAAACATAAAGGTTAATCTTTTTCCTATTTGCTTAGATGTGCACCTTATAGCGGTGAGAGCGATAAAGGTCAAAAAAGACTTTTTTACATTCCTACGGTCTAAGAACAAAGTTATTAAATATTTTCCACTAACGACTCTCTCTTATATTCACAATGATCTTTAATAAAGTTATTTATATTTCGAGTACTGTATTTTAGCCTCGTTTCACATTTACAGTCTATCAACTTTAAAATACACGTGGCGATCTAAGAAATGGCTCCACATATAAAACGTCTGCGTTTAGCACAATGATCTCTCGGTAAAACATAAAGGTTAATCTTTTTCCTATTTACTTAGATGTGAACCTTATAGCGGTGAGTGTTTGAATGAGGCTTATTCCCGCTTCCAGGGTCTCCCCACCCCTTAGAGGAGGAACATCAACAACTCTGAACCTATGAGCTCTCTCCCAAACGTCTCGCGTGTTTCGATCCGCCCTTCCAAGGCGGTACAGAGCCCGATGCGCGGCATAAAGTGTTCTGCTTCGCGGCTATTACCACATTAACTTTTCCAGCATTCCGAGTTTCTCCGCGATGTTTTTTAAAAGGTAAGCGTTTTCACTTTTTTCTTCCGCAATAGCTGGCATGGCAAAAAATACTTTTGTGATTGAGGTTAAGTGTAGATTATCGAAATGTATGCCATCTCTTCAAACTGTTGAAATGATATTCTTTTATAAATCCGCTTTCAAATCAGTGAGTCAGATCTTCTTTTAAATCGAAATGCTGCTTATAAGACAGCACCGATTTAATACTTTTAATGTCTTTAAGTATGTACATTTCATGCTAATTATAGTAGTTATACAAACTACCCTTTTATAAATCGAAATGCTCATTATAAGACAGCGCCGATTTAATGTCTTTAAGTATGTACGTTTCATGCTAATTACTTTTAATGAAAATGCACAAGCTTATAAGAACGATCTGGCTGATTACTTTTTAATGTAATTGTCTTTAAGTACATACAAACCTAGTCTTTTATATTTTAGAATCCGAGGCTGACGGTTCGTGTGTGTGGAAGAAAATAAGACGTTGGGGTTAAATATGTACTTTTTAGCAGAATACTTGACGCTCCCAAAGAGTGATAATTCTTCCGAAGTTTCCAGTCAGCATCTAGAATTGGCGCAAAGGCCCTCGGACAGTCTACTATTGAACATCTCATTCACGCAGCCCGGTAAGTTGAACTATTTGTGCGAGTGCATGGCAAATGTTTATTTTTAAAGAAAACGTAGTCTTGCTTTTTTTTTTTTTTTTTTTTTTTTTCAGAACCCGCCTCTCCAGGCTTACTTACTCAGATACTCGGGGGTTCACCACCGTTTGCATCATCACCCGGACTTCTCACCCAAATAATCGTGATCCCGCTGCTAAGGCTGCTGAGCTGAAGGCTGAAATCGAACTAGTGCTGTTGATTTTTCAAAGTGCATTACCGGACCTTTTACCACTGTCTCCAGATATATGTGAAAAGGTTATTTTATTGTATGCAATTTTAGAAAACTTGTTCCCCAAATAATGTCTGGCAAAAGGCATGCAAATGAGGACTTCTCAAAATGCTGGGTTATTGCATGACATGGTGAATGAACTTAATTATTCTATTCGGCCCCCAAAAATGCCTACTCCACCACCCCGATATTTTAATGAATTGGAATATATTAATTGGCAAAATCAAAACATATTCCAAATGAATAATATAATAGCGACCATGAGAGTTCCTTCACCTGTTACCACTCCCATCGACTTTGACCAGCTTGACAGCCTTTTAGAAGCCCTACGTCCAGTAGCCACCCCCGATGAAATGCAAACATTAAATAACTTGTTAGAAAGGGTTCAGCGGTCTTTGAACGAAAATGTGAATGCTCAAACGGGTCATGGTTTAACAAACATGTTGGGTTCTGTAAATGCTGCCCCCTCTCACAGTATGGCCACATCAGTACCTTCTGCTCAAGTCTCCTCGGTCTCAAGTCTCCTCGGTCTCTGTTACTTCAGCTAACCCTTCTGGGCCCTCTGCTACAGTCTTGCCCCCTTCTGGGCCCTCTGCTTCAGCACCAGTTGCTAACACCTCTGCTCCAGTCTTGCCCTCTGTTTCAGTCTTGCCCCCTGTTTCTATCCCTTCTGCACCCTCTGTCTCTTTTATTTCAGCTATCCCTTCTGTTGCCAAGCCGTCTGCTTCAGTCTCCTCTGTTTCAATCTTACCCCCTGTTTCTATCCCTTCTGCCCCCTCTGCTCCAGTCTTGCCCCCTTCTGGGCCCTCTGCTTCAGCACCAGTTGCTAACACCTCTTCTTCAGTCGTGCCCTCTGCTTCTACCCCTTCTGCCCCCTCTGCTCCAGTCTTGGCCCCTGCTTCATTCTTGTCCTCTGCTTCTATCCCTTCTGCATCCTCTGCTCCACTCTTGCTCTCTGTTGCCAAGCCGTCTGCTTCAGTCTCCCCTGCTCCAGTCTTGCCCCCTGCTCCAGTCTTGGCCCCTGCTCCATTCTTGTCCCCTGTTTCTAGCCCTTCTGGGCCCTCTGTCTCTTTTGTTTCAGCTATCCCTTCTGTTGCCAAGCCGTCTGCTCCAGTCTTGCCCCCTGCTTCAATCCTGCCATCTGCTCCAGTCTCCTCTGCCCCCCTCGGCTTCAATCTCGCCCTCTGTTTCAGTCACTGCTTCCTCAGCCCCTATTGCCCAGCCATTTGTGGTTACCCCTTCAGTCGCGCCAGTTATGTCCGGTGGTTCTGTGGTATCTAAACCTTCACCCTCGTCTACTTTAGGCATGACCGGGCCCTCTGTTGTCTCTAGTAATGACGGTCAGGGTGTTTTTCAGCAGATCGACAGACCCGCTTTTAATCACACTGAAATAAGACACCCCTTAAATTCCGCCGATGCCTATGAACTAGAGTCTTATGAGGAGGTGTTTAACAGTATTCATGAGATGCTGCAAAGAATTCTGGATAGTTTTTCAGGTACTTTAAATCCGCAAGATGTTGTACAGCTAGAATTGCGTACTGATTCATTACCTATCAGCGTTTTTATACAACTGACTGGCTCTAATATTAATGTAAACGATTTTCTTCATCAGATAGAGAATCTTCTTCAGAGTCATGCGAGTGTGCTAGCAGATGAATCTCTGATGCTAGTCACCCAGATTGTTCGGTCACCTAGCGGGGGCGCTCGTGGCTCTCGCAAGGTCTCATCTCTACTCAATCATGAAATAGTTAGAAAGAAAATGAGGCATTTAATTATTTCTTATAATTACGGGAATCAGCTCTGTTTTGCCTTTTGTCTGCTTAGCCTAATGAATGACCGGTACATGCAAAACCCACAGGTATGCATGCGTGAAGCGTATAACCTTCAGAGCAGGGCTGGATTATCTGAGCATGAAAAAGTGTCCTTTGCGGACGTTCATAAATTTGAAAACTTGCTGGGTATTAAAATTGTTGTCTGGTACAGGTGTCTAAGAAATGAGAAATTTTTAAAATTTGAAAGCTCCCAAGGTAGAAACCCCAAAACCTATTTTATGTTTTTACACGATAACCATTACTACGGTATTTTGAATTTGAAGGGGTTTCTGGGGGTGAAATACTTGTGCGACTACTGTTACACAAGCTACCACTCAATCCTTAGTCATCGTTGTGAAGGCCACTGCAACGTCTGTTTCTCCCCAGATTGCCGTCCAATCCCTGAAGAACTTGTCAAGTGTGGTGATTGCAACCGTTTCTGCCGGTCCCAATTTTGTTTTATTCAGCATACGATTCCTAAATTTAACGACAAGACCAATGATATGGAAGCGGCCTGTGACACGGCAAAAATGTGTCCCCTGTGTTACAAAACTTACACAGTGAATGCCGCTTCAAAACCCCATAAATGCCGGCCCAAGGAATGCCGTGTTTGTAAAGGAAAAATTGAAAATGATGCAGAAAACCATCAGTGCTTTATAGAAACCTTGAAGTCTGAGGATCGTTGTGAGAAATACGTATTTTATGATTTTGAAAGTCGGCAAGAAACGGGGGTGCACATTCCTAATTACATATACTGTAAGTCCTTGCAGGGTAAATCCTGGTTCTGGGCGGGTGAAGATTGTGTACACCAGTTCTTTGCCAGATACCGTCACCCCAAGTATCAAGGCTATACCTTCATAGCTCACAATTCAAAAGGTTACGATGGGTACTTTATAATGAAGTATTTGCTTGAAAATGGTGTGAACCCTAGTGTTACTACTCAAGGAAATAAGCTGATGTGTTTCACAGATGATGGTTATCAATTACGTTTTATAGATTCTTTGAATTTTTTAACAATGAAATTGAGTGCCATGCCTAAAGCCATGGGGTTTGAAGCCGCAAAAGGTTATTTCCCCCATTTCTTCAATACGGCTGAAAATCAGAATTATATCGGCACGTACCCTGAACCTGAAAGCTATGGTGTTCAGAGCATGATGACCAAAGAAAAGGAAGAATTTTTTTACCTGGTACGACAGTGTCAAGCATGGCGTTTTTAATTTTAAAGAGGTGATGGCTTTTTATTGTTAAAATGACGTCGAAATTCTTAGAACAGCGTGCATTAAATTCAGAGACGAGGTCATCAAAATTGGCAATATTGACCCATTTCAATGCATGACCCTGGCATCTCTATGTATGGCCATGTACAGGCAAAACTGTATGCCTCCAAAGTCTATTGGCATAATTCCTTCTGACCATTACAGTAGTAGTCAGAAAAACTATTCGAACGCATCTATTCAATGGTTATTGTATCTCTGTGAAACAGAAAAATTGAACATTCGACACGCTCTAAACCTTGGGGAAGTAAAGAAGGGTTCCTTTTATCTTGACGGCTATGCCATAGTTAAAGGTATTCCGACTGCCTTTGAATTTGCTGGTTGTTTTTATCACGGCTGTCCAGAATGTTATGATTTAAACAGTACCCATCCTTTAACCTGTATGACTTGTGCGGTTATGTACCAAAAGTATATGAGAAAATTGGAAATACTTAGGACAAAATTTAATTTAGATGTGCACGTGCTCTGGGAGCATGACTGGGAGACGATGAAAAAACAAGACCTCAGGCTACAAACTTTCTTAAAACACTGTGATTTCCCTCAACGTATACAACCGAGGGACTCGTGGTTCAGCGGACATACCAACGCCATAAAATTGTACCACAAGGCAGTGGGCCCCGAACAGATTCACTAGCTTGTACCCGTTTGTGAATAAAACAAAAATGTACCCGGTCGATCACCCCACTATCATTTTTCAACAGTTTGACGATCTCAGGCAGTATTTTGGATTAATAAAAGCCACCGTCCAGCCTCCACGTGGTCTCAATTTTCCAGTCCTGCCTCTCAGGTTTTGTGGGAAATTAATGTTCACCCTCTGTCGCACCTGCGCGGAGACAGAAGCTCAGATTGTGGACTGTCGTCACACAGAGGATGAGAGAGCTTTAACCGGTACTTGGTGCAGTGTGGAAATAGCCAAGGCCATTGACAAAAGGTACAAAGTTTCAAAAGTATACGCGATTTGGCATTACCCCGAACGTACTTCTGAGTTATTCTCAGACTATATCAAGCTTCATCTAAAAGGCAAGCAGGAGGCCTCGGGCTATCCTGCCTGGTGTACGGATGAGGCTTCCCGAGACCGTTATATTTTAGATTATTATCACAAGGAAGGTGTGCAATTGGACCGCGATAACATCGCCGTAAATCCAGCTAAGAGACAAATTTCAAAGTTGTTTTTAAATTCTCTTTGGGGTAAATTTGGGCAAAAACCTGTCCATCTCACTACTAGCTTAGTCAAGGACGGTGAGGAATTCTTGCAATATATTTTCTCCAAACAGTATAATGTTTCTTATTTTGAATTTATCTGCGATGAGATTGCTCAAATACAATGGAAGTACACCGATGAAAAGTATACCCTACCTGGTAGCGTTAATGTTGTCATTGCTGCTTTCACCACGGCCTATGCCCGGTTAGAGTTGTACGATTTACTGGACAGTCTGGGAGAAAGGGTGTTGTACCACGACACCGACTCGGTCATTTTTACTTCTCAGTCTGGTCAGTACAATCCTCCTCTGGGTGACTATTTAGGAGAGCTCACCAGTGAGTTAAATCCTGGTGATTGTATTACTGAATTTGCTTCAGGCGGTCCAAAGACGTACGGGTATAAAGCGGCACAAGGCAAAACATGTATGAAGGTAAAAGGTATCACCATCAATCACGAAACCGGTAAAATTATAAACCTCGAGTCACTAACCAATCTAATTCAGAATTTTGTGACGTCTCATGAAGCCCCTCCTCAAGAGTTACTGGTTCACGGTAAGCGGATCCATCGAAATAAAAAACGTTTCACTTTAGGAAACAGACCACTCAGGAAGAAATTCAGAGTGGTGTATAATAAGAGGGTTCTCCTAAAAGATTACAACACAAGACCTTATGGCCACTAAAAGAGATTTTGACGCACGCCTTCAACACCCCTTCGCTAAAATTATCTCGAGGCCCTCTTGTTCCGGTAAATCCTATTATGTGAAAAAATTATTGGAACATTCGAACCACGTTGTGTCTCATCCTTTTCAAAGTATAATTTGGTTTTATAGTTGCTGGCAGAAAATGTACGACGAGCTATCGGCTAAATTTCAGCGATTAAAATTTATTGAGGGGCTCCCAAAGTCTTTATGCGACGACGAACTTCTCCCTCCTGAGAAAATAAATTTGGTCATTATAGATGATCTGATGGAATCGGCTAGCGAAAGCCAGGAAATAGAAAAAGCGTTCACAAAATATACTCATCATTGGAATCTGTCTATCATTTACTTGGTTCAAAATTTATTCTTTCAAAGAAAGAAAAGCCAAACGATTAATCTTAATGCCAGTTATATTACTCTTTTTAAAAATCCCAGGGACAAATTGCAGATTACTACCTTGGCCCGCCAAATACAATACAATACAATACAGTTTATTTTTGTATAGCCCAAAATCACACAGGAAGTGCCGCAATGGGCTTTAACAGGCCCTGCCTCTTGACAGCCCCCCAGCCTTGACTCTCTAAGAAGACAAGGAAAAACTCCCAAAAAAACCTAGTAGGGAAAAATGGAAGAAACCTTCGGAAAGGCAGTTCAAAGAGAGACCCCTTTCCAGGTAGATTGGGCGTGCAGTGGGTGTCAAAAGAAGGGGGTCAATACAATACAATACAGTACAGTACACAGAACAATTTCTCAATATAGTAAGAAATAAAAAATATAAATTTTAGAAGTACAGAGCAGAATTTAACAGTAGATGATATATCCCATAATAAGATTTGGATTTGTATAGAGTCCTGGAGACCTCATCCTTCAAGCTGCCTCCCCCATTTGGCCATTCCACAGCTGAAACAGTGCTGGGCCAGCCAATCCGATTAAAGGACCCCTCTCTCCCACGATTCCTGCGATCCTCCATCTGGGATGACTTTTCCTTAGGCAGGCAAAACAACTTGGCAGGTGGGCCATGGCACCAAGTGCCACATTTGAGTACCGAGAAGAAAAACAGAATAAGTGAGGGTTAGTATACAATTATAACTGTCATGTTACTTATGTTTAAGTGCTAATGACTAACAACAGAGATGCAGTCTGTACAGTTAATCAGCAGCTCTAGTCAGGATATGCTTAACTGAAGTAGTGAGTCTTCAGCCGGGATTTAAAAGCTGAGACCGAAGGGGCATCTCTTATAGTAGCAGGCAGACCATTCCACAGTTTAGGGGCCCTGTAACTAAAAGCTCAACCCCCCACTGTTATTTTATTAATCCTTGGAATCATAAGCAGACCGGCATCTTGAGATCTTAATGTGCGCTCTGGTTTGTAAGTCATGATAAGTTCAGACAAGTAAGCCGGACCTTGACCATTTAATGCTTTATATGTTAAAAGAAGGATTTTGAAATCTGCCCTAAACTTAACCGGGAGCCAGTGTAAGGATTTAAGAACTGGAGTTATGTGTTCGTATTTTCTTGTTCTTGTAATAATTCTCGCAGCCGCATTTTGGATTAACTGGAGGCTGTATAAAGAACAGTTTGAACATCCAAATGTATCCGAGGCGTGTTAAGTTCTTTTTGGAAGCTTTCGAAGATGCTACAAAACTACCGTACAGCTATCTTTTAGTGGATTTAAAGAAACAGACCCCAGATGAACTGCGTTTAAGAACAGGTCTGTTTCCGCCCGATTGGCCGGTCGTGTACACCGTGAAAAGATAAAAGAAGCTGTTCTGAGTCAAAGTTACATATTCTGTCAGCATGTCGGCCAGAATAAGCAGAAACCTATAGCCTCTCAAGGCCTTACTCCGTTGCTCTTGTCGCCGCCGTAAAATTCTTATAAACGCCTCTTCTGACGATTTAATTAATGCTTTGTCCGAAATAGCCTGTAATACTTTAAAAGGTAATATACCTCTTTCGCCCAAACAGTTTAAGCAACTCAAGAAGCATAAAACATCTGTCAGAAAAATAAGTGACAGAAAACTAACCTTAAAAAAGAAGAAAGCTATTCTGAACCAGAAAGGAGGCTTTTTGGGAGCTCTTTTAAGCGTCGCCGTGCCATTCATATCCAGTTTATTAGCTTTTAGAGCATAAACATGGAATACGCTCAAAAAATGTATTTGGTTCCGCAGCAACAAATGTCTGTTTTTCAGCAAAAGAGTGCTAACCCGAACGATCTCTTGAGTGCCACGGAAACTGAATTGGACAAAGAAATGAGAAACGTCCTGCAACGCTGTGATATAGGGGCTGACGAACAGGTGAAGCTTTACACTTCTATCTTGCAGAGATATCTGACTCTAGTTAAAAAGGCCGATAAAGAAACTAGCAGTCTGACGCTCGTATTACCAAAAGAATAAAATGGCGAGGGGGGCCCTGGAACAGTCAAGGTGTCTGAGGACAAGATTTGGCAAGAGGTTTTGAGAAGCGCGCCTGTAAAAGCAAAGAAAAATGTTGAATTTGTTTTACATAAAATGTCCGTTAATCCCCATCACGCGTTTTGGAATAATCGTGGAGAGCTGTTGTTAGAAGGTAAACCTTTGGTCGGATCCAACATGGTGGATTTGGTCCGTAATCTGACCGCTTCTCATACAATACCTGAACATAGGAGACCGCGGGGGTGGAAGGAATTTGTAGACGCCATGGCCGGTTTGAACATTCCATTTTCTGTCATACCTAATGATGAAATGAGAGATCTCCTTGAAAGTTTTAAGCCACCCGCCACCCCCCTCCCTGCTCATCAAACAGAAGTTAGCCCCTACCGACTGAAACCGAGGAAAAAAAAGACTGGAATGGATTGCTTATTAATTTGTAAAATTATTTGTTTATTAAATACAATTTTATCTCATTACAGAGTGTCGTCATCCTTTAACCGTCTATTGAAATATTTACAGGTCTCTGATCTTTGCACGCAAGGGTACTGATAAAAACAGAGTCCCGGTGAAGGAAGCCAGGAACGAACAAATTTAGCGACCATAGAGTCATTACTGTTCACGTCCTCCAAATACTTTTTTATTACAGAGATGTACGGGAGACCTTTTCCTCTCTGATGCAGATAGAAGAGGCAGTGTTGACCGCATTTGTCCGAGAACCAACTTTGAAGCTGTCGGTTATTGTAAATGATTTGTTTACAGTTTTTGCTTAAGAAACGGTAAATGTCATTCGGGAAGTAGATAAAGTCCAGAGGATTTCCATAGGAATCAAAAAACTCCCCATTTCCATCTTCTGTGAGGTAAATCCCCAGCCAGTGTTCTCCGGGTTGGGTTTGACGGTGAGTATTCACTACAAACATGGCCGGCAAGCCGTTATTTTTTTCCGGTAGTTGATCACATGCCAGCACACCGCGGAAATATCTTTCGGTGTAGGGGTCTTGGGACAGTAGTTCTGTTAATTGTTTTGTATTCATGGTGTTTATTAGTAGTCATACAGAACATTACGTCTCTGGTTGATTTCAATGATGTTGTCGAAGACCGCATATACTATTAGATTGACGGTCCGAGGGAGAGGGACGCAGAAGCGTAATTCAAATCTCATGTTTCCAGTTTTAACTAATGAAAAATGGTCACCGCATTCTTGATCGGGGGTTAGATCAAAAGCGAAAAGAGTATATCCTTGCGAGAACTCTGAACGGCTGATCGACAGAGCTTGATCCTTCAAATGCTTACCAGTGGCCAATACCAGGTTATAATATTCTCTTGCACTATTGCCGCTTACAAAGTTTGGTTGAAAAGGTTTGGCGGGAATCTGTTCACCGTCCATGTACAGAGCCAGGAACTCTACATCGTTGTGTTTGAAATTGAACGGGTTCCGTGTATAAGACCCCGAAAAGGCCTCATTATCCACCATGCCAATCATCACATACTTTGGTAGTTGACCCAGAAACAGGTTTTCTTGATTGCATACTCGGATTCCCGCGGGCATACTGAATACTTTCATATTCACCCTTTCCACAGGGTATTTAACATTGGCTGATGTAAGGGCATGAGCGTGTCCTAATTTCACGGCCGGTGAAACTTTCACTTTTTTTACAAACAGGGAGGCTGATGTTATGATTACTCTGTAACGTTCGGCATCACCGGACATTAAGCAGAATTCATCTTTGTTCCGAACCATTTTAATCTTCACGTCTAGGCCGTTCAATAGTAGTTTTTCCTGGAAAAAGAGATCTGTATGTATGTGCCCCAGAAGTTCAACAGTCCTGTTACCGGCTGTATAGGCGCTTCTGTTATTAAAACCGATGTTTTCTCCGTCGGGGTCTGTCTCTTCCAATTTGTTAAGTGTATCTTTGTAAAACAGTCCTGTAGCAAACTGAGACTGAAGAGTCTCTTGGCTGTAATTTAGCAGGCCTTCTAAGACCGCTGAATAAGGATAACAATTTGAACTCTGCGATATTAGGCGGTCCCCCAGGGTGACATCAACTTGGGAAAACAAACTGGCTATAGGGTAGTTGACAAATCCGACCTTTGCACCGGCAGGTATGTTAGTCCCATCAGCGTTCACTATCTTTCCCCTTAGGTGTAGAAGAGTGTTATTCAAGTCCAGGTAATCTTCCCCATTTCCGGCTATGAGAAATTCTAGCGGAGCTACTTCAGAGAGGGCTGAGAGTGGTGGGACTTCAACGTATATACTTTTATCTACACTCGTTTGAGTGAAAGGCACCGTAAACAGATCCAGTTCAAATTTGACACACTCTTCGGACATTCTGTGTGCGAAAGCTATCTTAAAAAATGTCTCTCTTCTTCTTTTTACTTGCTTTAGTCTTGTTCCTCTTCTGACGACGTTTAGATAATGCTGTAAAACTAGTGCGCATGGCCTTTTTAGCTGGCGGAGCCTGACGCGACCGCGGTGGTCTCTTGCGTTTTGTCTTTCTCATGACCATCAAGCCCGCTCCCTCCTGCTTTTCTAGGACTCCACCTGCAGCACTGGATATAGCCCCTGTGATCACATCTTTTACAATATTTTTAGCCGCGGATTTGATATGTGGTTTTGCGATGTCAAAGCCTTTTTTCAGGAGAGGTAAAGCTCTTCTAAACAATCCTCGAAATATACCCCCAATCCCCCCACCATACATTACAGGGGATCCAGAGAATCCCGGTAAGCCGTTATCCGCTTGGGTCTGATAATATTGGATGTAAGGTGTCGGGTCCTGGTAAGACCTCATTGTTTCAGTCGTGCATACAATGCCTGACGGGTCTGAAATGCAACTTCACTATCACCTTACCAAACTGAAATGGCACGTTTTTGTTCTGGTCCGTCTTTATTTCAATAGTCACTGTGTCAAAATGATTCTTGCTGGCTGGGGCATAATGCGGTTTGTCGTATTGATGGTTGTAATTTTATTCGCCTGATCCTCTATATGAACACACCTCAAAAGGGGTACGTAGCTGTCTCCGACCCTCTGATGAGATACCATATCCCCGTACATGTACAACGTGTAAAAGCCGGCCCTGATGTCGGCGGGGAAAGTAGCCTTATAAGTTAAACCCCGAGTCTGATCAGGATGCGCTCCTAATATTCGACCCAGCTGTCCTTTTAAGTGTATAGTTTCATCCTTTTCACCCGGTACCACGTAGACTCTTCTTTCCACAGCATTATAACTGAATTTCTCAGAGCTCTCAGAAGGGACAAATCCAGCTGCAACATCTGTCAAAGTGGGCAGGCTTAAGGTTGTCGAATTCATAAAAGACAGTAGGTCGTGAATACCTTCGTAATATCCGCATGGAATGTAGAATTCGTTATCCGGTTTGTCTATGATATTCCACGTATGTGGGTACTGAATTTCGGCTAGACCGACTTCCCAAGAACCTTCTAATTCAATGGGTTTAGCAAGCTTCGTCGTGAAATTGGAAATTGTGTTGTTAGGGAAAATGTCTGAGGAAGCGTTGCTCGGTAGAGTCACAAAAAAACTTTTGCGCTCCATTGTATACCGCTAGAGAATGAAGAGTCGATTAGGAGCGTTCTGGATTTTATTGAACATCTTGGGCTTGGCTCTCCGGTATCCAGCTGTTAAATTTTTCTGGCCAGCCGAGCCATTTGACTAAAATGAGTCGTTTTTTATTCTTAACTTTCCTAGCCAGTATTTTTTCAATCCTGTAAACGTCTGTGGATCCGACTTTAATTTTTTGTAAATCAGGGTCCAGTAACATTTACACTCTCCTTTTTAAAAGTATATATGAGCTGAGCACTCAAAAATAAAACTACATCAGCCAGCAACAAATACAATCAACTCAAGTCCAATGGAACTGTGCACAGTGCAATTCTGCAACCATCAACTATTTTGACAGCTACATCCATGTTGGCCGCATTATCAACAGTGGCTGCCACAACCTTGTCTTTGATACCATACTCCTCCAAGATCTCATCAGTCTCCTCTGCTACAGCTGTCCCTGTCTGTGCCTGGTACACTGGTTTGGTTTTGAGGACTTTTTCTTGAGCCTGGCCATTCCTGACATAATGCAGCGTTACTGTGAGGTAATGATCTTGACTAAAACTTGCCCATCCATCTGCAGTGACGGCTGCCTTTAACACATTTCAGCTCAGAAATGGAAACGGATGAAACATCTGGTAAGAGGAGAACACGCAAATTTGACATTCCCTGACTTAGCCTACAATTAAACACATTCACTTACCGAAAATCGGGGGCATCTACTGTGGCAAATGGGTGCAAGCCTTTTACCACAAACTTAGTCACTGCTCGGTGACATTCGTCTATCCTGGCCTGTGTCATTTTACTTTTCCCCACCTTTGTGAAAGGAGAAGCTACCGGTAGACTGCAGCGAGAACTGCCAGCATCTGAGACAGCCAGACTCTGTCTGTCTCTCTCGTCATGGTCATCTAAATGCAATGCACAGTAATAGCAGGTTTTGCAATAAGGCAAATCGCGCTAACATAATATGCAATGTTAGTTGATTAGTTACCTGCCGTATTAACTGGAGAGGACCTGCAAGCGTTACCGCTGGGCTGCTGGGTTGAGATTCACTAGTCCGGAGCGGATTAAAAACACAACATTCATTTAAGGTTATCGCGTGTTTTGTGTGCAAATACTTTTGCATATTTGTAGTGTTTCCTCCCTTTGATGAAATATCTACTTTGCAAGTATTGCAAGTTGCCCTGTTGTCATCCTTTCTCGTAAAGTATAACCAAACTTTTGAGCAATTGTGCCGCTTAGGCGCCATGTTTCCTGCTGGGTAAATGACACTACGCAACGCGGTGACGTCATTCGAGGCGACTGGAATCGATAGGGGAATCGTTTGCAAAAATGGCAAACAATTCCAAGGAATTGAAACAGTGGCGCTATTGATAAATACAGCTGTGTGTCATCGGCATAGCTGTTGTAGCTCACGTTATGCCCCAAGATAATCTGACGGAAGCATGTAAATCGAAAAGAGCAGCAGACCCAGGATAGAGCCTTGTGGAACACCATATAGAATATCATGAGTCTTTGAAGTATAATTACCACAACTTACAAAGAATTTTCTACCTGCCAGGTAGGGCTCAAACTAATTTAAGACCCTGCCAAAGCGGCCCACCCATTGACTAAGGTGATTTCTAAGAATATTGTGATCAATGGTATCGAATGAGGCACTCTGATGAGAATAGGATGAGAATAGATAAACGGCCTCTGTCTGCATTTACCCGCAAGTCATTTACTACTTTAATGAGTGCAGTTTCTGTACTGTGATTTGTTCTGAAACCCGACTGAAATTTGTCAAGAATAGCATGTTTATTGAGGTGATCATTAAGCTGCATAATGACTGCCTTCTCTAGAATTTTACTTAAGAAAGGCAAGTTAGAGATAGGTCTCATATTTTCAAAAACAGAGAAGTCCAGATTATTTTTCTTGAGCAGGGGTTTACTGTAACTACAGCAGTCTTAAGACAGTCTGGGAAGACCCCTGTATCTAATGACGATTTTACTGTGTCAAGAATACTATCAATTAGCACCCCCGATACTTCTTTGAAAAAACTTGTTGGTAATGGGTCGAGGACACAGGTGGAGGGTCTCAGTTGAGAAATTATTTTATATAAATCAGGTAAATCTATCCTGGTGAAAGAATTTAATTTGTTTAAAATGGAGTACCGGGGTTTAAGTGGTTCAGTATTTGGGAGATGTACTATATTATTTCTAATATCATTAATTTTTTGATTGAAAAATACAGCAAAAGCCTCACAAGTTTCACTGGAAGTTTTCTGGAGGCATTCCATTAAGTGGGGAGATATGGCGGTGCAGTGGTTGACACTGTTGCCCACCAACAGGAAATTAAGGTTCAAACTTGCATATTCTCTGTATGGAGCAAAATAAATGTAAGCAACAGAGAGGAAAACAATGTGTAAATGTTATAAATACAACATGCTAAATAATAATAATAAAATTTGAGTAAGTATAATGTGTTAAAGGGGGCGGCATGGTGGCACAGTGGTAGCATTGCTGCCTCGCAGTAAGGAGACCTGGGTTTGCTTCCCAGGTCCTCCCTGCATGGAGTTTGCATGTTCTTCCCATGTCTGCGTAGGTTTCCTCCAGGTGCTCCGGTTTCCTCCCACAGTCCAAAGACATGCAGGTTAGGTGCATTGGCGATCCTAAATTGTCCCTAGTATGTGTTTGGTGTGTGGGTGTGTGTGCCCTGCGGTGGGCTGGCACCCTGCCCAGGGATTTGTTCCTGCCTTGCACCCTATGTTGGCTGGGATTGGCTCCAGCAGACCCCCGTGAACCTGTAGTTAGGATATAGTGGGTTGGATAATGGATGGATGGATGGATAATGTGTTAAAGACATTGACATGTTGTGCAATGTGAAAGATCTCTGTGAGTGAAGTATATTTAAAGGAATTTAAGTGAGTTTGAGAATATGTTTGGTTAAAGACAATGTGTAAAAATATGTAGTGTTGTTTGAAATGATAAAGTAATTGATAAAGGTATGCATAAATATATATGGTTTGAATTTAAACTTAAAAGTTTAGGTCCAATTAAACATTCCCTGATTTAATATAAATGTGTTTGCCTTTTTCCATTGAGTACTGTCCATACTCAAATGGAGAAAGTTCTTTTAGTAATTTTTTAAATTAAAGTTAAAAAAAAGACATTCTCTAGGATAGGAAGAAAGCCGGTGACGAGCACTGGCTTCCAGTCTAGGTAATGTTCTGTACTAAGATATGCTGTACAAAAGGGGGTTAACTAACAAAAAGGGTAGTCTGTGCTTTTTCTGCAAACCATCGCTCTGCAGAAGCTGCAAGAAGCATCTCGAGATGACATCAATGAAAGAAGTATGAATGAACTATAGTCTTAACAAGAGGTTATGGGTGTAAAAGAAATCAGTATTATTAAGCATTGCTAAATTTTATATATCAGAATATTTTCTTTTATGTATTGTATGTAATGGTGTGATGCACTAACTAACATGAGAGCAATTTAAAATGGTGGTATTCAGGGCCGGATTTATATGAAAAGAGGCCCTAGGCTATTCCACTTATGAGGCCCTTTCACCTTCCATTTTTAAGTTTGTAAATTACATGAGAGATAATAAAATACGTAATACGCGTTGATCTTAACCAATACATTTTTATGTTTGTTTATTAGTCATATGCGTAGAATTTCTCCTTATTTTTGGTTCAGTGTTTTAGTGTTCACTGTTTTTAGAATAGTGTAATTTTAATTTTGCTAACAATTTGAATGTAGGCCCCTCTTGATCTTGCCCTGGTGGTATTATATTACATTCATTATAAAAAGGGGATTGAGAATGCCTGTCTAGGCTCCAGTTCAAGGCTGGAATAAGAAAGGAAAGTAAATACTAGTAATACATTCGGCTCTTGCCTAGTTGTAATATTTAACGGGACTGGATTCAGACATTCTCACTGACCGATACCCTCTCGCTCCACATTCGCTCTTAGGGGGACAGGTTGATATTTAGTTTGCAAAGTAATTTTCATAACAGCAAAGGTTATGTGCCAATAGTTTGAATATTTTGAGACAACTGAATGATTTTCCTTTGGTGTAGCGCAGGGGTCGGCAACCCGCGGCTCTGGAGCCGCATGCGGCTCTTCAGCCTCCTTGTAATGGCTCCTTTTGGCCTTGACAAAAAAAAAAAAAAACATGAAAATGAATAACGGCAATTTCTTAATTTAATTTGTATATAATATATGTAATATATATAATGTTTATTTACTACTACTACTGTTATACACTTTAACATCTAATTTTTATTTCTATTTATAATTTGTCAACTAAAATATGCGTCACATCTACGTCTATAGCCCTCGCCTTTACCTGCAGGTGGCTTCTGGAGTGTGCGACCCCTGCACTAACCATGAATAAATCCCAAAAATGAAAAATCCCAGAAGAGAACAGAGAGTTTAATTCTGCGTGGACAGAAGCATTTGCCTTCACCGCCAACGACGCTGGCTTACCAGTGTGCTTAATATGTGGCGATAAATTATCGAACAACAAAAAATGTAACGTTGAAAGACATTTTCGAAACAAGCACTCAGCATTCACTGAAAAATACCCAAGTGAAGATGAGCGAAAGAGAGCAATTTCGGAACTGCAACGGAAAGCTGAACAGAGCAAACATACTTTCAAAAAGTGGATCACTTCTCCACAATCAAGTACAGCTGCTAGTTTTGTGGCAGCTCAAGAGATCGTAAGGAGGGGTAAGCCGTTCACAGACGGAGAATACATGAAAGAATCGTTCATAAAAATATCAGAACATCTATTCTCTGACTTTAAATGTTTTGGTGTTTGAGCGCATGATGACAGTGTTTGCCAGAGATGTACAGAAAGGTACACTCTCTCACTTCCCCTCCCTGAGAGAGTTCAAAGCAGTGAACATTCACATAAATTGTGATTATTTCCACCGTACAATTATTGCAATGCAAGCTGCATTTAGAGAAAGATTCAGTGAGTTCAGAAAGAAAAAAAACACTCTCTCCTTCCCTGGACATTGACCCATCCCTGCTGAACACATCCGCATTCACAGGAGTAAGTAAGCCCGATCTAGAAATTGAACTGGCCGCATAGCGGATAAAGATTTATGGGTGTCCAAGTTCAAATGCCTGACAGCGGATCTTGAAGAAGTCGCCCGTCAGAAGGCTACTCTCGCTAAAGAGCACAAATGGACTGATATTGAAAACCTCCCCAAACCCGACAAACTTGTTTTCAATACATGGAGTGCCATTCCAGAAACATATATGAACATGAAAAAATATGCATTTGGAGTCCTGTCCATCTTTGGCTCAACATACTTATGTGAGCAAGTTTTCTCAAGAATGAACTTCATAAAGTCCAAATATCTCTCCCACCTCACACATGAGCCTGCAGTCCTGTGTGAAGGTCAAAGTCACATCGTATAGCCCCGACATAGAACAACAACAACATTTATTTATATAGCACATTTTCATACAAAAAGTAGCTCAAAGTGCTAGAGATGATCTGCAGCGAACTTCAGAAACAGAAGTCACATTAAACAGGTGAGAACAATAGCATTTAATAGGCTAATATTTAAAAAAAAAAAAAAAAACACATTTATTTCAGACCCGGAGCTGATGTAGGTTTTTTTGTATGTTCAGGTGCTTCAGTTGATTGCTGGCTGAGAGGGAAACCTGAAGAGGATGAGAGCACACTGAAATGGAATTTTATGTTTACTTTTTTAAAGCTGCTAAGCTACAGCTAAATGTTTTATTTATATTAAAGTGGGCTAGTTTTTATTTTAATTTTATACAGGTATAGGAAGGACTCAAACAGGCCTGCAGAGTTCAGTTAAATTTATTTCAAAGTAGGCCCACACATGCACACTGCACTTCTGTTTGTTGTATTCCGTGGTTGTAACATGTAAAATCTAAAAAAAGATTAAAACTTTTAAAAGTTTATAAGCTGTGTTATGTTTTGCGGCTCCAGACTATTTTTCTTTGGAGGAAGAGGGAGCAAAATGGCTCTTTTGATAGTGAAGGTTGCAGACCCCTGGTGTAGCGCTTTGAGTACTGATAAAAGTGCTATATAAATGTAATGAATTATTATTATTATATAAATATTGTGAAGGATGGCCGGCTTCATATTCCGGCCCTCACCCCCAGGCCGCCAGGAGGAGCTCTCCCGACAGCATGGACAGGCCCCGTATTCCAGCAGGGCCTCATGGACTATGTAGTTTTTATACACAGCCCTGCTGGATACCCTGGGGACCACTGGGAGTCGCTGTCGGGAAGCCCGTGGACTCATATATGCCCTATAACCCGGAAGTGCGTTATAATCCCGGGACAGGAAGAAACGACATGCTTCTGGGGTGAAGATAAGGACTGTTTACCCTGACCCGGAAGGAATAAGGACTTGTGGACTGTTGGGCAGGAACACCTCCGGGTCAGGGAGTATAAAGGACTCTGGGAAAGCCCAGACATTGAGCTGAGCTGGGAGGTAGGGTGGCGAAGTGACTGGGAGAGAGTATTGTGATTGGTTATTGTGTATATGAGTAGTGTGGAGTGGAGGGTGCTTGGTGCACTGTATTATAACAAAGTAAATAAGTGTTATACTTTCACCTGGTGTTTGGAGTGGTACCTGAGGGTTCAAGAGGTTGATACATGCCTCTACTGCTACAATATATATATATATATATATATATATATATATATACAGTAATCCCTCGCTATATCGCGCTTCGCCTTTCGCGGCTTCACTCCATCGCGGATTTTATATGTAAGCATATTTAAATATATATCACGGATTTTTTGCTGGTTCGCGGATTTCTGCGGACAATGGGTCTTTTAATTTCTGGTACATGCTTCCTCAGTTGGTTTGCCCAGTTCATACAAGGGACGCTATTGGCAGATGGCTGAGAAGCTACCCAACTTACTTTTCTCTCTCTCTATCTTGCGCTGACTTTCTCTGACCCTGACGTATGGGGATTGAGCAGGGGGGCTGTTCGCACACCTAGACGATACGGACGCTCGTCTAAAAATTCTGAAAGGTTATCTTCACGTTGCTACCTTCTGTGCAGCTGCTTCCTGAAGCGACATGCTGCACGGTGCTTCGCATACTTAAAAGCTCGAAGGGCACGTATTGATTTTTGATTGTTTGTTTTTCTCTGTCTGTCTCTCTGTCTCTCTGTCTCTCTCTCTCTCTGCTCCTGACGGAGGGGGTGTGAGCTGCCGCCTTCAACTGCTTTGTGCCGCGGTGCTTCGCATACTTAAAAGCCAAACAGCCCTATTGATTTGTTTGCTTTTCTCTATCTCTCTGACATTCTGTGCTCCTGACGTGCACTCCTTTGAAGAGGAAGATATGTTTGCATTCTTTTAATTGTGAGACGGAACTGTCATCTCTGTCTTGTCATGGAGCACAGTTTAAACTTTTGAAAAAGAGACAAATGTTTGTTTGCAGTGTTTGAATAACGTTCCTGTCTCTCTACAACCTCCTGTGTTTCTGCGCAAATCTGTGACCCAAGCATGACAATATAAAAATAACCATATAAACATATGGTTTCTACTTCGCGGATTTTCTTATTTCGCGGGTGGCTCTGGAACGCAACCCCCACGATGGAGGAGGGATTACTGTATATATATACTGTGTATGTATATATATATTGTGAAGGACAGCCGGGTCCCATGCCCGGCAGGGAGCTACCATGGACAGCTCAATACCTCCCCTGGGACGCTTGGTGGCAGCCTCCCTGGCAGACGATGATTCCCCAACCAGGCGCATGGCTCCATGGGAGATGGAGTCCTCCACAGCCTGGTTGGGGGCTCAGATGGCCGCCAGGGGGCGCTGCATGGACTTTGCAGCCCGGCTGGTCAGTTCCTCAGCCCCACCCGGAAATTTAATTAGGCCCAGGTGATCAAGCACCTGGAATACTTCCGGGTGGCGTATAAAAAAGGCCAGCCACCACCACTCGAGATATATATATATAAGATTGACTTTTTTATATTGTGATGATTTACTTGTTATGAAGAATATGCTTTTAATTGAGTGGAGTCCGCAACAATAGATAAACTAGATACAACTATATAGGAAACTTTTTGTTTGATCAATCTGTTTTACCGCTAGCATTATTTTTGATAAGGGGTACCCCAATGAAACAGACGTAACACCTCATGAGACACTATTTTTGGGATCCATAAGTAACCTTTAAAAATTTACAGATGAAGTATTGCAATGCTGAATAATATGGAACAAAACTTTTAAGTCTATACACCTGCAGGTAAAAGCTGTTTTTCATAGCATGTTGTTTATGACAGCACTTGAATCTGAACCTGGAGAGTGAGCTGTGCTAAAGGTCTGCAGACAAATTAATCATCCAACTTCCAAAGAGAAAGAAGCCATACCAGAGAGAGAGGGGATCAAGCTGTGGACCAGGCCATTGACCAATTGACTACTGGACAACGTACTCAAATTTCAGTCTAAGGAATCACAGGTTCCTGCTGCTAATAAGTCAACTATGCAGGTGACCATTGACGTCAAAAGATCATCGTGGGTCCAGAATCATAGAGGGCAGCCTGCATGGCATCCAGACCAGAGCCTCATTCATTAGATGAAGAGTTCCAGATATTGATATCCTTCGTTTTGGGGTATTGGACCCCAAGACTTGATTCACACTTTTACTGTGCAGGGTTCTTGTTTTCCTCTAGGTTGGAATAAGTTATTTTGTAATTGTGGCGTCTTAAGTAACCCAAAACTATATAGATATAATATTAAAAGGCGATACCCCTCCCATAGTGATACGGTGGTAAGAAATCACATAAGAGAAAATAACTTAGCTTTCTTTAATGACGATTTACACGGCATAGCAGACGAGGAAGCCATAGCAAGACTATTGTCGAAGTGGGATCTCGATGTGTACAGTCTGCCATTTTCGTCGTGTGCTGGGAGGATTTTCAGGATCGGATGACATTATCTCCCATCCATCCGTCAGCTTCAAAAGTGTGCCAGGCAATGTTCCAAGGCTTTATACTCTTTCTCCATGTGCAGGTAAATTTACTTAGGTAAATCATGCCATTCCAAACAAGACAAAGAGAGCAATTACATGCTGACTTTAACACACAGAAATAGTGCATGTTGCCCATTTGTCTTTGTCTATCTTGTCCTGTGTTTGGCCTAGCAGTTCTAAATGCTGATCCCCTTTGTACTAAATCTGGCTCAGTTGTATATGTAGAAAGAAAAGAAAAACAAAAATAAAATATTTGGTACAGGGACTAAATAGTCTTTGCCATTACTGGAAAAGAAAATAAACAGTCTGATTGCCATTAAAGAGCTAATGAGATGCACACATGGTGACTTTCCATTTAGCAGAGGAACACTTCACTTTACATCTTGCACTGGATACAGCAGTCAATCATGAGAGAGTCCTTGCATTCAACAGCTGTTATCTCATCTCTTTACTTCAGTGGCATTTCACAGTCTGTTTCTGTTAAAGTCCATAAAAACTTTGTTTCTGCAACAAATGTCTGCACAATCATATCATGGCATCAGATTTACTTAGCTGGACTTACAATCTTTATTTGATTCCGCACTCCTTCCACTCGGATAAGCGAGCCATTTCTTCGCCAGCTATTATCAGGTATATGCAGCAGACCAAGTGTCATTAGTGCAGTACACTCTCTTTAAATCTTCATTTGTAGAACACCACCTTTTCTTCATTGATAAAGCTCCACCACTGAGTTGGAGAGGTCTGAATAACCACTAAATTGAGTGGTCAAACTAAAATACTTACTATTCTAAATAAAGAAGGGTGAAGGGTAGAGCAAATACATAACTTATAACAATGCTTTATCAAACATATGTATAATATGTGATCAGCATGAGCTCAAGCGCGTGCAGAAGGAACTCCGAGTCCAGCTCAGGGCGGCGAAGGAGCAGTACAGGAGAAAGCTGGAGCAGAAGTTGCAGAATAACAGCATGAAGGAAGTGTGGGATGGGATGAAAATCATCACTGGCTGCAGCTCGAAGCGGGGTACCACCATCGAGAGAGACGTGAAGAGAGCAAACCAAATGAACAACTTCTTTAACAGGTTTGACCACCCTAACCCACTCTCACATTCACCTCGGAGTATTGCACCCTCCACACATCCTTCTTCTGATACCAGCATAGGAAAGACATCCCCACCCATAATTACAACAGCGCAAGTGAGCAGAGAGCTGAGGAGACTTCGTGCCAGCAAAGCAGCGGGTCCAGATGGAGTATCGCCACGACTGCTGAAGGTCTGTGCATCGGAGCTGGGGGGTCCTCTACAGCGCATCTTCAACCTGAGCCTGGAACAGGGGAGAGTCCCAAGGCTTTGGAAAACATCTTGTATCACCCCAGTCCCAAAGGTATCACGTCCTAGTGAGCTGAATGACTTTCGGCCTGTTGCTCTGACATCACATGTGATGAAGACCATGGAGAGGCTGCTGCTTCACCACCTTAGGCTACAGGTTCAACACGCCCTTGACCCTCTGCAGTTTGCATATCAGGAGAAGGTGGGAGCAGAGGATGCCATCATCTATATGCTACACCGATCCCTCTCTCACTTGGACACAGGCAGTGGTGCTGTAAGAATTATGTTTCTAGACTTCTCTAGCGCCTTCAACACAATCCAACCTCTGCTCCTTAGGGACAAGCTGACAGAGATGGGGTTAGATTCATACCTAGTGGCATGGATTGTGGACTATCTTAAAGACAGACCTCAGTATGTGCGTCTTGGGAACTGCACGTCTGACATTGTGGTCAGCAACACAGGAGCGCCACAGGGGACTGTACTTTCTCCGGTCCTGTTCAGCCTATATACATCGGACTTCCAATACAACTCGGAGTCCTGCCACGTGCAAACGTTTGCTGATGACACTGCTATCGTGGGCTGCATCAGGAATGGGCTGGAGGAGGAGTATAGGGACCTAATCAATGACTTTGTTAAATGGTGCGACTCAAACCACCTACACCTGAACACCAGCAAAACCAAAGAGCTGGTGGTGGATTTTAGGAGGCCCAGACCCCTCATAGACCCAGTGATCATCAAAGGTGACTGTGTGCAGATGGTGCAGACCTATAAATATCTGGGAGTGCAGCTGGATGATAAATTAGACTGGACTGCCAATACTGATGCGCTGTGCAAGAAAGGACAGAGCCGGTTATACTACCTTAGAAGGCTGGCGTCCTTCAACATCTGTAATAAGATGCTGCAGATGTTCTATCAGACAGTTGTGGCGAGCACCCTCTTCTACGCAGTGGTGTGCTGGGGAGGCAGCATTAAGAGGAAAGACGCCTCACGTCTGGACAAACTGGTGAGGAAGGCAAGCTCTATTGTTGGCATGGAGCTGGACAGTTTAACATCTGTGGCAGAGCGAAGGGCGCTCAGCAGGCTCCTATCAATTATGGAGAATCCACTGCATCCACTTAATAGTATCATCTCCAGACAGAAGAGCAGCTTCAGTGACAGACTGCTGTCACTGTCCTGCTCCACTGACAGATTGAGGAGATTATTCCTCCCCCAAACTATGCGACTCTTTAATTCCATCCGGGGGGGTAAACGTTAACATTTAACATTATACATAGTTATTGTCTGTTTTTCACCTGCATTATTATCATTCTTTAATTTAATATTATTTATTGTATCAGTATGCTGCTGCTGAAGAATGTGAATTTCCCATTGGGATTAATAAAGTATCTATCTATCTATCTATCTATCTATCTATCTATCTATCTATCTATCTATCTATCTATCTATCTATCTATCTATCTATCTATCTATCTATCTACAGCACTATTAATGGAAAGCCTAGACTCTTAGTTCCCAGTCTCATATCATACATCATAAATAACAGTTAGAGATAAATTAATATGGCAAGTTATTAAATTTTAACAAGGCTAGTGAAAATGTTTCTTTAGTAGGATAATACACTAAACAAAATAAACACATTACATCAGTTATTAATCACAGGTGTCTTCCCATATAATATAAATTTCCTAATGTATAACTGACTTAACAATCTATTCAGCTATGTGCATTATCACTGAGCACTAACCTTAATACATTGATGTAACAATAAATCTTCATAAAATGAATCACTAACAGATACAAATGAGTATTGTATTTCAGTTCTAATACATTTCATTATAACTGAAGTGTCAATAATAATAATCATTTGCCATACATTAAAATATGTAATCCCTCTTCACTGTATTTTATATGAAGACTAGAGAAAAAAATTAGTCTAGTTTAATATAGGAACATTTAGCCTGTTTGCACTTTACAATTATTTTTATCAATTAAACATTTTTATTATACAGGATGTTATACCCGTACACTTGCACAACTAATCAGCATGCAAGGAAATAATTCCAATAATTGCTGTTCATTAATCTATGATTGATAAACAAACATTCACCACCCCTTGGTCAGATTATATCTAATTTCTCTGCCCAAACTTGCTGTTGAACTATTTCTTGCAGCATGTATAGGAATATGCTGTATGTTTCATCAACTGGTCACAGGGTTTGCTGAATCTGGAGAAAAAGAACATCTATAGTTTTTAAGTTATATATCTTTTATGCTTATAACACTTTATTGAAAGTCAGATCTTTTAATTCCTAAACTGACCTTCTGCCTAACCTCTCCCTTTTCTAAGATTAAGCAAGGTCAATAAATTATGGCTTTATTTAACACTGCATGTGTTTCTCGGCTTCATCAATGACATTCCAGGCTCACTGACTAAGTACAGGATGCATTACCAATACCAATTAAGTTATTCTTATTATCACTTTTGATTTTACTTGCTATAGCATTTTTTTAGATATTCACATGTATTACTTGTACAATTAAATTTGGACATGATCCCCTACTATGTTATTATGTGGGGCGTCCCCCATCTTTAGGATTTGCTTCACATTATTGATTAGTCAGCTGACAGACAAAGAAACATAGACTTTTAATAGACACAGATTCACAAATAATGACATATGGGAGCATCTGCCACCCCAGACTCTGAACAAGAGTAATTAATCTTATTTTATTTGTCTTTACTAGATTTTATCCCACTTCATGCCCAAGTAGTTTACTTGGCTAAGGCAGAAGTTCTTTAGACAACATTCAGCACACTGGAGAAAGCAACTGTTCACAAAAGACAGCCTCCACTATCTCTTAACAGCAGCTTCTCATTTTTGCAGTCATTTCTACACATTAAGCAATTGCTTCAAATATCATCACATATTCTTATACTCACATTCTCTTTTACAATTGCATTTCATTCACAGAGTAAATGTTTTTTTACAATTGTATTTCATTCACAGATATCTCTATCACACGTGCTATAAATTCACTCAGGGTTGTGCTTTTTTATATATAAGTTTTCACCGACACACTTAAACAAGTCTTTCCCTTCATTCTTATTTACTTAACATGACCATCAAACAACGTACTTCTTTCCCTTCATGCTTATCATGACAAACAACTTCTCAGGATGCAAGCTGGTATTACTTTCATCAAATTAGGAGCACATCTAGCTCAGTTTCATTCCGCGCTAGTCTCCAGATCATGGAAACTCTGTGGCGAACCGATTCAGGGACAATCAAGGAAAAATATTTCAGTGGTGATCCAATTCAGTGACAACAAGGTGAATCCACCCATCAGGAAATCACGTGGCACAATTCCACAACAAGGAAAGCATTCCCAGAAAAAGCTACGCGTTCACAAAGAATATGTTGACTCAACAAGGAAAACATACATGCTTGAAACTTTATTTCCTATCGGTGGGCAAGTGTGCTAATCACTGCGCCACCACACTCTTTATCGTAATAGTTCCTAAAATACACAACCTCCATTCACACATATCAGGCACATTCTGCTTCTCGCAAGAACTTGTCTCCCTTCTCATTTATTATTATAAAAAGAGCATTTTTCCTTTAAATTTGATTAGGGTTTGAAAGGAAAAATGTTTTGCACGTTTATGATAAGCTTTAAACAAAAGTGGAGACTTTACTTTATTTACTTTAACCCAATTATACATAGATAATCATATTTCTTTGTCATGTGAGAAGCATTCTCATTTTAAATCCACACTTATCTAATTAATACCTTCCTAAAGTATGTCCAGTACTTACAGGAAAGTAACAGAGGCATGCTTCTCATTGCAAAGTTAAAACCAAATGTATTTGTTCTTTTTCCAATTTAAATTAGAGCTCTTTATATTTTAGTGCTATTTGTGTACACAGTCTGCAGTTTCCTTTTTAACACTAGCTTTTAACACATGTTTATAGTGTAGGTAATACTTATAAGATGACTTCAATAATTTCATAGTTTCTGTGTGTTTTCGATGTCCTGCAATTATCAGCATCTGTTTAACATAGGTTTCATGACACTTTTATCAGTATTGGTGGGGGGTTGCTGCTTTTAACTTTAGGCAGTGTGACAGCAACAGCTGCACAGCTCATAAACTGCGTTTTTAACAGGCAGCCAAATCATGTATTTTGGATTATATTGGGCTGCTATTATGCCATTAAAGATTTCTACAATTATTTTAGTGAGCGCAATCGAGACTATATGGATTTTATCGGCATTGACAGTGTTCATCTTTAAGTAACTGTCTGCCAGACCTGCTGGATGTGTGTGACTTGTCAGAGGACAAGGTAAATGCATGCCTGCATGCATCAACTCTTAATAACGTGCAGTTATTCATAGCTTTACAAAATATTATTTCTAATGGCTAACGGTGTAACTTATTGAATAACGGTGTTCCCCAACACAGCACTTATTTCTGTGGCAGGTTTTGGACATCCGTACGGCAGCTGATTAATCTGTGTTGTCCATCTGGGTGCCGTTTCACTTTATTCCGGACAACTAGTCTCGTGTCTCTAAGTTTAAAACTGTACTTTTACAATTTATCGTATCCGACTTAGTTTGTTTCGTCTTTTTTTTATGATTATTCCCACATTTTATAATCATATTTTGGACTTTTAAGTCCAACCTGCATAATGTGATTAGCAGAAGCTACCACAATTCACCGGCAGCTATCTGTTTTATTGCCCCTGCACTGTAGCCCATGTTCCAAGACCGCCTCTTGCACTTTCACGGGATTAAAATCCCATTCCAATTAGGGCCAGACATTTAGAGCAGTATAACTCGGTCACGGGAGTCCATGACTGTGTGCACAACCATCCCAGTAACTTTAATACTTGACCCTCCATGCCGTCATTATCAGAAGCGTATTTTATATATACGATACATTATAAATATGATAGTTATTAATTTAGCCACAATCCTGCCGACTACACCATTTGTTTTCCTGTAGGGGGGTGCTAGCTCCCTGGTTGGAATAAGTTCTTTTGTAATTGCGGTGTCTTAAGTAACCCGAAACTATATAGATATAATATTAAAAGGCGATACCTCTCCCATAGTGATATGGTGGTAAGAAATCACATAAGAGAAAAAAATTACCTTTCTTTAAGACGCTTAAGCCATAACCATAGTCAGACGAGGAAGCCATAGCAAGACTATTATCGAAGTGGGATCTCAATGTATACAGTCTGTCATTTTCGCCGCTGCGCTGGAAGGATTTTCAGGATCAGATGACGCTATTTCCCATCCATCCCGCTCCACTTTCCCTGATTGAATGGCACAAACACCAAAGGAAAATAAGTGTGTAATCAGTATAAGTCTTGTAGTGGTTTGGACCATGCATTTTTCAGGCATTAGAGAAATACTATGCTTCTTCCTTTCAAAATCAGCAGCTTAGAATACCTCTTTCATGCTCAAAACATTTTAATCACCTCCATATATCCATTCAGCCATTTTCCCGTTCAAACGTGTGTATGGCAATGTTCCAAGGCTTTATACACTAACTCCATGTGCAGGCCCTTACTTAGGTAAATCATGCCATTCCAAACAAGGCAAAGAGAGAAATTTGATGCTGACTTTAACACACAGACATCATACACGTTCCTCATTTGTCTTTGTGTATCTTGTCCTATGCTTGGCCTAGCAGTTCTAAATGCTGATCCCCTTTGTATTAAATTTGTCTCAGCTGTGCATGTAGAAAGAAAAGAAAAACAAAAATAAAATATTTGCATGCAGCAGTGACATTAAACTTATATTCAGATTACAGTTCTGTGTTTTTTGCCAGAGCCCACTTTAATTGAGCTTGATATGCCTTACAATTTTTCCACTCGTTTGCAACTTTATGATAGTTGTTGACCAAGCACCTGAATTCTTATTGTCCTAGGAGTTGAAACCACAACCTAATCTCTATTTTTCTGCAGCAACATCTTTTAAGGAAGATTTGAACCATGGAGTTATGGATGGCATAGGAGGAAAGTTTAATTATCTGCAAGCACTGCAAGGCAAATTAACTCCTTTTCATAAGCAATATTTATTTATTGAATATTTGTAAATATTTTATTAATGGAAATACTGCACAATAATTATTTTAATTGTTTTACCTGTATAGCTATTGGAGTAGTATAACTGAACAAGTTTAGAAAATGTGATTAGCATAACATGGTCAGCACTTAGAGTAAAGAGTAAATATTTTAATATAGATGTTTCTAGTACATCTGAGTCTATTGATACTTAAAGTATTAAGGAATAACGTTTGTATGTAATTTGGACTGTTAATCAAATTTAACACATGTATTAGCATTTGCAGCATTACGTGTTAAAAGCCAGTCCAATTTAAGGTTTCTTGGTTATTGATTTTAATAACAGAATGAATAATAGAGTTTAACATAAAGGGATACCATGTTTACTATGAAGAATGGTAGTAAACTTGTGAAGCAGTCGAGTGTTTTGGGAATAGAGACACTCAGGATAAAATGTCTAAATCTATTGATATAAGGTGAAGATAAAGTTTAAACTAGAAGTCTCAAATGCAAAATGCACAATTTGTTTGACTGTTGTTTTTCATGAAGAATGTGAATTTTATTGTGTAATAGTAATTGATACAGAAGTGTGGAAAAAATGTGAATATTAATGTATTAGGAACTTTGCATTAGGGCAGAAATGTTATGATACTGGGTTTTATGGTTTAAATGTGCTAAATTAGATTCAGAGTATACTACAAACCTTAAGTCTGTAGAATACGGTATAAAGGAAATTAAGTTTGTGAGATAGTGCTGACAGTGTTTGTAGGAACTGAGGTAATTAGGGCCATATAGACAGAAAAAGTTGGTGGCAATATAGGACAAATAATTATTACGGCTTTTTGAGCCTAAGTAATACAGAAGTTAGCAAAACAAAGTAATAATTTGACACAACAGAGATGGGATGTCTTATGCATAGAGTGGTGAGTGTACAGTTTATGAAATTGGAAAGCCCAGATACAAACCAAGGATCCCAGCTAGTGGCAGAAGACTTTAACATCGATAAGAAGCTTGGGTACAACCCTAGCAATTTTAATGTGACTTTGACATGAGCCAGTGGCTTGCATTAATGAGAGTAGTGCTGACATCTTCTGAAGGGAGAATTGACACCTGCTTTCAGCGCGATAGCTGTTTTTATGCAGCAGATGTGATCATCTAACTTAAGACCACAGAAGGATGTAAACTGGGGCACCTTTGTGGATGAGAGCATGATGATGTGAACATGGTTGTGTGTATGATGGCTCTGTCTCTGGTTATTGATGTATATACATCATTGGCATGATAAACTAGGGACTTTGGACGTATTTAAAGTAAATACTTGTGTTGTCTATGTCACTAACAACAATAATAAAAGATCTGACCATTGATGGAAAATATAGGACTAGGTACACTTCTGTGAACTAAGATAGCTAATGTTTGTTGGAAACAAAGGATATCACAGTTGTTGACAATGTTTTATCATCGTACTTAGAAGTTATGAGGTTATGGGACACAAATCTGAGATGAGATTCATATGGGAAAGTATGTAATGCCAGTATACTCTGAAGAAAAAGGACTTTGATACATGTTATTGCTTGACTTGATTTTCTATGTTCACTGTTATTGATTTTATTAGCTATTATTGATTTGTATGATTTATCTTGGGTATTAATGATTTGCACTAATTTCTGTTATTCCCCAAATTCAGCTAGCCAGGAATCTTTCACTTCATTTTAGCTTCTAAAGGGGGACATATTTAGTATACACATGTTTATATAGATTAGGAATAAGGTTTCAGTAGGAAATCATCCCTTACTGTTTTAGCGGGACTTTAACAAGTCCCAAAGGGGGAGTGTGGAAGAATAATTTTAGGGTAACATAGCATTCATCTTAAAGAAATAGCATAAAGGCTTAATAAATGTCAGAAACCTGTTCAGGCACACCAGGAAATTAGATAAAGGTCAAGTGAACAACAAAATCTAAACTGAAATATATGAATTGGTTTAGGACAAATACTGAGCTGGTCAAGTAAATAATGTACCAGAAGAAAGGTTGATGTAATACATAAAATGTACTGAAGGATGACTAAGAAATGACTGAGAAATCAGCAGATGTCCTATAAATGAAAATGGACAATTGTTATATGCACAGAAATTTCAAGGGTGGTGGTACAACTCAAAAGGTATAAGAAGAACCAGAATATAATATAACAGACTTTTATTTTATATAAATCATTTGGGTGTAAACCAACTAACCAACCAGAGTAAAATGTATGCATTGATTGACACTGCTGCGGTGGGTTGGCACCCTGCCCAGGATTGTTTCCTGCCTTGTGCCCTGTGTTGCCTGGGATTGGCTCCAGCAGACCCCCGTGACCCTGTGTTCGGATTCAGCGGGTTGGAAAATGGATGATGGATGATTGACACTGTATGTAAATTTAATAATTTATGAAATTAACCTCTGTTCTTTGTTTCTTTGACCATTCTAACCAGGCTCTAACGGACTGCTTTTGATGAATGCTCCCTCTAAGGCATTTTGCCAAGGAGTAATTAAAAGATACAATTAACAACTTTTCTCTTGCCTGATTACTGAATTGTCCTGTTAGATGATGTTTCTTTTTTTAATAAGATGTTAAATTTCAACCACAATAGTGCCTTTCTCATGCCAGTTTGCTTCTAGGAGTTGCACTGTAGCTTTGTCTGAAGGTTGAGGGTTCTGTAATGCATTATTTTATATTGTCAGATATTTCAGATGCCACTTGCATGAGTGCCTTTCCACTTCAGCACACATTCTCACCCACGATATGATAACTTTGTTTGAAGTTGTTGGAGTTCATTCAAAATCATTTAGGAGCATCTTTAATATTTATTAGGAGATGAAGAACTCCAAAATGGGGTGGAATAAGAACCTGGACAAAATACAAGCAAATGTTCTCAGCTAGAAGCAAAAACAAAGCAGAGTAACTAAATGAGAGAAAAAACTAAGAAATAAAGTAAAAAAACAAAAGAGGTAGAAAAACCAAAATCTCAAAACTTCCCTGAATCAACACTAACAGCACCGATCCAACATGGGGATACAGAGATGTGTGCTCTGACATCTTTAATTAGAAAAGCAAGATGACAACCAGTGTGGGTCAGAATGTTCTAAAAAGTATTTAGATGCTGAGTGCTGAATATACAGTCCTTAATGAATTCAGGTTTGTATTCTGATTGAATACACAATATTCTGATGAATCACACAATATGTATGATTTATGCTGAATACTTCACAAATACTTTTGAATACTGTCAGGTTCTGATATACTTAATAGCCTAGTACATAAAAATGGTATAACAAGTCAAATATATTTACATTAAATTTTGACCTGAAAATGCACTTCATTCAATGCCGGTCAAAGCCAATTTGAAGCCCTAGGTGGAGTATACAGACATCATCTCTTGTTGTCCTTACCGGGTATTTGGTATTATTTGACGCAGATGACTTGTGTAGGGATTTCCCTTGGTGTTGTACTTATTCAGTCATATAAACTGCGCCCCTTTGTGTACATACCACGGACGTTAAGGAACATGTGTCCCTTGTTGTACAGAGTGTACACACTTTTACATTGATAAATGACTCCAAGCAGGTAACATCACTCACTCAGTATCATCTAAATTCAAGGACCAGTTCTCTATCAAAGTCAGTAGCACACACACCCCTAAACCAGATGGCTGCCTATGTCGCCTAATGGATTGACCTGCTCTGACTTCAGTCTCACATAAAATAAAAACTCTGTTTTTACTGTTTATGAAAAACAATGGATAACAGCTTTATCAGGTACTAAAAATTGAATAGCTGAAAAAAATAATTCCTTTCCAAGGTCCATCCTTATAATAATAACTAGTGCTGAACAGCAAATTTTGCCAAAACATTATTAGCTGCTTTCGCACTTGTTCGTCAAATTATTTACTGATAATTCAGCCAGTTTAGGCGATTTTTTATTTTTTTATACCAGCGCCCAATGATGCTTTGTAAGGCCAATGTAACATTCTCCGGAGCTTGTCCATGGGTATATAAGACTGACCATTTGCATTACAGACTCTGTGGGATGAGTTATCTGTGCTTGTAGCCAAATGTGCAAGTCAATCTTCAAGTTCCACGTCAATATATGATAAGGAGGCGCATGTCCTGTGCATACCTAATAATTAACCATGTCGCGCAGTGAAAGTGAAAACAAACTTAGAAGGAGCCTGACACCCCCCCCCCCCAAAAAAAAACAGAGGAGACTGTATACTAACTAAAGACTTATTACTATTTACAAGATGTTTCTATCTTTTTGATGGAATAAAAAGTGCAAGCATCAGCACAGACAGTTTGGAGAGCCTTCGGCGTAACTTCAAAAAATAGAGCTAGCTAGGGCTTCCAATCATGACACGTCACTTTGAATTTTCTGTCGTTAAAAGACCTACGTACTTTTTCTGACTTTTATACAATTTCAGCATTTCAGCTTTGTTTTGATGAAATCTATTATTGCGTTTCTCTGATTGTGTTCTTTCTTCTGTGATCTCACGGAGGCACGGTGGTGTAGTGGTTGGTACTGCTGCTGCACAGCTCAGGTAACCTTTTTGGCCACAATAATGAAACATATACTGCATAAACAAGTTATCTCTGCTTGTAAAGTTGTACTGTATTATAATAAACAGTTATGATTTTAAAATGTTAATTGTGTTAATTGCAAGTATCCAAAGTGCTTCGCTAAACTGCTACATAGAGTAGGTCCACTTACTTTTTTAGTTCCAGCTGACGTCTTTCAATTGCCAGCCATCAACAGGTTTTGTGAGCAACTGTGAAGATGGTTTTATACAGGCCAGATATTATCAAATACAGTGGAACCTCGGTTCACAAATGTCTCAGAACACGTACAAATTGTTTTACGACCAAAAAGTTCACCAAACTTTTGCATCTGTTCACGACCACACACTCGGTATACGAACAAGCCAGTTTCCCTTTCGGTTTGTACATGTTCAATCTCTCCCTGTGCAATTCCTGTGCAGCGAGCAAGCAAGAGAGAGAGAGCGAAAGAAAGCGGGACACACACACACAGGCGCGCGAGAGAGAGAGAGACACACACACACACAGGCGCGTGAGAGAGAGAGAGACACACACACACAGGCGTGCGAGAGAGAGACACACACACAGGCGCGCGAGAGAGAGATACACGCACACACAGGCATGCGAGAGAGAGACACACACATAGGCGCGCGAGAGAGATACACGCACACACGAGAGAGAGAGCGAGCGAGCGAGAGAGAGAGGGCTGGACGCTTAAGACTCATTTATACTTCACGCTCAGAACGCGTATGCGCCCGCATCATGGCCGCCACGCATTCTGAGCGTTCATTTGATGCGTCCTTTGAGCAGGTCCTCAGAAATTAACGCGACGTGTGTACGAGTTGCAGTACCAGCAAAAAGTCGGGGGGCGCAGTGTGCTAAAAGTTGGAATGTGACGTCAGAGTCTCTGTTTACTATCTACATGTGACAGAAAGCCGCTTTGTGGATCCTACGAGATCAGTGTGTGCGCTTCGATATTTGATAAATGGTTCGATGTGGTGAAGCAAAATGCCGACATACAGATGTATTCATGGTGCTTTTATATTCAAGCGTTGCATATTCCCGATCATAATGACACGATACGTTTTAAAATTCTCACATACCGTCTTCTGTGCCATCTTTTTTTCTAGGGCTTCCTCTGCTCCTGACAGCAGTGAATCGCCAACAATAGATCACCACACTGAGCACATTAAATGTATGATATTCCAAATCTCTGCACATTTAGAATCCTTAGATTTATACTTGATATCATTTTCATGATGAAAAGCATTAAAGTATGTATATTACATTTTACAAATAAATTGGTAATTTCGTTTAAATAATGAATACTGTTAATAATTACACACATGGGGTGACACAGTGGTGAAGCGTTAGCGCTGCTATCTTTCAGGGAGTCACATTGCTGATATTCCCTGCCTGGAGTTTACACGTTTTCCTGCTGGGTTTCCTCAGTGTGCTCCAGTTTCCTTCCAAAGATATGCAGATTTGGGGATTTGGTGCCGCTAAAATGACGCTAGTGTATGTGTGTGCTTGTATTCACCTTGTGATGAGCCGAGGCATCGTCCAGGGATTGTTTCTCACTCGTGCCCAATGCTTGCTGGAATGGACACATCCCTGGATTTAATCAAAAAACATTCTTTTCAGAGATATTGCAGTAAGGTGTCATTGGAATTTAATGGGTGTTCTACACAATTCACAACACAGAGAAGCCGAACATGTTCTCACCGTGATAATATCTCGCACTGCCATCTGGCGGATTCCTCCAGATTTACGTAAAGTACACACGCAAGTATAAACACTTCAACGCTTGTGTAGCAGGAGCGTCTGTTGCAGCATGCATTGTGTCATGTGAAGTATAACTCTGGCCTTAGGTAAGAAGGCAGTTAAAGAATGAACTGGGCTTGTTTTTGTTTTCACTTCTGTTTACAGCGATTGGTTCATAGCGTGCATTGTTGCAATGTTACTTTTCTTGTTGGTTTATTAAATTATGGATTTTTCAAATGTTCAAATGAGTTTTTTGCCTGTGCTTAAAACTCATTAAAAAAAGTGTTTTTAGCGAGTGGTTCGTAGCACTATAGCGCAAACTATTGCAGTGTTAGTTTTCTATGTTGTTCAACGTTTTCTCAGTGTTATTCAATGTTTTTACATTTAGTTTACTATTACGCTGTGCATTTTATAGTATGATTAACTATATTTGTGCTTAAAAACTTAAAAAATATATATATTTACATACAGTTCGTACGGTTTGGAATGGATTAATTGTATTTACATACAATCCTATGGGGGAAATTACTTCTGTTCACGACCAAATCGGGTTACGACCAGAGTTTTGGAACGAATTATGGTCGTGAACCAAGGTTCCACTGTACTAGACAGTAAAGCCTTCTGAATGAGACATATTAAAAGCCATTATGCAAATACAAGTTGTTACCAGAACCAAGATGCTAAAACCATAACTCAAGTTGATAAATGGAATGCTATGAGCAGAAATCCTTGAAAGTTTTTTCAAGGTTTTTCACCAATATGCAGGTCGATCTTCAAGTGCCATGTCAGTATAAGAGCATAATTAGCGACGTGGAGATAAAAACCAAACCTTAAAGGAGCATAAGAAGTCAGGTCACCTTTTTGGACACAATAATCAGTTCAATATAGTTGGCGCATGTTTCCCTAGCCCTAAAGGGCACTTTAAAGATGACTGCACCATTATAGTCCAGTCAAATCTAGTTCAGTTAGTCCTTCCCCATTGAATTTAATGCACCTCACCAAGGTCTGTGAATATTGCAACCATTTCCATGATTTCGGAGAAATCACAGTGAAGTAAACTCAGCAAAGTTCGCTCATTACTAATAATAACAAATCTGAATCTATCAAACTTGGTAGTCATATAATTGATCAAGCTTTATTTAATTATTTTTCAGAAATTCTTAACTATTCACTTGTGTTGTATGTTGCAGATTTTAGTTTCTTTTTTTCTTAGTTTTATTCTTCACAAGATCACGAGTGCTCTCAGTCATGGCTGAGCCATTATCTTGTAATTGGTGCAACACGTTTTCTGACTGGTCAGGTTCCCCGATTTCACAGGTCGATCTGGGGGTGAGTTCAATTACTTCCAAGTTAAATATGGCCATGCCACTAAAATCCAGTATCCCTCAGTGGATAATTTCAAGTAAAAGATTATCTTTCACTGTGTTATAGTTAGTGGTGAAAATCATTCCAAATTGGGCAGTTACTGGTGGGGTTTTTGATTTTTGTTCCATTGATTTCTATTTTGCATTCTCATGTTAATATCTCCCAGTTTAGGTTCTCACAATAATCCACTGGACCTCGTCGTTATCAGTTGGTTGTATTTCAAGTTTGAATTCTTGTTTTAAGTCTTTGTTGTTCATTTTTGAGGCTTTGATTTATGTTAATGTTACTTTTCTACTTTTCTGTTATTTGCTGTATTCCCTATGCCTGTGTTATGTTCTCTGTGTTTTGTGAGTGGTTCCCCAAGAGACCCATCACAGCAGGAGACTGCCCCCTCAGCCCTATAAAAGCAGGGTCAACCCACAATCCCTTGCAGTTCATTTAAATGTGCTTAGGAGTGGTGAGTTTCTTTGTTCTGTGATTTCCTGTGCGTATTCTGAATTTTCTGATTTTTGACCTATGTGCTCTGTACTTTCAGCAATTCTTTGAATTTGTGATTTGGACTTCAGGCAATTCCTTTATGCCTTTTGTGCTTCATGGAGCTGGCCTGTTATTCAGTGCATTTTTTTGAAGAATAAATCTTTTTATTTATAAAGAATCTGTTTTTGCCCTTGTCACTCCCTGTCTAGTGGACAGTTTGGGGATTTTTCAGAACTTAACATGTTTTGGAACTCTTGAGATTCATTACATTTATAGCTCCCTTTGAGTTTTTGAAAGTACTCAGGAAAGTGAAAGCCAAACACATCTTACAGGTGATTTTCTTCTCCTAGGTGTTCCACAGCCAACCTTCACTTTGGACTTAAAACAAGACCACCAAGAGTCTTCAGTGGTTTATGACACCACTCTCTACTTAGGCTGTTCAACTATTACTGTTACACATGGTTTTCTTCTGAGATACCTTTGTGACAGGTGTCTGGTCACACATACAGGTAATCTAACTTAGTCACCATCAAAATATCCAAATATGCCACCCAGTTTTATTAAGAGACTGGTAACTCTTGAAATTTACTGATAATAGCACACAGGTTTCTTTAAATTGGGTGGTGAGTAAACACACAATGACAGACACAACAGTAATTTCAGAAAAAGCAACAGTACGTTCTATTACACAAGGCAATATAAAGTACATTAAAAAGATAAACGAACATAACAAAATCTACACATATCAGGAACAAATTTCCTTTTTAAAAAGGAAAACACACAGTCCACGCTCTAAAAGTCCGTTATAAACAAGAATTGGAGGATACAACCTTTAATGGTGCAGAGTTCAGTTTGTGCATTGTTACCCCAACAATTCATCGTCCAACTGTCCACCGATGCACCCTGTTTACCGGACACTCATTTCCTAACAGAAGTTTTGTCAAATCTTTGAATGCCTGTCAGCATCTCTTCGTCGTTCCCTTTTTTCCACTCTGGGCTCCTTGTGTTGCTGTGACCTAGGCACGCCTCACTTCTCGTCTGCCAGCTTTGCTCTCTCGCTGGACCCACAACCAGCGTCCCCTTGTGGAGCTGTCTCTTCCTCCCTGGATGTAAGTGTTGCCGTCCTTGTGCCTCACGTCGTGCCAGCCAGGTACCCTCGTCTGCCTACGAGCCCCTGTGCTCTGTTAGAGTGTCTTGGCAGTGTTCTCAGTGGACCGTCCCTCTCTGTGCCTTCTCCTGCCTAGGAGTTTTAATCTCCTTCAGTCCCTGGACAATCGGTTTAACAATGGCACATCTAAATTTCCTGGGTTTAACAATTAATGAAATCACAAGTTAACAAAATGTATTGTTACCAACCATTAATGAGTACAGATCTGCTGATTAGAAACCAATATTGTCAAACATGTTAATTTCCAAGTCAGGTAAATACAGACATCCTCCAAGGAAGGAGCAGTTCTGTTATCACAACTTGGTATTGTTTGTAATCTCAACCAGCCAAAAACTTCAAAGTGGTGACTCCTTTGCAATACAGCAAATACCTACATCCTGCAGACAGCCTTTTAACTTCTCACCCCCAGTCCCAACAATGGGTGCCTAATGGAGCCACTCAGTGTACAAAAAATGTCCCAATCTGACACCTTTATTGCCTGAATATCCTGTTTCTTATAATGAATCAAAATCATTTTTCGTGCCCACCTATTTTTTTTAACAAAATTAGATATATGGAATACTTACCCCTACATCACACTAAAAATGGTGATAAGTGGAAAATATTTTTGAACTCCACTTCAGGACATTACGAATACTTAGTAATACCCAGTGGTTTAGCCAACACCCCTGACATTTTTTAATCTGATGTACATTTTGGTGTTGGCATGTAGTGATGGTCACTCATATTGTGATATATGTGATTGTGAGACACACATAACTCATAAAAATCTTAAAATATTTAAGAAGAAGCACAAAGTTGGAGAAATGTGTGTTTTATTTTTAACATATCAGACTACTCATCAAGGACTGGCTTAAATTTATAAAGTTAAAGCCTTTATAAATTGGCCAATATTGAATTTAATGGGTCAGCCCCACTTGTTTATGGACTTTGTAATTTCCTTAAATAATTTTAGGTCCATTGCTTCTCATATCACTATAAACACAATGGAAAACTTTAAGTGGACACTGGCAGCTCAAGAAGCTGTTGATGATCTGATAGTACCAACTGAATTGGACGTAAACATGTCTTGAATAGAGGTGGTCCAAGTTCTGTTTAAGTGTTTCCCAGACACTACTAAAGTACACCTTGTGCCTTTTTCTCTCAAAACTGTATAAACCACTGAACAAAATTATGAGATAGGGAATTAGAAACATACTGTTTTAAAAAGCATGAAAACACTGCCGAAATGTACAGTGATGACATTTAAAATTTTTACTGTTCATGAAAACGTAACTTATTAAAAGTGACAAAATGTTTGAATGCCAGACAGGCACATTTCACCCTGTTGTTTAGATGGTTCAACTTTGTGATCTCATACAAACCTGGTAATTAAATAAGCAAGGCTGAAACCTTATCCTACTAATGAAAGCCTTTTATTTTAGATAGTTAGCCATAACCCATAATTCCAATTGAAAATATTTTAGCTGATACTGAACTGAATTCTACTTAAATCAAAAAGTTAGTGCTATGATCAGGGAAAACAAGTTCTCCACCTGAAGGGGTCCTTGACAGTTTGGTTATGTCAGGATCAGGGCTTATCTTTAGGATCTATTGTTTTTTCTGTATTAGACGCCATTTTACGTAAACGTCATTAGTTTTCTGTTCTGCATTTCTAGTGGTTTGGTCTCGGGGTTGTGGACTTGAGTTCATTTGCACAACGGGACAGAAGGTCAGAGATTGCAGCAAGTTTTATCTCATCTGCAGATAAATCCTTTAAACATGAAAAAATGCTCCCTTTGCTATTGATTTTTATGTCTTGCCTGATTTTAACTTTCAGGTTTTAGTTGCATTGTTTATATTTTATTTGTTTTGTTTTGCCTTTTTTGTATCTCATGGTTCATCTAAACAAATTAGTTATCTCTTTCCTGCCAAGCTAGGACAGTTATATGTTTCTTGGTCCGTTCATCCAAAAGTCAGTATTATTTTCTTATAATCAACAATATTTCCATTTATTTCCTATCCTTAATATGGATACGATTATGCACACTTCTACCACTTTGAAGCATTATGAATAGAAAGTAGGGCTGAACAGATCTGGAAATACCCCCACCCTCTTACAGTCATCTCTCCATAATATCGTTCATGATGTTCTTGGTGTCAATGTGGAAAACTGGCAGACTGAAGACCAGCAAAGTAGACCAAGTGAGAAGTTGTAAACCAAAAGGGTTTGTAACCAGAAAGACCCTTGTGACAAAGTCAACTGGAAAGACAAAGTTCTATTAATATATTGATTAATCTAAAAATTAAGCAAGAAAATCTGAACTGAACACCGAGACAGAAGTTCAGTAAAAAGCCATAAGTATACATTCATCTTTTCTGGACTGCAACATACTTTTGCACTAAGATATTTTATCATCAAAATACTTTGCTTTGACATAATTCACATACAGTATATATTGTAAATACAAACAAGAGAGCAAAAGAAGAGTTGGGTTTACAGTTTGGGGATTCCCATTGAATGCGACTCTTCACAAAGAAAAGAAACACACAAATACCAACAGAAAGTTCAGTGCTTCATTAACATGGTGTTTTAGTGCCCTCTAGTGGGATAAAGGGATTGCTGGCTCATGGGCTCAGGTCAGGCTCTGCTGGACAAACAAATGACAACTCCAGTTGACGGTTTTATGCTGGTTGGGCAGAAGAGGCGGAGCTTGAGGAGGAAGTGATGTCTGGGACAAAGACACATTTTTCCTTAATTTACTCCTCTGCTCCACAGTTTAAAATCACAAATCAAACAATTCAGATGTTATTAAAGTGCACATTGAAGACTTCTCATGTTTCGTACATTTAGTGTCACAGGTGTTTATGATTCCTCAGGTGTGTTTCATGGTTTCATGAGATACTCAGCTTGCTTCTACCCTTTGGAGTCTGTAGCTGCCATTGTTCAACATGAGCTATGCCATTGAAAATCAAAGAAGCCATTATGAGGCTGAAAAACAACAATAAAACCATCAGAGACATCGATAAGACATTAGGATGACCTCAGTTTACTGTCTGGAATATCATGAAGAAAGAACACACTGGTAAGCTCAGTAATCACAAAGGGACTGGTAGGCCAAGGAAGTCTGCCAATGCTGATGACAGAAGAATCCTCACTATGGTCAAGAAAAAGCCCCAAACGCCTGTCTGACAAATCAGAAATAGTTTTCAGGGGGCAGATGTTTGTGTGTGTGTCAGAGACGACTACCAGCAGAAGACTTCATGAACAGAAATACAGAGGCCACACGGCAAGATGAACACCACTAGTGAGCCACAAGAACAGGATGGCCAGCTTATACTACTATAGATTAGACTTCAGAAAGCCTGCAGAATCCTGGAAAAAGGTCTTGTGGACAGATGAAACAAAGAAGAACCTGCATCAGAGTGATGGCAAGAGGAAAGTTTAGAGACAAAAAGGGTATGTGTGGCTGCCACTGGTCCTGGCACACTTTTCCTCATTGATGATGGAGCTGCCGATGGCAGTGGCACAATGAATTCTGAGGTGTGTAGAAACATCTGAACTGCTCAGGGTCCAGTAAATGACTCTATACTCACTGGATAGTGCTTCATCCTATCACTAGATAATGATCCAAATATACTGCTGAGGCAACATTCTTGAATGTCCAACCAAGTCACCCGATTTAAATCCAACTGAGCAGGCCTTCCATATCCTAAGACAATACTTAAAGGGACAAGCCCCTGAAACAAGCAGGAGCTGAAGATGCCAGCATTAGAGGCTTGGCAGAGCAGCACCAGAGAAGATCCTCAGCACCAGGGGCCTCATGTATAAACGGTGCATACGCACAGAAATGTTGCGTATGAACGTTTCCACGCTCAAATTGCGATGTTTAAAACCTAAACTTGGTGTAAAGCCATGCACATTTCCATGGTACCTCATACCCTGGCGTATGCATTTTCTCTGCTCGGTTTTGCAGACTGGCGGCACCCAGCGTCAAAGCAGTACTACTGTTCCTGTGTGGTCATCCTTTCTTTCTTAGATCCACATTCCTGACGCGGCTTTATAAATATGCTGAAACTAACTGCATATTGTTTATTAGTGTAATGCATCTGATTGTAATTAACCTGCAGCAATATAATGGTCCAGGGAATAGCCATAGTATTCCAAATACCATAACTGCTTTAGCGTTGTTACTCTCAATGCATCATCTTCTTCTTTCAGTTGCTCCCGTTAAGGGTTGCCACAGCAGATCATCTTTTTCCATATTACTCTCACTGCACCACTCAGAGTATTTATATCACTGTATCTGAGTGGGGAATCACAGCAGCAGCTAATTGGAAAGAGAATTATCGGTATACAGCATGAAGCAGATGCTGCCTGAGCCACGGCAAAACGTTTCAGAGACTTTCCTGTACGGACTTCGCGGTTTAGAAAAAGTTTCATCCCATGAATTATAAACGCACTCAATCAGTCCATCAAGTGCTCCTTGTAGAACTGTTTGTACTTATAAGTACAATTACCTCACTGTAAACTTGCACACAGTTATAATATTGCAGAACCTGCGGCACTTTATAAAGCACGTATTTACATATGATGACGATATCATTTTTAAGATGAAATGCAGCAAAATATGTTGATTATATTATACAGATAAAACTTTAACTTCATTTAAATAATCTGTATTGTTAATAATTAAACGTGAGGACACGGTGCCACAGTGCTAGCTAGTTCAGGGATTGTTCCTGCATTGCATTGTATTCTTGCTGGTGCTGACGCAACACTGGAAGGATAGACGGATAGAATAATTAAACATGTACTACGAAGATATTTCAATGTTCCTTAAAAGTTTTGAAGAATCGGCATTCTAAGCTTACAAATGGCTTCACGTCTATTACAGAGCTGATTGTGTGGCGATTGGGTATTTGGAGAAAGAAAAGTAAGGACAGGAATTGGAGGTTAGTACGTTTGAAAGAGACAGTACTTCTGTAATAAATTATTTCATCGAAGGTCGCGCATGGCACAGCAAGCCTCTTGCATGAGACATAAACAAGCACTGCGCCACCGTGTTCCCATGTTTAATAACATGCTTTCATTCCTATCATCATGAAACAGATATCACGTATACATCTCAGTATTTTAATTATTCAGAGAGCTGTAATATCACGAATGTAATGGATTATGTGTCCTGTCGGAGAAAGAGAAAGCCCGTTTAAGAAGCAGGTAGTGATTCACACACAGAGCACATAGAAGATCAAATACAGAACAAAGCATTTAACGTGCTACTTTAGTTACAATGGGATTTGAGAAACTAGTAAATTAAACGATTTTAAGATGAAGTTTATGATGTTCTACTTTAATGGCAAAATAAATTACGTGATTAAAGAGGATATTTCAAGATTAAAGTTGACATTTCATGCTTTTTTCCCCACTGTGTGCCTATTTTTTTTGTCTGTACCCTAATAAGCTTTCATATGACACTCAGACGGTGGGCTACGACTCGCCTTTTCACGGCAACTTATGTGACTTCTTTTTTATTTCGGTCACTGTGTGACTTTGTGAACTTGAGCTTTCGAGTTTCTCCGACACTCTGTCACTCGATCAACTTCCTTTTGTTGATTATACCACTGTTTAAACCAAGAAATAGTACGTTTTTCCTTTGCCTCCACTTGGTATTCGCTGAAATTCTTATATTTTCCCCCGTGCTTTTCCCATTGTCTTTTCACAGAAGGCTATTTATATTGATTTGCATATTCAAAGAGGCGTAATTCTGGGAGGAGTTGGGGCGTTATTTTTCACTCTGATCGGGATTTATGTAGCGGAAGAATGTGGAAGTTTGCGTACGTACAGATTCCTGTATCTGGATTTTTCTTTGCGTACGCACATTCCCGCTTTTGTGCTTACGCCACATTATAGTGTGAGTTCTACGCACAGAATTATACATGAGGCCCCTGGTGATGTCTGTCATTCACAGACTTCAGTCACTACATGCAAGAGATATATGACAAAGTCCTAAATATGATAACTTAATAGACCTGCCATTTCTGTGTCCAAACATTAGGGTGCCCTGAAATGGGAAAATGTGGAAACAGTGTAATTTCTACAAGGTTTACTAAAATGTCTGTAAATGCCCTTAAATGAAGTTTGTATTGTGAACTTTAGTCACGTCTGAATTGATTTGTAATTTTATACTGTGCAGCAGAGGGTCAAATCTGGGAAAAATGTGTCTTTATCCCAAACATTATGGAGGGAACTGTATGATTGACCGAGTGCCTAGCCTTTGCTGATGACGTTGTTCTGATTGGTAGAAACTAAAGCAGCCTGATTGGAAAATCTAAGGTACTTGATAATGAATCTAAGAGGACAGGTCTACAAATCAATCAGGACACAACAAAATACATGATAAGTACAGAGAGTGGAGTAAGATTTAGCGCTATAGAGACGTGGAATTACAGCAATAAAAATTGAGAGGTTGGATGACTTCAGATACTTAGGAGTCATTTATAATGAACACTACAAGATACATTTTCTACAATTAATGCAAGGCTAGCTGTGATAAACAACAATTATTATGCTTTATCAGGACTGTTGAAATTGAGTCTGTTGACCCAAAAACTAAAGGAGCAGATTTAACAAGTCACAATGAAACCAGCATTTCTGTATGAGGCTGAATGTTGGACAAAGGTCTGGGGAAGATATTTGGGCCTGTAAATAAAGATGGCACATGGATAATAAGGACGAATGCTGAAGTTATGGAGGGAGATACATAAGAACATTGACCTAATGACAGACGTGAAAATCAAAAGACTGCTGTGGCTGGGATTGTGGAAAGGTGAAATGGTGATGGAGCCCTTAAGAAAGTAAGAAATTGTAACCCATAAGGAAGCACAAGTGTTAGATATCCAAGAAAGTGGTGGATGAAGTATGTGGAGGAAGATCTGAGGAAACTCCAAGTGAGAGGATGGAGAAAGAAAAGCAAGAGAAAGACAGCAATGGTGCAGAATCATTAAGGCAGCTGAGGCTCTCCATTTGGAATGGAATGAGTGGACAGTCATCGAGAATTCAGCAGTGCTCTGAGTAAATCTGACATAAAATAATCACCACAATTCCAGCTGACGGGCAGCCTCACTCAGTGGAAACAGATCTGGCATCACCTCAGCAGTCCCAGAATCATTGACTGATGTGGAAGAAAAGAAACATTTGTAGAGCCTGAGACACTGCAAGGATTGTTGTCAGATAAACCAGCAAATAAAAAGTAGTGAGGAAGACCTGAATTGAGATCATCTGAGTGGGTATTTTATGAGTGATCAAATAGATACATTTTTATTTTTAAGTAATCTTGGATAAAGTGTCTGCTACATAATATTAAGCGATGTCTCCAGCTCAAACTGGGACTCTTCAGCCTTTTCAAGGACTCATGAGAGGTGTTTGAGTAAACCAACATACTAACATAGCTAAATGTGTTACCAAAAAGCCAATTTAATTAATTAACATAGACACACAAATTAAGATAGATATGAAGAAAATACTTAACACAATAGGCACTTCCACATAAGTCAGTGACAAAAAATGTGTGTAAATGTGTGGACGTGGAAAGGATGATAAGAACAATTTAAAATCAATTCATTTCTTGGTGTTTCTGTTTGTGACTTGCACTGAAGTGTCTGTTTAACAGTAATTTGGCTGTAACGCCTTTGTTGTGCTTGTTTTGAGCAGATGACTGAATAACCGACATGTGGATTATGTGACATAAATAATGTGATTTTTTTTCTTTATTTCATGGATGTTTTTTCACATCATTTGCCATTGTACAAAACTGGTCACCATTGCCTTTTATTATATCAGACTTTTTTTGTCCATTCACCATAAAAACTTGAGATTAAAATTTTTTCTTGGCCATCACTACAAACTACATGGCATTAGTAATAGATTAAGACATCATTTTTAAGTGGAGTATTCCTTTAGTTTATCTCTGGGGGGGCACGGTAGCACAGTGGTTTGGCCAGCAGTTGGAAGAAACTTCCCTCACCCACAGGGTTTCTTTAAAGACTGACTGTACCAGTACAACCCACTGAGAACTGGTTCAGTTTCTCTTTCCCCATTTATGTCACTGCATTTCACTGAGTTCGCCAAAGTCCCCAATCATTTCCATGACTTTTCCCACCGCAAGGTGAAGTGAACTCAGCAGGGTCCACTCATTACTCCTCACTATTCAGTAACAGTCATGATGGTGTCAGAATATAACAAGAGGCTTCTGAAGTCAGTTTGTGACAACACAATCACAAATGTGCACTGGCGCTCTGCTTCATCAGGTCTTCATGTTCAGTTTTGGGACAGAAGTCTCACAGCAGTGGAGACTGGCAACAAAGTGACAAATGACACTGGAATGGCTACTGGGAATTTCATTGATGCAGCGTTCAGCAGAACCTATGTATTTATTACTGAGATTTGAGCAAATGGGGCGGCACGGTGGCGCAGTGGGTAGCGCTGCTGCCTCGCAGTTGGGAGACCTGGGGACCTGGGTTCGATTCCCGGGTCCTCCCTGCGTGGAGTTTGCATGTTCTCCCCGTGTCTGCGTGGGTTTCCTCCGGGCGCTCCGGTTTCCTCCCACAGTCCAAAGACATGCAGGTTAGGTGGATTGGCGATTCTAAATTGGCCCTAGTGTGTGCTTGGTGTGTGGGTGTGTTTGTGTGTATCCTGCGGTGGGTTGGCACCCTGCCCAGGATTGGTTCCCTGCCTTGTGCCCTGTGTTGGCTGGGATTGGCTCCAGCAGACCCCCGTGACCCTGTGTTCGGATTCAGCGGGTTGGAAGATGGATGGATGGATGGATTTGAGCAAATCTGACATGAAAAGGTCCAAGAACTCCAGCTGATGGGCAGCCGTATTCACAAATGGAAGCCCACTTGTCATCTCAGAGCCATCTGCAGATGTGGATATTAAAAAAGAAAACAGCTGAGAGCCTGAAACACAGCGAGGTGTCTTGTCATCTAAACCACAGGAGTGAATGAAAAGACCTGACTTGGCCTAAGAGCGCTGGGGGGCTACTTTATGACTGAATTATGAAATCAATCATTGTCTTTTGATGGAGGTTTCTGCCACATTATGATAAACGTTATCTCCAATTCCAACAGGGACTCTTTAGTCACCTCAACAACTCATCTGAAGTGTGTGAGTGAAGTGCACAGCTGTAGTTAAAATTTAAATGTGTTTACAATAATTAGATTATTTATGAATGAAGGCGGTCTCTAAGAATAAGAACTGAAATAAAGAAAATATTTTGAAAAACAGACAGCGTCACACAGATCAGATTATTAAATGAATAAATCTGTGCAAATGGCGCCCTTGTGTGGAAGAGAACAGAATTAACTGAAGTTTTATAAATCAGCCATTATGTGTGTGGATTTCTTCAGGCAGCTTTTTAACATTAAGGTCACATATATCCGATTGTTTAATACTTTACAAATAAAAAGGTATTTGTTTGTATCCCTAAAAACACACTTCCTTGAAATTGCTTTTATTTTAAAAATCAAGTAGTTTAGGTTGAGACATAAGTTTAGCAACAAGTGCATGAAGTTCCACCTAACTGGCATATTTGAGTAGGCATCCTCAAAATCACACCTTGGCCTTGTCCCCTGTCACAATTTGTTCTGCTGCTCCTCATTTTCTTTGTCATATTTTTTACTTTCTGGATGTAATAATTCAATATACAGTAACTGTTTTATTCATTCATGCTGAATCTGACAGCTTCTTCTTCTAAAATATTCCTCCAATATTCTCCAGATCTCCTCATCGCATTGCAAACAAAGGAAAGGAGAAGATGGGCAAATATTCAAGTTCAAGTTTACTGACAAGTGTGCAGATTACAGGAAACTCTGACTTGTCTGCTTGACAAACATGGAATATCACGTTTACAGTTTCAATAACATGTAAGAAAGACAAAAATACAAACAGTAAGACTCCTGTTTATGTGTGGTGTTGTGTGTAAACGAGAGCAGTGACTGTGATTAGTGACAGGCAGAACATGAAGTTCACGCTGATGACACGAGTTTATCTACAACTCCAAAGTCACTCAGCAAATCTTTCATGCTGCAGGCCGACGTGTATTTGTAGAGACTTCTGTTCAACAAATTTAACTTTATTATTATTATTGTTGTTGTTATTATTATTATTATCATTATTAAGCCCACAACTGGCCCAGTGCCTCACAGCTCCTAATTTCAATTCCCAGCATGCTCAGCGTCTCTGTAGAGTTAACATGTTCTCCTGGTGTCAACACTGTGAACTGGTAACACCAGACAAACACATTTGCAGCTCTGTCACTGACTCTATTTGAGTACATTTATAAGTTACAAAGTTACATTTTTGAGTCTCACATACGCTTTCAAACTCAAATGCACAATCAATAAACAGATTCAGACGATGACTGGATTAATATATTTGGGTTCATTTTTACTTACACTTCAGGCCGGTATTTATGCACAGTTCTGTATTTTGTTGTCAATTTTATTCAATCTGATTTCTGTGAAGTCATCCATTTTTTAATTCTGTTTCTGCAGTTCTTTTTGTCACATCTAGAACTCTGTTCATGAATTAAACTTATTATTATCTTTTCTGTAACACACTCAGACTGTAGCACTGCAGCAGACCACCTGTGTGTGTCACTGAAATGATGCCGAGTCTGTTGGAGTTTCAGGACTGTGAGGTGGACCCTCAGAGAAGTTCATAAGAAGCCATTTTATTACAGAGGACAGCACCGTGTCACCCCACTGATGTCGATGATTTATTTTTGCGTCTTTCATCAGAGTTTGTCTCGTTTTTTTAATTCCTGCCTTTCTTTATTTTCAATTAATGCCCCTTTCTGTTTTATTTAATTTCATCACAAACTCATCTCAGTGTTGATGAACTTTTCAGCAGACTTACAGTGTTGTGTATTTGAGCCCACGTTTAACAATAGAAGTATATAACGCTAGATATGAATTCATGTTTGTCTGATTGGTGGTCTCGTAGTAGCGCAGTGATTGGTGGTCCGGCCTTCAGCTCCAGTGTTGTTGGTTGGTTCTTATCCATGTTTCCCCCCTACATTTGCTCAGCCCCCTGAGACCCTGAATTAGATAAGCGAGTTACCAAATGGATGGTGGGCTGGATATTCAGGGTCTCGTATTTCTTCTGCTCAGCTCACACTCTTCATGTCCTCTCAGTCTTTTAATGTCACAAAGTGGGCACCTCAGGGGGGCTTTGAGTTCGGTGGTCTGAATGTTAAATAAAGTCTCCATCAGCTTTGTGCTGCTCTGACCTGACACAGAGATGGACAGACAACATTAATACAGAGGGGTCAGTGTGTGCGCAGTGGGCGGATGACCAGAGGGGCCGAAAATTTACCATCGTGATTAAGTTCAGGACTGAAGAACAGATAGAGGGGCTCAGTGAAGGAGTCTGTGAAGGTGTACAGGTCAGTGTGGGACTGGGCATTGTAAAAGGAGACCCGACCTTCATCATAGTCCAGAAAGACCCCCACTGTCTGTGGCTTCACTCTAAGGGGCAGAAGGACAGAACTGTAATCATGAGCCTTGTACTCTTTCTCATTACTCAGCCGCACAGTCCTCTATCCATCATATGGGCTCAGTGTAATCCCCCTTCCTGTTGACCGACTCTCTGACGACTCCTAAATCCCACGCAGTCTTCCCCCCGACCTCCACCTCCCAGTAGTGTCTCCCTGAGGTGAATCCTTCTCTGGCCAGGACACAAGGGCAGCAGTCAAACCTCTTTGGATTGTCCGTCACTCTCTGTCATGTGTCTCCACATCTCACTTCTTTCCCATCTTCAGACACAATGAGCTGTGGATGTGCAGTCTCAGGGTCAAAAGTGACATCAGCTGAGGAGAAGAAAGGAGACAAAAAGAAAAGAGGAAAACGTCAGGAAATCAGGGGACTTGAGGAAGACAACAACACATTTACACTCCTTGAAGGACCTGAACATTAAAAAGACAAAGATGGCAAACAGCAAGTGTTCAGTTCTCATGTTTTATTTTTTTATTATTTACAAACCAAAGCCCACTGAGCCCCTAATATGTCCCTTTGTGTCACTGCTCTGCCCCCCGTGTGTAGTCACACCTCTGACCTCCTCCACTCTGCCTGTCTGCCATTTTTCCTTCATTTAAACCTAAAGAGCCTGATCACCACACTGTGAACTCAACAGCACAAGAACGGCGACATTTTAATAAAAGCCGAATCACACAGTGAGGATTTGTTAAAGACACAAGCAAGAAGACCATCGGTGAGGCCTGTCACTCATTCATAGAATGGCCAGAAGCTCTCAGGCTTGTCGTCACTAACCTGAGGGTCTCATGTCCCCCTTGGCCTGTTGTCCTCCTGTTCCTGTCATTCCTGTCCGTTTTGATTCATTTTGTGCTGCTCTGCTCTGTCGATGATTCTGTCACTTTCCTCGTCCTTATACTGTGTTTGTGGCCTTTTATTTATGTTTCTCAGTTCCTTGTCAGAAGTGACAATGGGGGCCACTGAATTTATGACAGTGAATCTTACAACACAAAATGGCCGCCTGTCAGTGATGAGGATGAACTCAAATACACAAGTGTCACAAGTTTGTCAGTCAGCAGGGACACCATGTGACCGGTCAGTACAGGTGAGGGGGGCTTTAATAAGGAGAGGGGGGACGAGAAGACATACAAGGTGACAACACTGATAGCAACGACAAAGGACAGGACAGCAGGACAAAAAACAAAGTGGCACTAAACAGAGAACAGGACTCAGCAGCACTCAGTTTACTTTAAAAAGTGCAATCGCTGTGAGTGAAAACCTCAGGTGTGTCCTCAGTGTTGTCATCTCACAAATACTTCAACATCGACACGCTGGAAATGTGGCAAATTCATGGGGACCTGAGAAAGTGACAGATGGGAAATCATGGAGTCTTTAAGTAGCAGGATTAGTGACAATAACATGCAGTGCTAATTGGTACGAGACCACTGAATCAAAATGACCTGCCGAGAACAAAGTCTACAAGACAAACGAGCATCCTTTGTACCGAGCAAGACATCTGAGTAGTTCTGTCTGCACGAGGAGAGTTACGGTCTTTAGTTCTGTCTTTACTGACTTGTCTGATGTTCTTGAAACATAAAAAATGTCCGCCTGCCAAGGAGAATTCAGCAATTTATGACAGAGGATTATTTTGGGAACTTCATGGGAATGAGATAACTACCAATATTCAAAGAGACCACCAGGGGTCAATAAAGGTTGAGGCTTTCCTGTTCCTTAACTAGCAGCTCATCTGCCTTTAAACACACAGAACAAGCAGCCATCCATTTTCATAACCTGCTTATCCAGGGCAGAGTCGAGGGGCAGATGGAGCCGATCACAGCAGGCATCATGGCAAAGCAGGAACAACCCATGGACGGGATGCCAGTCCATTAGCGGGTAAACATTCAGACACACATCAGGGCTAACTGAGCATCACCGGACCACCTAACCTGCATGTCTTTGGAGCATACGGAAGAAACCCACACAGGTACAGGCAGAACATGCAAACTCTACACAAGGAGTCCCCTGGATGTGAACCCCAGTGTCTGTTACTGCGAGTGCTACCACTATGTCACCATGTCACTCACACAGATCGACCTCAGCCATTTACTCAGACCTGGGGGACAGTCACAGAGCTCACAAGGTGCTGCTTATCATGGTCATGAAGGTGACACGTTTAACATGAAGACAACAAAGACTACAAATTCATCCTAAGGTCACGACCGGCTTATCAACCATACCTGCTGAGCTGCATATTTCCTCCATTCTGTAAAAAATAAAAATAAATAAACTTAATGAGTCCAATAAAGATTGAGACTTGAAAGACCCCCAGTTCAAATATTGTACCTGCATTCGTGACACGTTGTGACTTTTCTGCAGAAGAAGAGAGCTACTGTACGTTACTGAGTGAATAATTACGTGGGTCAACTTAAAACATCATCTCTTCGGTTCTCACTCACAATTTTTATTTACTTTCATTTTCCTCTTCTGAAGTCTTAAAATATCTTTGCATTTTTGGTGCGTTGGTCGAATTTCCCTGCATGAAGACCCCTTCTTAACATACAGCAGAACAATGGACATGAAAACGGCTGGAGTGCCAAGCACAGAGTGAAAATGGGTTCCAGAATTAACAGCCTACTGGCCTTTGGCTTTTAATCTCCGAGACGTCTGATGAAGAAGGAAAAGAATTATTTATGTTTTTTAGGAGTGGAGGTCCTAAGTTGGTCTTGTCTGTTATGGGAGATGGATGTCTGAAGCAGAGCTCTGTTGCAGTGATTTTATTTTTTCTCTTATTTCTTATTATCCTGAGGTATCCAGTATTTACCTAACCAAAAGATTATCTACTACAGTATATATACATGAGTAACAAGAAACGGGGTCAGAAAGAAACAGAAAATAAATCTAAAACTACACCCAAGCCAAGACAGGCAGCAGGCCTAAGTGCTAGTGCAAGTACAAGGTATGGCCTTTCAGAGACTGACCTGGAACAGGCAGGCAAAAGCGCATACTTCCCAGGACCCCGTTCCACTGCTTCAACTGCAGTTGAGAGCGAAAAGGGGAGCGAAGGTGCAAGTGATGCAGGTCACGATAGCTCGTAAATTCCAGAAGATCACTTGAAACTAGAGATGGCCTTGCAGTCCACACATTCATCTACTCCTTGCAAGCCGGAAACATTAGCTGGAACGGGGTTTGCCACTTCACCCGCGGAGCACGAAAGCCGAAACAATTTGTCCGAACTGAAGGAAATGATCGCAACACTGGCCACGGCCATAAGCGAGCTCAAGAAAGACATTCAGAAAAATATGAAGAAAGAAAAAATTGCTTGCTGAAGACAAATGAGAAGACAACTCAAGACTTGCTCAAGACAAACGAAAAGCTGCGGCTGGAGCTACAAGAGATGCGGCAGGAATATAAAGACTTGAAAAAACGTTTATATAATTGTTTTGATGCAGTCTTTAAAGATATGCTGAGAAAAATTGAGGAACACATTCAGGAAAATGCATCTAAACTGAGAGAACTTGCCAATCAGCTGGAAGATGTTAAGCAGACATTCACAACTTGAATTGAAACAGCCGAACATTTGGCATCTAACTCCGATGGAAAAGCTACAGCTGCAAATTCCAAATGCAAAAAACTCGGAGACAGACTTGCAGCTCTGGAAGATGGATGCAGAAGGAATAATATTAGAATCGAAGGTCTACCTGAGAATCGTGAAAATCCATACCCAGTGATATTCATAGCTGAACTATTCTCAAAAATAATTGGAGAGGACTTTAAATCAAATACAGAGATAGCGGCAGCTTATCGCATGCGTGGATCAAATACCTCTAAACCTAGGACTTTAATTGTCCGCTTCGAGAGATTACAATTTAAGCTTAATGTAATGGCACTTCTCAGACACAAACAAGAGATTAAATTTCAAAATAACCACATTCGTATTTTCCCTGATTTCTCACCCTCAATAGCTGCTAAACGTGCAGGTTTTTAAAATACTAAACAGGGGTTACAGAAAGCCGATATCAGATACAGCCTCTTGTATCCTGTCAAACTGAAAGTGGATATTCAAGACAAATATCACATCTTTTCCTCCAAGGAGGATGCAGAAAAGGAGTTAAGAAAGCTGATCCGGACGCTTTTTTGAAATACGAAAGTGAGTTGTATCCTGTCATGGTATGGATAGAACATATTACCTGCTAGCTGATCTGCTTGCAATGATACGGGTACCATAATTATACATCCTTTTTTCTTCAGTACATCCTTTTCTTACAATTATACGTGTATGTGTGGAAGAAATTAAAGTAGTTTTATTTATTTATTTTTTTAACTATTCTAAAGGAGACTGTTTAACATCATACCCTTGGTTTATTGTTATTGTTATTATTGCATTAGGGTTTACTATGCTTATCCAGGGCCACTTTTTAACACCATTCCCTGGGTTTACTGTATTAATATTTCAAGACTGCTGATGATTATATTTTATGCTTATAGTATTTAGACTTTATTGGCAATAGATATCTCTACTTTTTAATCCTCAAATGCCGCTGCTGGGGGGCTTGTTTTGTTTTGGACGTGCTCTGTCTCTAGGTATGTCAGAGGACTGGGACTTTGTGAAGTGGGGTCCAGCCTCACATGGGGAGGCCAAATGGGGGGTGGGGGGATAAGGGGGGAGAGAAAGAGAGCAAGCTATATCTAATCTATCCTTTTAATCCTTACAATTATAACTTCCAATGTAACAATAGGCTGCATGGCAATAACTTGTGGGAAATTTGAAATTAAGGATAAAGCTGCCTCACTTCCAGTTAAGAGTACAAAATGACATCAAAAATACAGAATCAATGTCTCCACGATGGGACAGTTAACATTGTGAGCTGGAATGTTAAAGGCCTGAATCACGAATTAAAGAGAAAGAAAGTATTCTCTCACATAACAGGTCTAAATGCAAAAATAGTATTTTTACAGGAGACCCACTTATTAAGCAAAGATCAGTTCTGGCTGCAAAAAGACTGGACTGGCCAAATGTTCCATTCCAGCTTTACAAAGAAAACTAGAGGTGTGGGAATTCTTATACATAAAACAGTCTAATTTGCAGCATCAGATGTAGTATCTGATCCTGAAGGAAGATAGGTGATTGTCTTGGGCAGCTTATTTAACTGTAAATTGATTTTGATAAATGTTTATGCACCCAATGTCGATGATAGGGAATTCATGCAAATGTATTTGCATCTATTCCCAATGTGAACACTCATAAAATTATAATGGCTGGGGACTTTAATTGTGTTTTAAATCCACTCTTAAATAGGTCTCCTGTCACAGGGGGGATGACATCTAACACTGCAAAGACAATTACACAGTTTTTAACTGACCACAACTTATCAGACCCCTGCAGGTTTCTAAACCCAAACTCAAGAACATATTCCTTCTACTCACCAGTGCATCATTGCTACTCAGGAATTTATTATTTCTTTATAGATAATAATTTCTTGCCTGCGATTAAATCTTGCAAGTACGATGCTATTGTTATTTCTGACCATGTCCCTCTGATCTTGGAGCTGAAATCATTATGCCCCACGCACTCATCTCGCAGATGGCATCTTAACCCACTTTTATTAGCAGATGAGAACTGTACAGAATTTATATCAAAGCAAATCAGTTTCTTCCTAGAGACAAATACATCCTCAGAGGTCTCTGCAGGAATACTCTGGGAAACTCTAAAGGTCTTCTTAAGAGGACAGATCATTTCATATCTTTCCCACAGAAATAAATTAGAAACCAGATAGATAGATAGATAGATAGATAGATAGATAGATAGATAGATAGATAGATAGATAGATAGATAGATAGATAGATAGATAGATAGATAGATAGATAGATAGATAGATACTTTATTAATCCCAGGGGGAAATTCACAAGAAGGTATCAGAGCTAACCAGCGAAATTACTAGAATAGATCAAGAACATGCCAGGTGTCCAAGTGAACAACTCATTTTTAAATCAAGACATAATTACTATGAACACGGAGAGAAAGCTAATAAGCTCTTAGCTCAACAAATCCACAAGCAAGAAGTTCGCAATACAATCCCAGCAATCACCAACACGAACGGAGATACAATCATTGACCACAAAAATATAATGCACACATTTAGAGACTACTATAAATCCTTATATTCTACTGAGTTCTAAGAAGACAGCACACAATCTAATGCATTTCTGGATACATTACAGATACCACAAATAGATACTTTTATTACAGAGGAATTGGATAAACCTCTGGTGCTATCAGAATTACTAGATGCTATAAAGTCACTTCAGAGTGGGAAAGCAGCAGGCCCTGATGGCTACCCTGTTGAATTTTATAAGAAATTCTCCACTCAGCTAGCTCCCCTCTTATTAGCAACATTTACAGAATATAGAGACAATCAAATTCTACCTCAAACTTTTCACCAAGCATTAATCACCATCTTTCCAAAACAAAACAAGGACTTATCACAATGTGCATCATACAGACCAATTTCACTTCTGAATAATGATGTTAAGATACTCTCCAAAGTCCTAGCTAGAAGGATGGAGAAAGTGCTGCCTTCGGTAATATCACACGATCAAACTGGATTTATTAAAGGCCAACACTTAGCTTCCAATCTCAGACGCCTGTTCAATGTAATATATTCACCTACAAAGACAAACACCCCAGAGATATTATTATCATTGGATGCTGAAAAAGCATCTGATATGATTGAATGGAACTACCTTTTCACTACATTAGAGAAATTTGGGTTTGGCGTGAATATTTGTGCATGGATCAAATTACTGTATACCAATCCAGAAGCTTCAGTTTTTATTAACAACATTTGCTCAGACTACTTTAAACTAGAACGTGGTACCAGACAAGGATGCCCCTTGTCACCCCTGCTATTTGCAATCGCCATTGAACCACTGGCAGTTCACTGTCAAAATGCTTTTCAGATAAAGGGGATTATCAGAGAAGGACTGGAACAGAAAATTTCTCTATATGCAGATGATATGGTTTTGTATATATTAGACCCACAAAATACTGTGCCTGCAGTTTTAACAGCACTTACAAAATTACAAAAGGTCTCTGGTCTCAGAATTAATTTGAATAAAAGTGTGCTCTTTCCAGTGAATTCTCAAGCATACAACATTAGAGTGGGCACCTTCACTTTTATTATTGCAGATCAGTTTAAATACCTAGGGGTAAATATCACAAGTAAACATAAAGCTCTTTATCAACAAAATTTCTCCACCTGTATGGAAAAAATTAAGCAAGACTTGCATAGATGGTCAACCCTCCACCTCACATTAGCTGGAAGAATTAATGTTGTTAAGATGAATATCCTTCCTAAGCTTCTCTTTTTATTTCAAAACATTCCAATATACATCAATAAATCATTCTTTAAGCAATTAGATTTAACCATAACCTAATTTATTTGGAACCTAAAACATCCACATATCCAAAGAGTGAACCCTACAAAGACCTAAGACAGAAGGTAGCATGGCTCTGCCTATCTTTCAGTTTTACTACTGGGCAGCAAACATACAAGCTATAAAAACCTGGACACAAATAGGTGAACATACACTGGCTTGGTCAGCAATAGAAATAAAATCCTGCAGTACTTCTCTATATTCCTTGCTTTGTGCCCCAATAAATGCAAGTTATCGCCAATATACTAATAACCCAATTGTGCTTCACTCACTCAGAATATGGAACCAATGTAGAAAGCATTTTAAGATGGAGAATCTTTTATCTGTAGCATCTCTGCATGAGAACCACCTTTTTCAACCCTCACAAACATATGCAGTTTTTAATATCTGGAAAACATATGGGATTAAATTGCTTAGAGATATTTATATAGACAACATCTTTCCATCCTATGAACAATTACATTCCAAATTAATTTTCCAGCAACACATTTCTTTCACTATCTTCAAATTAGAAACTTTGTCAAACAGAACCTGCCCGATTTTTCCCATCTCCCACCTTCCTCTATGCCGGAAAAAATATTGCTCAGTCTCGAGGACTCTGCCAGCATTTCTGCAATATATACAGTAAAACTATTTTACAGTCCCTTACCTTCAAAGATCCAAGTGGACAATAGGAAAAGGATCTCTCACTCAACATCTCAGAAAAGAAGTGGAAGGTAGCAATGCAGAGAATTCATTCGAGCTCCATATGCACAAAGGATACAATTATTCAGCTCAAAATTATATATCAAGCACATCTGTCTCGCTTGAAATTGTCCAAAATGTTTCCGGGGCAAGATCCAACCTGTGAACGCTGCAATCAAGTTCTAGCCTCACTGGGTCACATGTTCTGGGGCTGCACCAAATTAACATCATTCTGGACAAAAATTTTTAAGTGCCTCTCAGACAGCTTTGGTGTCCCAATCCCCCTAACCCACTAACAGCTGTGTTTGGTGCCCTTCCAGATGAGCTTAAAGTGGAGAAGGACAAACAAACTGTGATTGCCTTCACTACACTATTGGCACGCAGACGTATTTTGTTAAACTGGAAAAATCCTAACTCTCCTCTTTTAAGTCAGTGGGTAACTGATGTTTTATATTATTTGAAATTGGAAAAAATCAAATTCTCACTTAGAGGATCTGTGCAGAACTTCTTCAAAACCTGGCAGGATCTAATTAATAATATTTTAGAATAAGCTCTTAAAGCACTGAGGAAGTTGATTCTCTCCCTATTTCTTTTTGTTCTCCATTTATCTGTATCCGCCTATTAAACTCTTCAATTTATTTATTTTTACTATTTTTAAGATTTAGTCCATTGGCCATGCTCTCTTTCTCAGGGGTGAGGGTGGATTTGTTTTCAATACTATTTTTTTTTGTAAAAATTGATCTATTTGTATGGAATGATTACAATAAAATCAATAAAATTACAAAAAAAAAAGGGAGTGGAGGTCCTACCAGTGAGACTTCTGACCGTGTTCTCATGTCCATAGAAACACAGAAATGAAAGTTGCAGGTGAGTTACTGCAATACAATAAGACAAGTGCCAGTCATTGTAACTGTGGTGCCAGCTAGGGGCACATCTCCTGTTGAAATTTTTTGTTTCTGAGTGTCAGCTTCATACGATGTGTTTGTGCATCCCACACTGGGTGGTCAGTTGAAATCAGATAGATAGATAGATAGATAGATAGATAGATAGATAGATAGATAGATAGATAGATAGATAGATAGATAGATAGATAGATAGATAGATAGATAGATAGATAGATAGATAGATAGATAGATAGATAGATACTTTATTAATCCCAAGGGAAAATTCACATACTCCAGCAGCAGCATACTGATACAAAAAAACAATATTAAATTAAATAGTAATAAAAAAATAATGTAGGTAAAAACAGACAATAACTTAAATTAATGTTAACATTTACCCCCCCACCCCCACCCCCCCCACGCCCGGGTGGAATTGAAGAGTCGCATAGTTTGGGGGAAGAGCGATCTTCTCAGTCTGTCAGTGGAGCAGGACAGTGACAGCAGTCAGTCACTGAAGCTGCTCCTTTGTCTGCAGATGACACTGTTTAGTGGATGCAGTGGATTCTCCATATTTGATAGGAGCCTGCTGAGCGCCCGTCGCTCTGCTACAGATGTCAAACTGTCCAGCTCCATGCCTACAATAGAGCCTGCCTTCCTCACCAGTTCATCCAGGCATGAGGCGTCCTTCTTCTTTATGCTGCCTCCCCAGCATACTACTGCGTAGAAGAGGGCATTCGCCACAACCGTCTGATAGAACATCTGCAGCATCTTATTGCAGATGTTGAAGGACGCCAGTCTTCTAAGGAAGTATAGCCGGCTCTGTCCTCTCTTGCACAGAGAATCAGTATTGGCAGTCCAGTCCAATTTATCGTCCAGCTGCACTCCCAGGTATTTATAGGTCTGTACCCTCTGCACACAGTCACCTCTGATGATCACGGGGTCCAGGAGGGGCCTGGGCCTCCTAAAATCCACCACCAGCTCCTTAGTTTTGCTGGTGTTCAGGTGTAAGTGGTTTGAGTCGCACCATTTAACAAAGTCCTTGATGAGGTTCCTATACTCCTCCTCCTGCCCAGTCCTGATGCAGCCCACGAAAGTAGTGTCGTCAGCGAACTTTTGCACGTGGCAGGACTCCGAGTTATATTGGAAGTCCGATGTATATAGGCTGAACAGGACCGGAGAAAGTACAGTCCCCTGTGGCACTCCTGTGTTGCTGACCACAATGTCAGACCTGCAGTTCCCGAGACGCACATATTGAGGTCTGTTTGTAAGATAGTCCATGATCCATGCCACTAGGTATGAATCTACTCCCATCTCTGTCAGCTTGTCCCTAAGGAGCAGAGGTTGGAAGATATTGAAGGCGCTAGAGAAATCTAGAAACATAATTCTTACAGCACCACTGCCTCTGTCCAAGTGGGAGAGTGATCGGTGTAGCATATAGATGATGGCATCCTCCGCTCCCACCTTCTCCTGGTATGCAAACTGCAGAGGGTCAAGGGTGTGGCGTACCTGTGGCCTCAGGTGGTGAAGCAGCAGCCGCTCCATGGTCTTCATCACATGTGACGTCAAAGCGACAGGCCAGAAGTCGTTCAGCTCACTAGGACGTGATACCTTTGGGACTGGGGTGATACAAGATGTTTTCCAAAGCCTTGGGACTCTCCCCTGTTCCAGGCTCAGGTTGAAGATGCGCTGTAGAGGACTCCCCAGCTCCAACGCACAGGCCTTTAGCAGTCGTGGCGATACTCCATCTGGACCCGCTGCTTTGCTGGCACGAAGTCTCCTCAGTTCTTTGCTCACCTGTGCTGCTGTAATTGTGGGTGGGGATGTCTCTCCTATGGTGGTATCAGCAGAAGGATGGGTGGAGGGTGCAGTACACTGAGGTGAGAGTGGGTTAGGGTGGTCAAACCTGTTAAAGAAGTTGTTCATTTGGTTTGCTCTCTTCACGTCTCTCTCGATGGTGGCACCCCGCTTCAAGCTGCAGCCAGTGATGATCTTCATCCCATCCCCACTTCCTTCATGCTGTTATTCTGCAACTTCTTCTCCAGCTTTCTCCTGTACTGCTCCTTCACCGCCCTGAGCTGGACTCTAAGTTCCTTCTGCACGCGCTTGAGCTCATGCTGATCACCGCCTTTAAAAGCCCTTTTCTTCTGGTTCAAAAGGCCCTTGATGTCACTTGTAATCCATGGCTTGTTGTTAGCATAGCAGCGTACTGTTCTTACTGGAACTACAATGTCCATAGAGAAGTTGATGTAGTCAGTAGTGCAGTCAACAACCTCCTCAATGTTCTCACTATGTGATCCCTGCAGGATATCCCAGTCCGTAGTTCCAAAGCAGTCCCTCAGAGCCTGCTCTGCTTCAGGGGACCACTTCCTGAATGAGCGTGTAGTTGTAGGTAGCTCCCTCACTCTTGGTTTGTAGTGAGGCTGAAGCCGAACCAGGTTATGATCTGCTTTCCCAAGCGCAGGCAGCGGGGTGGTGCTGTTTGCGTCTTTAACATTTGCATACAGTAAGTCAAAAGTCTTATTTCCCCGGGTGTTACAGTCCACATACTGGGAGAAGGCAGGTAATGTTGTGTCCAGCGTCACATGGTTAAAATCTCCAGCGATTAGCACAAGCGCCTCAGGGTGCTTGCGTTTGTAAATTAGCAACGGTAGAATGGATGATGTCACTCGCTATCTCCACGTCCGCCCTAGGAGGGATGTAAACAATAACAACAATGACGTGTCTAAACTCTCTGGGCAAGTAATAGGGATGCAAACTTATGGCCAACAGTTCGATGTCCCTACAGCAAGTGGAGATTTTGACGTTTACATGTCCAGACTTACACCACTTTGTATTGACATAGAGAGCAAGTCCTCCTCCTTTGTGCTTCCCGCAGGTACTTACGTCTCTGTCCACTCTAACTGTGCTAAACCCGGGTAGCTCCACGTTAGCATCTGGGATGGTGGTAGTTAGCCACGTTTCGCAAAAGCACAACAAACTGCATTCTCTGTAGGTTCTGACATTTTTCACCAGCGCAGCCAGTTCATCGATCTTATTTGGTAATGAGTTCACATTTCCGAGGATCACAGAAGGCACAGAAGGCTTAAAACACCACTTTCTCGCAAGCCGCTTCATTTTTAGCTTAGTGCCGGCTCTGCTGCCACGATACCACCTTCTTACCTCATCGGGTAAATAGGGAACCACACTGACACTGGCATTTGTTCTCAGCACTTGAAGTTGACTACTTGAATAGACGAGTCTCGTCGTGTAAAAATCCATGTCCACGTTGTAATAGTAAAAGTGTCCAGGAAACAAATCCACATAAAAGAAAGTGATAGGAGTGATCAATAAAAAATAATAAAGAGAAAAATAAAAGGTAGAAAAATAAAGTCGTACACGGAGCTGCTAAAAAGGCTGCCACTCTTGGCGGCGCCTGAGTCCGATGGTCCCCTTTAGGCTGACTGTGAACACTTTTGGTGTTGTCTCCAGTCAGCCCGCAGCCTATTTGTTGTTCCTTTGGTGCCCCCCATGCTTTTCATGCTCTCCCTGATTTTCTTTATCGTGTTTTGTCTTTAACAGGTCTTCAACAGACCTTCTATGGAGCCAGGCCTGGAGGTGGAGCTCAATGGCGATCGCCTGGTGGCCGGGCTTGCACCCATGGGGCTCGGCCAGGCACAGCCCGAAGAGGCAACATGGGTCCCCCTTTCCATGGGCTCACCACCTATGGGAGGGGCCAAAGAGGTCAGGTGTAGTATGAGTTGGGTGGTGGCCAAAGGCGGGGACCTTGGCGGTCCGATCCTCGGCTACAGAAGCTGGCTCTTGTGACATGGAATGTCACCTCTCTAAAGGGGAAGGAGCCTGAGCTAGTGCACGAGGTTGAGAGGTTCCGGCTAGATATAGTCGGGCTCACCTCGACACACAGCTTGGATTCTGGAACCAATCTCCTTGAGAGGGGCTGGACTCTCTACCACTCTGGAGTTGCCCCCGGTGAGAGGCGCCGAGCGGGTGTGGGCATACTTATTGACCCCCGACTTGGAGCCTGTATAATGGGGTTTACCCCAGTGGACGAGAGGGTAGCCTCCCTCCGCCTTCAGGTGGGGGGATGGGTCCTAACTGTTGTTTGTACGTATGCACCGAGCAGCAGTTCGGAGTACCCACCCTTTTTGGAGTCCCTGGAGGGGGTGCTAGAGGGCATACCTTCTGGGAACTCCCTCGTACTGCTGGGAGACTTCAATGCTCACGTGGGCAATGACAGTGAGACCTGGAAGGGCATGATTGGGAGGAATGCGGCCCCCCCCCCCGATCTGAACCCGAGTGGTGTTTTGTTATTGAACTTCTGTGCTCGTCACGGATTGTCCATAACGAACACCATGTTCAAGCATAGGGGTGTTCATATGTGCAATTGGCACCAGGACAATCTAGGCCTCAGTTCGATGATCGACTTTGTGGTCGTGTTGTCGGACTTGCAGCTACATGTCTTTGACACTCAGGTGAAGAGAGGGACGGAGCTGTCAACTGATCACCACCTGGTGGTGAGTTGGCTTCGATGGTGGGGGAGGATGCCGGTCAGGCCTGGTTGTGAGGGTCTGCTGGGAATGTCTGGCAGAGCCCCCTGTCAGAAATAGCTTCAACTCCCACCTCCGGCAGAACTTCGACCACGTCCTGAGGGAGGTAGGGGACATTGAGTCCGAATGGGCCATGTTCCGTGCCTCTGTTGTTGAGGCGGCTGACCAGAGCTGTGGCTGTAAGGTGGTCGGTGCCTGTCGTGGCGGCAATCCCCAAACCCATTGGTGGACACCGGCGGTGAGGGATGCTGTCAAGCTGTAGAAGGAGTCCTACCGGTCCCTTTTGTCCTGTGGGACTCTGGAGGCAGCTAATAGGTACCGGCAGGCCAAGTGGAATGTGGCTTCGGTGGTTGCTGAGGCAAAAACTCGGGCATGGGAGGAGTTTGGGGAGGCCATGGAGAACGACTTTCGGACGGCTTCGAGGAGATTCTGGTCCACCATCCGGCGTCTCAGGAGGGGGAAGCAGTGCAGTGTCAACATTGTATATGGTGGGGATGGTGCGCTGGCTGCTGACCTCGACTCGGGACATTGTGGGTAGGTGGGGGGAGTACTTTGAAGACCTCCTCAATCCCACTAACATGCCTTCCAATAAGGAAGCAGAGCCTGGGGACTCGGAGGGGGGCTCCCCCATCTCTGGGACTGAGGTCAGCGAGGTGGTCAAAAAACTCCTTGGTGGCAGGGCCCCAGGGGTGGATGAGATATGCCGGAGTTCCTCAAGGCTCTGGATGTTGTAGGGCTGTCTTGGTTGACACTTCTCTGCAACATCGCATGGACATCAGGGACAGTGCCTCTGGATTGGCAGACTGGGGTTGTGGTCCCCCTCTTTAAGAAGGGGGACCGGAGGGTGTGTTCCAACTACAGTGGGATCACACTCCTCAGCCTCCCTGGAAAAGTCTATTCAAGGGTTCTGGAGAGGAGGGTCCATCGGATAGTCGAACCTCGGATTCAGGAGGAACAGTGTGGTTTTTGTCGTGGTCGCGGAACAGTGGACCAGCTCTACACCCTTAGCAGAGTCCTGGAGGGTGCATGGGAGTTCGCCCAACCAGTCTACATGTGTTTTGTGGACTTGGAAAAGGCATTCGACCGTGTCCCTCGGGGAATCCTGTGGGGGGTGCTCCGGGAGTATGGGGTACCGGACCCCCTGATAAGGGCTGTTCGGTCCCTGTACAACCGGTGTCAGAGCTTGGTCCGCATTGCTGGCAGTAAGTCGAACCCGTTTCCAGTGAGAGTTGGACTCCGCCAGGGCTGCCCTTTGTCACTGATTCTGTTCATAACTTTTATGGACAGAATTTCTAGGCGCAGCCAGGGTGTTGAGGGGGTCCGGTTTGGTGGACTCAAGATTGGGTCACTGCTTTTTGCAGATGATGTTGTCCTGTTTGCTTCATCAGGCCATGATCTTCAGCTCTCTCTAGATGGGTTCACAGCTGAGTGTGAAGCGGCTGGGATGGGAATCAGCACCTCCAAATCCGAGACCATGGTCCTCAGCCGGAAAAGGGTGGAGTGCCCTCTCAGGTTTGGGAGTGAGATCCTGCTCCAAGTGGAGGAGTTCAAGTATCTCGGGGTCTTGTTCACGAGTGAGGGAAGAATGGAGCGTGAGATCGACAGGCAGATCAGTGCGGCATCCGCAGTGATGCGGGCTGTGCATCGGTCTGTCGTGGTGAAAAAGGAGCTGAACCATAAGGCAAAGCTCTCAATTTACCAGTTGATCTACGTTCCTACCCTCACCTATGGTCATGAGCTATGGGTAGTGACCGAAAGAACCAGATCGCAAATACAAGCGGCTGAAATGAGTTTTCTCCGCAGGGTGTCTGGGCTCTCCCTTAAAAATAGGGTGAGAAGCTCAGTCATCCTGGAGGGGCTAAGAGTAGAGCCGCTGCTCCTCTGCATCGAGAGGAGTCAGATGAGGTGGCTCGGGCATCTGATCAGGATGCCTCCTGGACGCCTCCCTGGTGAGGTGTTCCGGGCACGTCCAACTGGGAGGAGGCCCTGGGGAAGACCCAGGACACGCTGGAGGGACTATGTCTCCCGGCTTGCCTGGGAACGCCTCTGGATTCTCCCGGAAGAGCTAGAAGAAGTGGCCGGGGAGAGGGAAGTCTGGGCATCTCTGCTCAAGCTGCTGCCCTCGCAACCCGACCTCGGATAAGTGGAAGAGGATGGATGGATGGATGGATGGATGGATGGATGGATGTTTTGTCTTTACTGTGTCTGTCATTGTGTTCTGTTTACTTATTAGGTGGACAGACCCTCGTCTTTACCAGTTTGTCTCCTACTTATGGACTTGCTAGACGCTTTCTTCATTGTCAATTCAAATGGCTTCTCAGTGCCAACTGTCTGAGTCTCAGTGACCAGAAACAAACAGCTGTGACATGTGATACCCAATTCACTGGGTCCTCTTCATTCTTAGGGGTGTACAGTTAAAAGAATGTGGTGAATCCAAATGTGGGGACTGAAATCCAAATATTTAATAATTAGACAGAGCTTTGGAATTAAAACAACAATGCACAAAAGATAAGGAGGACTCTTGTGGTGTGTCCACTACTACTGAGGTAGGGTCTGAGGCCCAGGACCCTCAAACTGGATTAATGATAAACAGTGGTGACTCGTAACTAAAATTAGTGGGGGTGCTGCTCCAGAAAATTTTTAGCCTTTGTTTTAAAATTGTGTAAAAGGAAACAAACATGTATAAAAAGAAAATTTATTCAGAAACAGAAAAAAAATGAATCAAATAGAATAGCTGGAAGCAGCATAATAAACTAATTCTACTCTTTATCACATTCAAGAATATGGTACACGGTTTTTAAGCACAACACACACGGAGTAAAAAAAAAAAACACTACCTTCCACCAGCACACCAGGGTCGGCACTGCAGGAGCGACAGTGCTCTCTCTCCCTCGCAGCCTTGCGTGCAGCTTCCTATGTGCTAATGCGCACAATAGCCAAACACCACGCCGCTGGAACTGTGAAGTGCACAGTTCCATACAAAGATTTTTGTATCTTTTTCATAAACTGAGGGATGGCTACTGACATTAAGCTTGAGGATTATATATTGTACAAGTATAAAGAAAGAATTAAAGAAAAAAGGACTCATTATATTAAATGTTATCGATAATATCGACTAGAAATAGGGGGTGCTGCAGTTCCACAGCCGCCACTGATGATAAATGGACCAAAGATAAGAAGAGCAGGAGAAAACATCAAAGAAGATGATGAGAGGAAAACATAAGGCACCGTATTGAGTGGGCATAAATAAGACACGAGAGGACAGCACAGTGGGCACCTCAGGGTGAGAGGAGGGCAGTGTGTGTGTAAGCTAAGAAAGTTCAAACATGTATTATAAAATATCGATCCAATCTCAGATATGGAATAAAAGACACAATATCTTCATAATAGATAGATAGATAGATAGATAGATAGATAGATAGATAGATAGATAGATAGATAGATAGATAGATAGATACTTTATAAATTATATATATTAAATTATTATAATATACAGTTAGGTCCATAAATATTTGGACAGAGACAACGTTTTTCGAATTTTGGTTCTGTACATTACCACAATGAATTTTAAATGAAACAACTCAGATGCAGTTGAAGTGCAGACTTTCAGCTTTAATTCAGTGGGGTGAACAAAACGATTGCATAAAAATGTGAGGCAACTAAAGCATTTTTTTAACACTATCCCTTCATTTCAGGGGCTCAAAAGTAATTGGAAAAATTAAATAACTGGAAATAAAATGTTCATTTCTAATACTTGGTTAAAAACCCTTTGCTGGCAATGACAGCCTGAAGTCTTGAACTCATGGATATCACCAGATGCTGGGTTTCCTCCTTTTTAATGCTCTGCCAGGCCTTTACTGCAGCGGCTTTCAGTTGCTGTTTGTTTGTGGGCCTTTCTGTTTGAAGTTTAGTCTTCAACAAGTGAAATGCATGCTCAATTGGGTTAAGATCAGGTGACTGACTTGGCCATTCAAGAATTTTCCACTTCTTTGCTTTAATAAACTCCTGGGTTGCTTTGGCTGTATGTTTTGGGTCATTGTCCATCTGTATCATGAAATGTCGCCCAATCAATTTGATTGCATTTAGCTGGATTTGACCAGACAATATGTCTCTGAACACCTCAGAATTCATTCAGCTGCTTCTGTCCTGTGTCACATCATCAATAAACACTAGTGTCCCAGTGCCACTGGCAGCCATGCATGCCCAAGCCATCACACTGCCTCCACCGTGTTTTACAGATGATGTGGTATGCTTTGGATAATGAGCTGTTCCACGCCTTCTCCATACTTTTTTCTTGCCATCATTCTGGTTGATCTTGGTTTCATCTGTCCAAATAATGTTTTCCCAGAACTGTGCTGGCTTTTTTAGATGTTCTTTAGCAAAGTCTAATCTAGCCTTTCTATTCTTGAGGCTTATGAGTGTCTTGCACCTTGCAGTGCACCCACTGTATTTACTTTCATGCAGTCTTCTCTTTATGGTAGATTTGGATATCGATACGCCTACCCCCTGGAGAGTGTTGTTCACTTGGTTGGCTGTTGTGAAGGGGTTTCTCTTCACCATGGAAATGATTCTGCGATCATCCACCACTGTTGTCTTCCGTGGACGTCCAGGTCTTTTTGCGTTGCTGAGTTCACCTGTGCTTGCTTTCTTTCTCAGGATGTACCAAACTGTAGATTTTGCCACTTGTAATATTGTAGCAATTTCTCGGATGGGTTTTTTCTGTTTTCGCAGCTTAAGGATGGCTTCTTTCACCTGCATGGAGACCTCCTTTGACTGCAAGTTGTCTGTTCACAGCAAAATCTTCCACATGCAAGCACCACACCTCAAATCAACTCCAGGGGCCTCATGTCTAACTCCGTGTGTAGAACTCACACTATAACATGGCGTAAGCACAAAAGTGGGAATGTGCGTATGCACAGAAAAATCCAGATGCAGGAATCTGTACACACGCAAACTTTCACGTTCTTCCACTACATAAATCCCGATCAGCGTGAAAAGTAACGTACGTGCACGCGCCTTCTGTCCCGCCCCAACTCCTCCCAGAATTACGCCTCTTTGAATATGCAAATCAATATAAATAGCCTTCTGTGAAAAGACAATGGGAAAAGCACGGGGAGAAATATAAGAATTTCAGTGAATACCAAATGGAGACAAAGGAAAAACGTACTCTTTGTTGGTTTAAACAGTGGTATAATCAACAAAAGGAAGTTGATCGAGTGACAGAGTGTCGGAGAAACGCGAAGGCTCAAATTCACAAAGTCGCACAGTGCCCGAAATAAAAAAGAAATCACATATCAAAGTCGCCGTTAAAAGGCGAGTCGTAGCCCACCGTCTGAGTGTCATATGAAAGCTTATTAGGGTACAGACAAAAAAAAATAGGCACACAGTGGGAAAAAAGCACAAAATGTCAACTTTAATCTCGAAATTTCCACTTTAATCACGTAGTTTATTTTGCCATTAAAGTAGAACATCATAAACTTATCTTAAAATCGTTTAATTTACTAGTTTCTCAAATCCCATTGTAACTAAAGTGGCACATTAAATGCTTTGTTCTGTATTTGATCTTCTATGTGCTCTACATGTGTGAATCACTACCTGCTTCTTAAACGGGCTTTCTCTTTCTCCGAGAGGACACATAATCCATTACATTCGTGATATTACAGCTCTCTGAATAATTAAAATACTGAGATGTATACGTGATATCTTTTTCATGATAATAGGAATGAAAGCATGTTATTAAACATGGGAACACGGTGGCGCAGTTGTTGTTCATATCTCACGCAAGAGGCTTGCTGCGCCATGCGCGACCTTCAATGAAATAATTTATCACAGCAGTACTGTCTCTTTCAAACGTACTAACCTCCAATTCCTGTCCTTACTTTTCTTTCTCCAAAAACCCAATCGCCACACAATCAGCTATATAGACGTGAAGCCATCTGTAAGCTTAAAACGCCGATTCTTCAAAACTTTTAAGGAACATTGAAATATCTTCGTAGTACATGTTTAATTATTCTATCCGTCTAGCATTCCAGTGTCGCGTCAGCACCAGCAAGAATACAACGCAATGCAGGAACAATCCCTGAACTAGCTAGCGCTGCGGCACCGTGTCCTCACATGTTTAATTATTAACAATACAGATTATTTAAATGAAGTTAAAGTTTTATCTGTATAATATAATCAACATATTTTGCTGCATTTCATCTTAAAAATGAATACCGTTATCATATGTAAATACGCACTTTATAAAGTGGCGCAGGTTGTGCAATATTATAACTGTAGTGCAAGTTTACAGTGAGGTAATTGTACTTATAAGTAAACAGTTCTACAAGGAGCACTTGATGGACTGATTGAGTGCGTTTATAGTTCTTGGGATGAAACCTTTTCTAAAGTCCGTACTGGGAAGTCTCTAAAGCGTTTTGCCGTGGCTCAGGCAGCATCTGCTTCATGCTGTATACTGATATTGCTCTTTCCGATCAGCTGCTGCTGTGACTCCTCACTCAGATACAGTGATATAAATACTCTGAGTGGTACAGTGAGAGTAATATGGAAAAAGCTGATCTGCTGTGGCAACCCTTAACGGGAGCAGCTGAAAGAAGAAGAAGATGCAGTGAGAGTCACAACGCTAAAGCAGTTATGGTATTTGGAATACTATGGCTATTCCCTGGACTATTATATTGCTGCAGGTTAATTACAATCAGATGCGTTACGCTAATAAACAATATGCAGTTAGTTTCAGTGTATTTATAAAGCCGTGTCAGGAATGTGGAGCTAAGAAAGAAAGGGTGTCCACGCAGGAACAGTAGCACTGCTTTGACGCTGGGTGCCGCCAGTCTGCAAAACCGAGCGGAGAAATTGCGTACACCAAGGTATGAGTTACCGTGGAAATGTGCGTGGCTTTACGCCAAGTTTAGGTTTTATACATCGCGATTTGAGTGTGGAAACGGGAGTATGCAACATTTCTGTGCGTACGCACCGTTTATACATGAGGCCCCAGGCCTTTTATCTGCTTAATTGATAATGACATAACGACAGACTTGCCCACACCTGCCCATGAAATAGCCTTTGAGTCAATAGTCCAATTACTTTTTAGCCCCTGAAATGAAGGGATTGTGTTAAAAAATGCTTTAGTTACCTCACATTTTTATGCAATCATTTTGTTCACCCCACTGAATTAAAGCTGAAAGTCTGCATTTCAACGGCATCTGAGTTGTTTCATTTAAAATTCATTGTTGTAATGTACAGAACCAAAATTAGAAAAAAGTTGTCTCTGTCCAAATATTTATGGACCTAACTGTATATATTAATAATAATATTATTAGCAAACATCCTTAGACTTTCTGCTGTCACTTATTAAAACCCCACAGCTTGATTGTGTCATTTTAGCACCAGTTTTTGACGTTCTTATCGTATCCCTTGAATTGCCTTCCTAAACTTTCTCACTCCATTTAAATCTTTCACAGTTTTTATTTTGCACTTTAATACAAAGAGTAAGAAATCTTTTTTTTTTACCAATTTCCTTGTGCAGGAACCAAATAGGAAGGAATCCAACTGTAGACAAAAAAAGAAGAACAAAGTGAACATCAGACAGGCATGATAGAATCAGGGGGCAAGTGGGTACCGAACCCAAATGTGAACACACAGTATAGTCCCGGGTTCAAATAAAGGATGATTTATTACCCACAATACCTCAGTATAATCACAAAAGCCCACATTATCTCTCCACAATCACTTCTCCTCTATCCACTACATTGTCCTCCTTGATTGTTGCTCATCTTCCTCCCAGCTCCGACTCATCTGGACAAGAGAGTGTGGTCACTTTTATTGATGACCCAGGAGTACTTCCAGTGCCAGGGCTGTCACCTATTGAAAGTACTTCCAGGTCATATGGAAGTCCAATATAGTAGGCAGTGTATCTCCCTGCAGCACCCTCTTGCAATACCCATGGACTCCAGCAGGACTGTGCTGCAGGACTACAACTCCCGGCATCCCCTGCTGGTTTCCGAATGGGCGCCAATATGAAGGGCTGCTGTTGTCTACCACCTGGGGGGAATAAACACCCCTCAGAGACAGTCCTTCCCTGTTATGTTTAATCCCGACTACGAAAGATATTAAGCATGTGTCCAGTTGGGATGCCTGTCAACTTGTATGGGGCTTCCAGCCCGGGTAAGGAATCATCTCCTCTGGCTGTGATGTCCATCCATCCATTAGGGAAGCCTTTTCCAGGTGCGACATCTTGGACAGGATGCCTGTTTGTTCACATCTAGGGATTTGCTGGGATGCCTGTCTATCCTGTGTGCCACCTACAAACGAAAAGTTGGACTAACAACACCAATCCCTCCATTTGTGTCTTGAGCTGCCAACAGGCATACCTTAGATGAACATTTATATATATATTGTGAATGTCATAAAGGATGGAGAAGCATTGTAGCTGAGATGGAGTCTGATCCTTTGCCCAGCTGGGAGGTCATAATGGAAGAATGTGCAAACTGGCCAGGATGGCTTTCAGTTCTTGTCTGCACAGGGTGGAGAGTTAAGAGATGGACTGGGTAAAATATATCAAGGACAATATGGCCTCCAGGATGAGAGATGACAGTGTTTCTCTGGCTCATTCCCTGTTTAAACAAACACCCGTAGGGTTGCCTGAGACTTGTAATTCAGAAGGTCAACCCTCACAGGGTCTATGTGTGCCACCAGAGGGCACTTCCGGAAGAGAACCAACCTGTTTCATTTAACTTCTATATGGCCCAGAAGTGCTTCAGAATGCAATGTCATGACATCAGAAGTACTCCTGGGTCCAACATAAAAGCAAACGTCTCCTTTCAGTCGGGCAGTCAGAGTCAGGAGAAAGAGGACGACGCTCACCAAGAAGAAGCAGAGTGGGACGACACAGTGCTTATTTGGTGTATTGTTGGAAGTAGGCGTATTGAGGTGTTGTCCTGTAGTAAAACAACATTATCTTATCCCGGGTTGGTATCTGAGGTGGTTGTATCTGGTGTTCAGAGCTCTGGGGCACCCCCTAGTGGCCACAAAATATACAGCAATATGTCTGCTTCTGAGTTTGACAAGTGACATTTTCACAAGTGAAGACTTTTCCGGAGACAGACTTTACACTTTTCTTAGTCTACATGAAAATGACACCATAATCACACCACTGATACTTTATATGTTACCGTTATGGGGAACTTATAAAAAAATACAGTTTAGTGTATCATTATTATGCAGATGACAATCAAATCCATATTGGAGTAAAGCCTTCATGTACTTCCACCTCTACTCTCCTCACCACTTTTCTCCATGAAACAAAGTCAAGAATGCAACACAGTTTCCATCAATCAAACTGTTCAAAGACTTAGGTTCCTTTAATACGTCTTCCTTCCTTTGTACAAAAAATAAATCATTTTAGTTTATCTGTTGATAGAATTCTGGTATCACCTACCACTCATGCCTGTAACTTTGGAGTTATTTTTGACAGTCAGCTCACATTTGAGGCACACATTAAAAACACTACTAAAATGTACTTATTTCATCTGCACAGGATTATAAAACCCCAACTATTTCTGTCACTAACTGCCTCTGAAAAGATTAGTCATGGCTTCATCTAAGGCCCTTCATTGTTTACATTACTGAAATGCTCTTCACTTTGGTCTACCAGAAAATTCTCTTCAGAAGCTCCAGTGTGTGCAAAACTGTGCTGCTCAGACTCGTACCTATCCATCACTGAACTATCAGATCACCCCTGTACTGGCATCACTGTAATGGCTCTCTGCTTATGAATGCATCACATTTAAATCTCTCACCCTAAATCACAAAGCGGTCCATGGCACTGCCCCATGTCACATCTGTGACCTCATCAGACTGTCTATTCCCTCATGCTCTGTCTCCATTCTTCTGGCTCAATGACTCTGCAGCAGCCACATTGCAAACTCAGAGCGTTGGAGGATGAGAGCTTATCCTTGTTGTACTCACCGGCTTTGGAATATCCTGTAGGCATCCCTGAGAAACCCCCCAGTGCTCGACTGTTTAAAGAAACAACTGAAGACACATTTATCTTGTAAAGCTTTTAAGGGTTTTATCAATTTTTAGACATGCTTTCATTTTATTTGGATTTTATTTGAATAATCTAATGATATTCTGTTTGACTATCCAGCTTTGTTTGTATTTAATACTGGATGTCACATATTGTTTTTTCACTTTGTTATTTACTGTTTAGTTTATACTTTTAATTTTACTTTTCTTGCTATGCCTTGTATTGCTTTGGGTCAAGAAAAGTGTGTTTAAACTAAAATGTATTATTATCATTATTATTGAATATTAGTGAACATGGTGGTACAGAGATTGGCACTGCTGCCTGGCCCAGTAAGTGTGTGTGTTGAGCCTGCATGCTTCTCCCATGTTGGTGTGTTTTTTCCGCTGTCCACTTTAAAGATGAACATTCAATAAGTTTGGTGTATTAGTGTGTGCGCGTGTGTGTGTGTGTGTGTGAGTGAGTCCAGTCACAGACTGGCACCCCACAAATGGATGGCTACTGTTGTGTGTCTGCTCTCTGCTACCATAAACTGAAATCTGAAAACAGGTGAATGAATTAATTTTAGATTCAAAATCAGAAAAGTAATTTTAAAAACTGTGAATTTTTTATTGTTTTTGGTTTCCTTCTCTATTCGAACAGAAAGCACCAACACAAAGGAGACAAAGAAGACTTCACTTAATGTTGTGGGCCATATTGGCTCAATGCTGACCATTTTCAAATCGTCTCCTCTTCACATTCAGACTGGCTGGCCTGATCTCCCGTCTGAGAATTTCCTGACCAGTTCACGTTTATTCAGTCACACCAAGGCCTTCACTAATTTAACTGCTCAGATATGCATGGACTCTGAACACCCTTAAGAAGCCACCTCACCATCACAGGAGACGGATGAGCAGTGGCCAAATAGAAAGAGGCAAATCACCACAAGTCGACCTCATCAGACCAGTCCTTGAGCAAAAGTGTCTCGTATCTATGGCCATGTGCTGACTCATGACTAGAGAAAGATTAAACGTGTAATGGAGGAGCCATTTGGTGCTCAATGCACATGTGATGTTAGGTTTTGTCAGCCTACAGCACTCAAACTCCAGTTCAGCTCCTGGTATGATGTCTCCTGTGGACAGTCTGCATGTCCTTCCATTGTCAGAGTGGATTTCCAATGTGGACTCCTACAGCCACTAATAGTGAATTGTGTGATCAAAATATAAACTGACTGATACATCTCAGGATTCACAGATGACAATAAAAGTCACAAAGCCACCAACCAGCCAGAGACACCTGGGGAAAAACCTGCAAAATGAGGGGAAGACATGTGAGTCTGTGAGACAGGAATGAGGTTCAGGTGAGAAAAACACAGAAGAATCCATCAAATAGGACTCCTTCATGCTAGGGGGGCCTAACCAAATGTAATGAGCATTATGAGACCCTGCATTTGTACCACAGACCAAACACACCTTCACACCCATTTCATCAGCGTGTCCATCAGCACCAGTTATCCATCATAAATTATATGAACACAAAGTAGCAAATTTCCTTTCCAGTATCTCTCTTCCGTTAATGTCCCCTCAGTGTCATTTGCTACATTGTTTGTCTCTTACGTCTTTAAATCTACATGTTTACTTTGCATTTTCTAGAATCATGTAACACAGATTTAGGGGTCCACTCCTAGACTGACTCACAGCTGAGTTTTCTCTTTTAATCTGCAAACAAACAAGATGGCCTTGTTTAGAAGTTGCACTGCTAGTCAACTGTACCTGATATTATAGATTTTTTCTTTCATGTGTGTTGGTGTGAATACCTGTATCTGACTGTTCCATCTCTTATTCATATTTCATTTCCACTTCTGGATGTTTTCTTTTTTTTTTGCATATAATAATAATAATTCTTTGCATTTATATAGCGATTTCCTCACTAATCAAAGCACTCAACAATTGCAGGTTAAGGGCCTTGCTCAAGGGCCCAACAGAGCAGAGTCCCTAATAGCATTTATGGGATTTGAACCGGCAACCTTCCAATTGCCAGTGCAGATCCCTAGCCTCAGACCACTCAGTCCATATGGCACATCATTTAACACAAAATTGGTTAGTAAGTTAAATGTTGAAAGCTGTGTTATGTGTCCATTCTGAATTTAGCCCTATGTATGTGTATTAGTGGGCCCTGTGCCCAGTGTTGCTAGGGTCGACTCCAACTGGATTAAGCTGGTTTGTCAATGTTATGTTTTCATGTTTTTGAGAAGTAAAATATGGAGTGACTCACTCAGGGTCACACAGAGAGACAAGGCTCAGGATTATGGGTCACAACTACAAAGCCATGACCAGAAGACTCTGTCCTATCACTGTGTCAACCTCTCCATCACATTGTAACAGACCATCGGACAGCATCTCCCCAACCCAAGCTAAATCAAAGGGGTCTGCACTGTTTACTTGTTTTACCATTTGTATAATAATAACATGATTTTATTATATAACATACTAGCAAAATACCCGCGCTTCGCAGCGGAGAAGTAGTGTGTTAAAGAGGTTATGTAAACATATATATACATATACATATATACATATCTACATATACATATATATATACATATATACATATATATATATACATATACACATCCACATATATACATAAATATATACACATATGAACATATATATATATACACATACATATACACACATACATAAACACACACATATACATAAATACATATATACATACATACATACATACATACATAGTGCGTTGTAACACGGGCTGTAACTGTTACATGGGAGGGAGACGACAAATCACAGCTTCCCGCTTTCTAATCAGGCCTGTGATTGGTGCTTTGACAGATGCCTAGATCTCACAGTATGTCCCCTTAGGAGAGGCGTTAGGCAAGTGTAATTGAATAGCGGTGCTGCAAGTTTAGCTTTACACCTGTTTTTAAGGCTTATTGACTGAAAGGGGCTTTCATGAAAAAACTTAGGGCTTTGCTACAGGATACACCCTCCACAAGTTAAGGAAGTAAAAATAAAGGTAAACATTTCTGTTTTATTTAAACCTTTTAAGTTTGTATGCGGGCGGCATGGTAGCGCAGTGAAAGGTGCCAGTTAGGAGACCCGGGTTCGCTTCCCTGTGTGGAGTTTGAATGTTCTCCCCGTGTCTGTCTGGGTTTGCTCCGGGTACTCCAGTTTCCTCCCACAGTCCAAAGACATGCAGGTTAGGTGCATTGGCGATTGTAAATTGTCCCTGGTGTGTGGGTGTGTGCGCCCTGCGGTGGGCTGGCACCTTGCCCGGGGTTTGTTTCCTGCCTTGTGCCCTGTGTTGGCAGGGATTGGCTCCTGTATTTAGGATATAGCGGGTTGGATAATGGATGGATGGATGGACATTTGTATGCATAGCCCCATTTGCCAGTTTTCGTCTTTTTTCTTTCTTCAGTAATATTTCAGCAAACCCGGAGCTTGTCAGTTCAAATCCTGGTACTGACACCACTGTGTGACCCTGAGGAAGTCACTTCACCTGCCTGTGCTGCAAAAAACAAAAGTAATGTAACAAATTGTACCTCAGATGTTGCAAGTTGCTGGAATAAAGGCATAAGTCAAATAGATAAATATGTATTATACACATAGGAACTATTCATTTATTTTCAGTTAAGTCATCTGCAGCAAACCTTTATAAATGAGGGTTTCTCCTTTTTAGATAGTCCAAACTGTTTCTTCTTCATTGAGGTTTTCTCTTGGAGAGCTTTTTTCATTTCATTGAAAATTAAAGCAGCAGCTGCCAAAATATGTAGCTTTCTTATTAATTTTTCAACATTGTGTAAAATAACTTTATAAAGTAACATAAAAGGTTTAAATACTTGTTATCCTTTTACACTAAAATATTACTAAAGAGATACAAAAAAAGTAAAATGCATGTGTTGTTTTTCTTTAAGGAGATTAAATATTACTGAAGAAAGAAAAAAAAAACTAAAACAGCCAAATGGGGCTATGCATAGGAACTTAAAAGGTTTAAATAAAACAGAAATTCAGTCATCCCTCACCTATCGCGGGGGTTACGTTTCAGAGCCCCCCGCGATAAGTGAAAATCCGCAAAGTACCGACCTATATTTATTTTATTATTTATATATATTTTAAGGCTTTATAAACCCTTCACACAATCTTATAAACCTTTCTGTCTCTCTTTTTAACCTTTCCCACACTCTTATAAACACTTCCTATGCTCTTAAACACTTTCTACACTCTTAACATTGCAGAGCAACACTGCACGCAGCGATCAGACGTTGATGTGTCTGCCACTCGCTTTGTGAAGAGGGGGGCAGGTGAGCGCACATTAAGCAGAGGTGGACTTTGTGCTGCTTCTGCCAAAATGCCTGCTTGTCGCTTTGCGCGTTCTGAAGGAGGAGGAGGAGGAGTGTGTGTGTGTGGGTGTGTGGGTGTGTGAGGGCTGAACGCACGTTCACTCAAACCCCCCTCTCCGAGGCGCGGAACGCTTCTGCCACTTCCCGTTGTGAAGGGGGGGGCACGGGAGCGGGCTTGCTGAATGCACGCTAAGGGGAAGTGGACTTTGTTCTGCTTGTTGCTCTGCGTGTCAATAAGCCTGTACAGCAGCTGTTTTCCTGTCTCACTGCCTTGTCTTGCATGAACTTAAAATGTTTAATAATAGAGAGATGTTACTCATATCCTTAGTCTGACATCCACATATCATATGTGTTAACAAAGTGTGTTTTATAAGTTTACATGTGTTTAAAGCGTGTGGGATGGGTATTTTAAGGCTTAAACTATAAAAATGTTTATTTAAATGGTCTTTCTATATCGCGGATTTTCACCTATCACTGATGGGTCTAGAACTAACTTCCGTGATAGGAGGGAGACCACTTGTATTTAAAAAACCCGCGATACAGTGAAAGCCTGTTTCAGTCAATAAGTCTTAAAAACAGGTGTAAAGATAATGACAATAAGCTACGCAAACCCACCAAGACATGGAATCGTTTAAATCAAGTATCATTACACCTTCCTTTCTTAAAGAGAAGTAAGGCAGTACTTATAAGCTTAGTAATGTTATACATTTCAAATGCTACTTCAATAAACTTTATCACTTCAAACAACTGAACTATCCAGAACATTTCAGGCACACATCCAGCATTCAGACTATGTATAAAAAGCACAACTGTTAAAGGAATTCAGCATTTCTTAATTGAAAATGTTCCTTTAATCGTCAACATGTCTCAATGAGTCGTTCTGGTGGTTTTACTTGACGTTTTGATCTTCTGGTTAATTGTGTTTGCAGTTGAGATGTTCTTTCCTGATTTATACTTGTTTTCTCGTTAATATTTGTTTCGCTGGTGTTACTGTTCTGATTAGAGGTTATTGGTCCTTTGATGTCTCGACGGTTTCTTCTTAGAACAGCTCCTATTACGCAATTCCGTCACATACTGGTCTATTGTTTCGCCGCTTTTCTGGAAACATGTAAAAAAGTTGTGACGCTCAAACGGCACATTTCGCTTTGGGTTGCAATACGCTTCGAATTTTTCAACTATTTTGTTCAATTTCATATTGTCTCCATTTTCTTCAAACTGAAAATTGTTATACACCTCTAGCGCCTCTTCGCCAATTACATGTAGAAGCATAGACGCTTTCATTTTTTCACTTTTCCTATCTGCTTCAATCGCAGCAAGATACAACTTGAATCTCTGTTTAAATCTTTTCCAATTTTCAGCTACATTTCCCTTTAACTGGAAATTTGGTGGGGCTGTAATCCTTCCATATTTTTTTTTCTCTTTTGCTAGAACGTCTCAGCGCTTTCTGACCACGTTTTCGGGTTACTCACAGACACAAGACTCGTTCAAAAGCTGAACCTCTTCTTCACATTCGACTTCCAATCCGCCACTTCTGACACCATGTAGTGATCTTGTTAGGTTCATAGTTTAATCAATACACAGGATTGAAAGATATAATAACTTTTTAATAGACAGACTTTAGAGACATTTACTGTACATGTTACTATTCGTTCTTTAGTTCACGCCCATTCTCCTACTTGCATCGGCATTCACAGGCATTACTAATCATTCTGTAAGTATCCCTTAATAGACCTTACTAATCAACTATCATTACAAAATCCAACGTGGTTTGTGCCCTTCAGAATGAAAACAGTTTGCATTTACTTTTTTAATAAAAGGCGAGCTTTTAAGCCTGAGAAATCACCCCGTAAATGCACACGTTTAATTGCACATGTGTTAATATGTATGCTTACACAGTATTAAACCCACCAAGACATGGAACCGTTAAAATCAAGGCGCTGTGCTACCTTCTTCCAGATCGGCCCCAAGGCGTTTCACGTGATTACGTAGGAGGTGTGATGACGCGATACGCGACTCCGCCCCCGTCCATTACAGTATATGGACAAAAAAATAGGTTCCAGTTATGACCGTTACGATTTGAATTTCGAAATGAAACCTGCCTAACTTTTGTAAGTAAGCTGTAAGGAATGAGCCTGCCAAATTTCAGCCTTCTACCTACACGGGAAGTTGGAGAATTAGTGAAGAGTCAGTCAGTCAGTCAGTCAGTCAGTCAGTCAGTGAGGGCTTTGCCTTTTATTAGTATAGATTGAAACTACTGTGACATTTCAAGGTGAGTCACAATAGTAAAGCATATTTTCAAATGATTACCATAATTAATATGTGTTTCATTACAATTTTTTTCTAAAAAATTTTCCAAATTAAATGGTTCAGATTTTTCAAGATATTAACTAAATGGGAGCCTAGCTTTTTAGATTGATCTACAAATACATGCTTCATTGTCAAATTCTGTGTAAAACCAAGGCATTGACCAATGCTACACTTTATCATGACGTAGATGCCAAGTCGGGAGTGCCAGTCTGGCTTTGGTTCTTAACTTCTCATCATACAGCTGAACACATTGTACTCCTCCTTCACTGGAAGAACGCTGCTCACTGTCAGAAGCCCCTCGGAGTCCCACTCTGATTTTATTGTGGACTGTGATGTCACGTCTGCTCCATTCATGTCCGTCCAGGTGACTTCTGGTTGGGGGTTCCACTTCTCAGAGCTGCACTCCAGTCGGGTCTTCTGACTTTCAGTGCAGCTCATTAAAATGGAGGGCTGAGCACCTAAAACTAATAAAACACAAAAGAGTGGAAGATCAGTGAAGAGAAGAAAAAACAGTTTAAAGTCAGCTAAAATGACATATGGTTATCAATAAACTGCTGAAATAAAATAATTTGATTAGAATGAACAAATTCTGTGTTTGCTGTGTAGGCTTCAATTTTATTTTGTTTGACTTGTGTCAGGTTATTTTATTTATTGCTAATATTTAATGAAACTGAACAGAGTGTCAGTTTGAAATATTTGCGGTGTTTGATAAAGAATGGGGCCAGCTGAGGTAAGAGGTCAGATTTGGGGACTAGGAGGACATTCCTTTGAATGTCTTCACACTCATAAATAAAGAGACTAACTATTAAAATATGGAAATCCACATAGGATGGACCTGAGGAGTTTTTCAGCACAACAATCCCACAAACAGGAAGCGTAGCATCTTTGATTTCTGGATTCCAGTTCTTTGGTATGCTGTCTGTGCTGGGAGGCAGGAGCTTTTCATTATTCTAAAGTGACCTGTAATCCCACTTGCTGCCCCACTTAATGTCCAACTTGTTCTAGCCTGCCAGATAGTGTCCAGCATCACATTTTATCCAGGGTCTCAACCCTGCTTTAGGTGGAGTTTAGTCATCTGTAATCTTTTGGTGATTCTTTAAATATTTTAATTGTGTACATTTTATTGTTTTTGTTCTTATGTATGTTATGTTTTGAATCTTGCTCTGTTTATTATTTATGTGTTATGTTTTACCATATTTAGTTATACACCCTATTTCCTTTATATAGTTTTAGGGGCTGTAGAACCATCTGAAAATGACTTTTATTTGTATCACACATTATGCTATTTATTCAAGGTTTACTTGTAGTTTTTGGTATTTTTGTATTTTATTCTGGTTTATCAACTTTTATTTTATTTCAGTGTTTTGTATATCCTGTATTTATCTTTATTCTGTGTTTTTTTCCAATGTCATATCTGCCCTGTTGTTCTTTCTGTATTTCTGTGAAGAGCTTTGAGAATGAGGAATGTTCTACATAAATAAAACGCTTCATTATTAATATTAATATCCCCTTCATCTCATCATGGAACACAGTCACTCATATTGGCCAACTTTAACTTCACCACTAAACCCAATTCATACATCTTTCTATTTGAGAGGAAAAATTGATGGGGTGGTGGAAGTGCAAACTCTACACAGACAGCAAGTGCTCACGGGAAGTGACTTCATTAGGCAGTAGCTCTAGTCACTGACTCACTGTGCCATCCCATAATACAAGTAGAAACCAAAATTGTAAATCCCAAATGCACACTGACCTTCAACTGTGAGTGAGACCTGAGTCTAATCTTCTCTTTGTCCAGAGTACACAACATACCTGTAGAGATGATCATCTGAAACACGGACATTTCTGATTATTAGAGACACGTTACCATTCTTGAGGTTGTCTATGCTCAGGGTTTTTCTTCTGTCACTCTATTGTCTGATTTTGTTATTTTGGTATAAAAGCAACGGTGATAAGATGTCAGTTGTAAACCACCTCACTTCAAAGGCCTTGGCATTAAGCGCCGTTGAGAGGGAGGCTGGCAGGACCACATCTTCACCGACATAGGTGACAATGGGCTTAGAAGGACCAACAACAATGAAGCTGTCTGGAAAGGAAACCACAAGAGTGGAGTGAGGATCAGGACATGATTTGAAAATTGGAAAAAAAGGAAAAGTAAATGAAAACCATGTTATCATACTGATAAATGCTGCATTATCATCTAGCATTACATTCACAGGTGGTGTGGACTTTATTTCTTCCTTCTGAATTTTTGAAGAATAAACTGCCCTTAACTTATTTTTCTAGGTGTAAACTATTACTAGCCATAAAACAAAAACAATTAAAATCTTTCTGTTTCTTTTTTTGACAAACCAGCTTAAAAATAAATATTCTTTTTAAAGAGACGTTCTTCTGTTGAGCAGTGCTATGAAGAGAAATTTGTAAATAAATATAACAAAATATTTACCACACCTAAAAATTAATAAAATATAATCGTCCATACCTGCCCAGGAGATATCTGTGTTGTGTAGAAACAATAAGATAAGAAGGGTCCATCGCATATGAAGGCTCATGGCTGCAACACAAAGAAGAGCTCATTGCACCCTGTGATGTCAGCTTCTCTAACAGACTGGTGTGTAAGACAACTCACTAATAAAACTGTGTCATCTACACTTCAAATGACAGGAGCAGACACCACCATTTATATCATTTGTGTTTTACATGTCAATAACCCCTTGTCATTAACTGACATTCTTTGCTTGATTTTCTGCCTGCCCATTTTGGTGGACATGGAGTTTCTCGACTCAGCTCCCAGCTTATTTTATTATTTTCATCCATGACCTCATCAATAAGCACACTCTCTCATCCCAGTGAGCTCACAGTTCTTTACTCATCTAGTTTGGCTTTGAACATTTCTACCACAATGGCACAGGAATGACACTCTGTCATCAAAATGGCAGACATCAGTGGCACAGGTTTGGTCTGTCACATCCACCTTTGTGTTAATGTAGTTAATGTGTTAAAAGTCACAAACACAGCTTCATCATACAGGCCCACCCAGTGATCACCAACATATTTTGTTCACTTCTTCTGTTGTTATTGTTATGGACTGGTGAGTCCTAGAAAGTTTGTGATTTACTTTAAAGAGATCACCAGGAGATGAAAGAAGAAAGCAAAACAGTTACAGTATGAATGTTGGAAGAAATTTCCAAAATGAAGAACTTTAGGCAAACAGAACAAAAAAGGAGAAAAACAAAATGTGAGGTGAAATGAAAAAAATGTCAGAAAACTAAAAAACAAATGGTGCGTACTTTGGTTATATGGTAATAAAATGTATTTTTCAAAGGCATTCGTTTGTTCTATATACAGTAAGTATAATTTACTAGCTGGACTCCATTATTTTATACAAGTAGAATTGTGACGTTTAGTGACATGTCACCAGTAGTCATGGAATGGACAATGAAAATCTGCTGTCGACACAACATGGTGGTAACCATGCCAAACAATGATACTAAATGTCTGTAAAAATTAAAACATTGAGAACAAGAATATGAACAACAACTAAACCTTTAAAAATGCAAAACAGCAGGACAAAAATCAGGTAACAGTTCATTAACTATAATTGTCTACCTTGGGTTGGTCATTATTTTATTCTTGAAAAGTCACAGACATTGCAGTTTCCCCAGAAGTGACAATCCTGGATCTTTTACTTATTCTGACACATTACATAATTTAATAAGGCCTCTCATTGAATGTCTCCCCTTATATCTGTCACACACTACATGGTCTCTACTTGATTTAAAGTTTCCAGAGTCACAATTTCCTCTTCTTTAGTGAGGACACAACTCCTCTCTACAAGGCTATTCTTGTGATAAATGCCTCTTGGAACTCAGACAGGCCTTCAACACTTGACATCTACAGTGTCAGATCACACAGCCTCATCAGACTGGCTCAACAGGTTCTCTCTCTTAGTGCTTTCTCTTTCTCATTTAACATTCAGTTTTTTAACCAATCCAGTGGAGTTGTTAATCACAAAAATGAGACCTACAGTAAACATGCTCATATCTTTGTTGATTGAATATAATATTGTTGTTAATCGTACACAGGCTGTTAATGTATATGATGTATAGTACATGTTTATTATGTTAGCGATGTCATTAGACACTAAACTTAGGTACAGGAATTCATTAACCCAGTGGTCCCCAACCTTTTTGAGAGCAAGGACCACTTTATTAGATGCAAATTTTTCCACGGACCGGTCGGTGAGGTGGGGGGGTACATTTTTATACACAATTCACATAACATTTCTATTATTATTAAGTTATTAAGCAGTTCGCATACGTTTGCAACCCAAGATTTTTCTTCTTTTTTTGCATATAACAAAGACATATGCTTTGCATTTGCCATTCCAACAGATTGCACATCACAAACATTAACACTATCTTTTTTTCGTGTCTGCCGTTTCTATAGGAGGGTGACAATGAGTTAAATTCCAATGGATGTTTTTCAAATGTTGACAAGCAATAAGCAAAAGGTATCACTGAAAACCACAGAAAACAAAAACAGTACGTGGAAAGTTCAAAGAACAACTGAGCTGTGACCACAGATCTAAGTGCTCTGTGGATGATTCGTTCAAGCATTTCAAGGTCACTTCGTTGTAATGACAGCATCTGCTGAATGTACTTCGTAGTAACGCGATTTCTATAGACTCGCGTCATATGAGGAAACTGTTGGGACCATAAAAATAACTTTGTTGTAATACTCTCTCTCCTCGGTCTCTCTCCTCTCTCTGCGCTGCTACAAAGCCCCGCCCGCCAAGCGTTCTAAAAAGTCTGAGTGAGTCTCCGTTGCCGGCAGTTCTCTCGCGGCCCGGCTGTCAGACGACTGCGGCCCAATAGTGGGCCGCGGACCGGGGGTTGGGGACCCCTGCATTAACCAATTAATTAATTTATAACTTCATCCTCGTACTCCTGATGTGTCTCCACCACCCACCATTTCATGAAACACAAACCTTTCAGTTGTGCCACAAAATCTAGTAATCAAATCAAGAAGAAGAACCTGACATCCCAACTGTTCCCTGCTTATTTCTACTTTCACCCTGACACTCATTGATGATACCATAAGCAAGTCTGCACTCATGTTTCCCTGTTCATCAGTATGATTATCACCATGCGGCACAATCAAATCTCACAATACCTTTTGAATCACCTCACCAAAATTTCTAGTAGAGAGATTGTGCTGGAGATGTTCAATTCTTTTACTTTTAAATTAAAGGAGTTGAAGGAGTCTGTGGTGGAGCTGAAGTTTCCCTACATCTGTAATATCCCAACCAATGTTCATTAATGATTGTTGAGGTGGTCTTGACTCGAATTACTTTTACTAGTGAAAACTCATGGTGGACAAGCTAATTCATGATACCACCCTGTTCTCATACAAAGACCTTCTGCACTGCTCATTTCTCCTTCACTAAACCCAAACTTAATCTGCACAAGCTCAAGGTAAAGTTGTGTAGCATAAGCCAATTACACGTTACTGAAAATTAGATCTCGTTTCACTCACAACTTAACAATTCATTTCCATCATCTAACAGCAATGTAATAAACGTCCATAACATCTTCACTTACCTGCTTTTAACTTTGTTTTCTTTCCACTTTCCTTGTTTAGAGATCACACATCACAAGGATTTGTTCTGCATCAGGGGTCTGTGAACTTCATGCACAATGTATTAGTCTTTCATGTTCTTAGTGTCTTATCAATCTGTAGAAGGTGAAGATGGCGAGTAATAAAATAAAGTCCTCAAATCACAGACTGTGACTTTGTTTTCCTCCTCTGAATTATTTCTATTTTACTTTTATATGGCAGCCTGCCAACACTGACACACCTGAGTCTTAAAGCGACAGAAACATTTTAAAATAAAATGGCCTTCTCTGCTGTGTGATCTGACAATAAGACCTTCAGCTTTTATCAGATCTCCTTAGAATTCCATGCATCTTATGATCTTTTTAGAATGTTTAACAAAGCTGAGCACACACTTATCACCATTTGTTCAAATTAGACACAGACTTGTGGTATGAGGATCACGTCAGCCCAAGGAAAGAGAGGAGACAAGGAGAAATCAAAATATAGTCAAGTGTCACTAACACGTGCACATGGGAGGCAGCTAAAAGGCTTGAGTAGGGACAGTTTCGAGACATACCAGGATGTGGCAGAATGCACTGACTCTTTTTCTCCCTTGCCTGCAGACCATTCAAGGGAGACTCCACCTGGTCCTCTTGACGTCACGTCCGGGCTCGCACCAATGGCAGAAGACCTACATGAGCCCAACCCCTTTGACTTCACTTCCTGTCTTCCCCTTTAAAAGCCTCCACCTTTTCCCTATTCCCTCAGTTCTGTTTTGGACTCGGTTTTGTGCACATCAGTGCTGTATCAATTGAAAGCAACTTTGCCGCCAGGAAACCAAATTATACGGGTGGCTACCCCAAACCTTTATATGACTCTGTCTCGAATTTGTGACATTGGCGTAGTCAGCAGGATGGAGAAGTCCCGGAAGAGAAGAGGACAGGACCTGCAATACACCCAGGTGGGAGCGTACCGGGGCAGAGTTTTCAGGCGGGGAGGGTGTCCCGTGTTTCGGAGTGACCCGGTACGAGCTCTGCGCACAGCATGCTTCACTAGGCAACCTAGGCAGACCAGGGAGTGTGCGGGAGGGGCTCACAGAATTAGGCTGCTCCGGAAGGGGGAGGCAAAAGGGGCTTATTATGCTCTCTCTGAGGAGAGTGCCCGCCTCCCTGTGAAGCCAGAGCCCCAATTTCCACCTAGGGGTGCCCCAGACTGGCAGGTGAATAGATTGAGAAACTGGAGGTTCGACCCAAAGTGGCCGACCCCTCAACAAGCCTGGTCCTTATGGGTAAATGTAGGGCAGTGGCTACGGCCACAGAAAAACAAGCCCTCCCACATAATAGAGCAGGTAGCAGGCCTGAAAACACTACCCCGTGGCTTCACCCAGCTGGTCTGGGGTAAACAGTTCCAGAACATGGCAGAGCTCATAGAGCTCGTAGAGACACAAAAGACGGCCTCGCAATCTGGGGGAGCTGAACCGTCCCTTGGTCAAACTCAACCGGAGTACGTCCCAAAACCTAGCCCCCATTCCGTACAACCCAGAGCTTGTGCCGACTTCCCCGAAACAAACCACTTGGGAATGAGGAGGAATGCAGGTGGAGGGGGAGGAAGTGTTGGTGTGCTCTGACTAACCCGTTGACGGTCCCACACACAGGCGTGGTGATCGTAAACGGGTATAAAACTACTGCTTTGTTCGATTCCATCAGCAACATTTCCATTGTTGCCTGCTGATTTTTGCTACCGCAACAGTGGTTAAAATTTAAGACCGGTATAACCTGTGTCCACGGAGAAATCAGCTGGTACAGCTCCGCCGCTTGTGTCATTAGTTACAGAGGATCGGTTCAGAAATTAACCGTGGCAGTCCTCCCAGATCCTCCACACCCGGTGATACTAGGGTGGGACTGGTCTAATATTAAAAGCTGTGAGACACATACCACTCCTGGGGTTAATATGGGCCTAGTTATGGACGGGGATGAGCCGTCTCAAGCTGCCTCCATGCCGTGTAATCAGCCGGCAGAGAGAGACAAAGCAGCCGCCCTGAGTGATGTGGCGACTCCCGGACCATCGCGTGCCGACACGTCATCCACCAGCGCCGCGGCGGAACGGGAGGCAACCAAGCCCCTTGAGGTCGACACCGACCCTCTCTCCCTTTTGCGGTTTCAATTTAGAGAGACACCGGCTTCATTTAAAAGGGAGCAGTGGAGTGACAATTCCCTGAAGTTTGCCAAAAATGCAGTGCTCCTAGTCAACAGCCAGCGCACTAACTAGTCGATGCCACAGGGTCCTCACTCTGTGTTGGAAAATGACCTTCTCTATCTTTTAGCTGAGCATGACGGGCAGGAGAGATGGCTACTGCTAATCCCGCGGACCTTCCGACGGCAGGTCTGTGAGTTAGCACACACCCACCTCCTAGGTGGCCATTTGGGATCAGCTACTCCCTCTCGTCCTTTTTGCCTATCGGGGAGTCCCTTAAGCCTGCATGGGGTTCTCCCATTTTGAATTACTGTATGGGTGACAACCCCGGGGCATATTAGATATCTTAAAAGAAGGATGGGAAGAAGAGGCTCTTCCCTCTACAAATATATTGGAATATATCGTGCAATTACGCGATACATTTGGTAAGATTCGGACCCTCCTTAAAAGGCACATGGAAGAGGCTCAAGCAGCATCGGTCTGTTATTACGACCGCAGCACATCTCCCTGGGAGTTCCGCCCAGGAGATCGGGTCATGGTCCTAGTACCTACCTCCCACTTTAAGTTGCTTGCCCATTGGCCAGGTCCCTACGAAGTTAAGGAGAGGAAAGGACTCGTCGACTATTTGGTGAGTCAACCCAATTGTTGGCTGAGGGAGCGGGTTTATCATGTAAACCTGCTGAAACCGTGGAAGGACAGGGATCACGATCCCTCCACCGGTCAGCCCCACTCACTCTTTGCATACATGGCTAGCCTTAACTTAGGTACGGATTTAAGTCCCAGACAACGACGGGAGCTGGAAGCAGTTATCCTGTCTGTCCTGGAGATAGTGAGTGAAAACCCTGGACGGACCTCTCTGGTTGAGCACGACATTGTGACAGAACCCAGGGTTATAGTCCAAGAACGTCCGTATCAGCTTCCCGAGGCAAAAAGGGCTGAAGTGGAGCTTGAGATCAAACGCATGCTGGAACTAGGTGTAATCGAGAAAAGTCATAGTCATTGAAGATTTTGCAATGACTTCCGTCGGCTTAATCAAGTTTCCCAATTCGATGCTTATCCAATGCCACGAGTGGACGACCTCCTCGAGAGGCTTGGACAGGCTCAATATTTGACCACACTGGACATGACAAAGGGGTACTGGCAGGTTCCTTTAACGGACTCCGTGAAGGCTAAGACCGCATTTAGCACCCCTAGTGGACACTGGCAATATTGTGTCCTTCCATTTGGGTTACACGGGGCTCCAGCTACCTTCCAGCATCTGGTGAACAAAGTGCTCAGGCCTCATAACTCATACAGTGCTGCCTACCTGGATGACATGGTCATCTATTCCAGCATGTGGAAGGAACACCTACAACAGGTAAAAGCGGTATTGCGGACACTTGGTGAGGCCAGGCTTTGGATTAATCTCAAGAAATGCTCCAAAGAAGATGCCATTTTGAAATGGCCCTGTCCGCGACCCAAGCAGCAGGTCCAAGCCGTTCTCGGGTTAGCGGGGTACTACCGTTGGTTTGTGCCCCGGTTCTCAGAGAGAGCAGCGCCCTTGACTGATTTGATAAAGAAGAGGGCCCCAAACATTGCGGTATAGACTGAAAAGATAGGTGCTGCATTTAGTGACTTGAAGCAGGCCCTTACGTCCGCACCTATTTTGAAAGCTCCTAACTTTTCCTTACCTTTCATCCTCCAGACAGATGCTTCAGACACAGGCCTGGGGGCTGTGCTGAGCCAAAACGTCAATGGTGTGGATCACCCCATTATGTTCCTGAGCCGGAAACTGTTGGACCAGGAGACCAGGTATGAGGCGGTAGAGAGAGAGGCTTTGGCGGTTAAATGTGCGATTACTCAGCTGAGGTACTACCTGCTGGGCCGGGAATTCACCCTTGTCATGGACCATGCTCCTTTACAGTGGATGGTCCTGCACAAGGAGTCGAATTCGCGGGTCACCAGGTGGTTTCTTGACCTCCAGCCGTACACGTTTTCGCTTGTTCATCGTCGGGGCACTCTTCATGCCAACACTGATTTCCCCTCTCTCGGGTTCACGGCCTCTCGGTCAGGGTCACCCGACCCGACGGGTCTGGGCTGAGGGGGGGGCCTTGTCACACATGTGCGCATAGGAGACAGCTAAAGAGCTTGAGTAGGGACAGTTTCGAGACATATTGTGATGTGGCAGAATGCACTGACTCTTTTTCTCCCTTGCCTGCAGAGCATTCATGAGAGATTCCACCTGGTACTCTTGACATCACTTCCGGGACCGAGCCAATGGAAGGAGCCCTTGCCGGCTCCGGCCCCTGTGATGTCACGTCCAAGCTCGCACCAATGGCAGAAGACCTACATGAGCCCAACCCCTTTGACTTCACTTCCTGTCTTCCCCTTTAAAAGCCTCCGCTTTTTTCCCTATTCCCTCAGTTCTGTTTTGGACTCGGTTTTGTGCACATCAGTGCTGTATCAATTGAAAGCAACTTTCCAGCCAGGAAACCAAATTATATGGGTGGCTGCCCCAAACCTTTATATGACTCTGTCTCGAGTTTGTGACACAAGGCATGTACTTGATTTATTTACAGAATAAAACACATTGCTAACCTTCTCAAATGGTGCAAAACAGAAACTCAGGGAATTAGAAAAAGATGTGCTAGTTACAGACCAGAATGACTTGTTTAACTTCTAAGCCAGCAGGATATTTTCAGTGGGCTTCTTCTCAAAACTGGACGATAAAATGTATTATTGAAATACTACAAAAAAAAAACAATGTTGTAGAAAAACAAATCTCATCTCTTGCTGGGGACAACATCTCAAAAAGCAGTGGGTTTGATTTGAAGGGGCTCACATCTATGCTGTGAACTCAGAAGCAGTGAAATCAAACTTAACACTTCCTAGAAAATCAGAATCCACAGAACGAAGCTCTTTTGACATCTAAAGATGGCAGGTGTTTGTTAGCAGGTACAAGTTAGGGTGGTGAGATAGACTGTCACAATATTAGAGAACTTCATTGGTAACACTGAGGATGTATGAGAACATGTAAGCAGTCTTCATGTTTTACCATAATTTAGTTTTAGTGATGATATTGTTTTAGATGTTTTTTTTTAACTCTGAAGCTTCCATTCAGTTAAAGCTCAGTGTGTCCTGTTGTCACACTCTGACTCACTGGTGTCCTCCATTGTCTTGTAGCAATTCACATGCAGCCTTTATTAGACAAGATAATAATAATAATACATTTTATCCATATAGTGTCTTTCCGATCCTCAACGAGTTTGCTTTTAGAAGTTGCGCTGTAGCTGTATCTGAAGGTTGAGAGTTCTGAAACATGCCTCAGTTTATATTGTCAGACATTTCAGATAATTGATGGACAACATACCAATTATCCCATTCCACTGGGGCCACACTTTGTTTTAAAAAAGAATGTACTTTATCAGGTAGCCGAGCATGAGGGTGAGGTGAGGTCATTATGGTTAATACCACAGACTTTCCAATGACAAGTCTGCGAGTTAGCTCACGCCTACTTTATGGGTGCCCATTTAGGCATTAAGAAGACTTTGGAGTGGATTAAACTCCGATTCTGTTGGCCAGGAATCAATGAGGAGGTGTTTTCCAGCAGGGGGCGCTAGCTCCCTGGTTAGAATACGTTCTTTTTAATTGCGGCGTCTTAAATAATCCGAAACTATATAGATATAATATTAAAAAGGTGATATCTCTCCCATAGTGATATGGCGGTAAGAAATCACATAAGAGAAAATAATTTAGCTTTCTTTAATAATGATTTAAGCTGCATTGCAGACGAAGGAAGCCATAGCAAGACTATTTTTACCGAGGTGGGATCTCGATGTATACAGTCTACCATTCTCGTCCCTGAACTGGAAGGATTTTCAGGATCAGATGACGGTATCTCCCATCCGTCCGTTGGCTTCAAAGGTGTGCCAGGCAATGTTCCAAGGCTTTATACCCTTTCTCCATGTGCGGGCCCCACTTAGGTAAATCATGCCATTCCAAACAAGGAAAAGAAAATTCAATGTCATGCTGACTCTGTCACACAGAAATAGTACAATGCCCTTTTTCGTAGTTGTCCCTTTCTTGTCTTCTAATGCTTGTCTAGCAGTTCTATTTGATGAGCCCCTGTGTGCTAAATCTCGCCTTGTTAGTTGTACATGTGAGTGGATTTATAAAATATTTTTTCTACAGGGTACAGTAACATATTAAACATATAAACTTATTACAGGAGGTCTGGTGCTTCAGTGCCTCCTGTCCACAGTGTCAGTTGCAACAGATTCCTTGGAAGGACTGTGCTCCTCTTGTTCCTGTCCCACTCATTGACATTCCGTTTGAACAACTAGGGGTTGTTATTGTCAGTCTCCTAGAACCCTCTGCAGGAAGCCACAAATATATATTAGTGCTTGTTGATTATGCTATCCAATATCAAGAAGCTATCCCTTTGAGAGTGTCTAATTCAAAGAATATTGCACAGGAACTGGTTGGGGTCTTTGCAAGGGCTGGCATCCCTAAAGAAATCCTTACAGATCAAGGGACACCCTTTGCATTGGATTAGTTCAGGGAAATGGCTAAATTACTCTATATAAAGCATTTAAAGACCTTCGTGTTCCATCCCCAGACAAACAGCTTAGTTGAGCAATTTAATCAGACGCTCAAACGGATACTATGTAAGGTGGTCAGCGAGGACGGAAAAAACTGGGATCAGTTGCTCCCCCTAGTGTTGTTTGCTTACCAGGAGGTTCCTCAAGCCTCCACGGGCTTCTTTGCTTTTGAATTATTATATGGACATCCTCCCGAGGTCTTCTGGACATATTAAACAAGGGTTGGGAAGAGTAGGTCAAGCCCTCCACAAACATTTTAGAATATACTGTATCGCCCACTTACACGATAGATTTGGTAAAATCAGGCCCATACTAAAAGAAAACAGGGAAGCAATGTAGGCTCATAGTTATGTCTGAGGGGCAACCTTATGGGAGTTCCAGCCAAGAGACAGGGTTATGGTTCTTGTTCCCACATCCTACTCTAAATTATTGGCTCATTGGCAGGGCCCATATGAAGTTAAAGACAGGAAGGGCTTGGTCAGAAATTTTATTTAAACAACCAAATAGATGGCCAGCCGAGAGGTCACTGGCAGTATATGGTTCTCCAATTCGGTTTGCATGGAACAGCAACGACTTTCCAACATCTGATGAATAGACTTCTACATCCCCATCAAGTCTATAGTGCCACCTATATCAATGACATAGTCATCTAGTCCAACACCTGGGAGAATTGTATACAACAGGTGTGTGAGGTACCTCTGGCACTAAAAGAAGCCATCCTCATGATTAATATAAAGAAATGTTTCTTTAAGTTAGCTGAAGCCAAATATTTGGTGGGCAGAGGTATTGTCTGTGTTCAGAGTTACCAAGTTGCTACCATTGTTAACTGGCCCTATCCAAAATCTAAACAGAAAGTACAAGCTTTCTTAGGACTTGCAGGATACTATTGCAGGTTTGTACCTCATTTCTCCAAGAGGGCTGCCCCATTAGCCAATTTAACAAAGAAGAATGCTCCTAACATGGTGGTCTGGGAAGAAAAAAACAGAGGACGCATTTCATGACTTCAAAGAGGCCCTCACTTCAACACTTATTTTGATAACTACAAAATTTTCCTTACCTTTTAATTTACAGACCGATGCTTCAGACACAAGCCTAGGGGCTGTGATGAGCCAAAGTATCAGAGGTGTTTAACACCCTTTGATGTACTTGAGCCAGAAACTATTGCAGCAGTGGAGAGAGAGGCCCTGGTGACCAAATGGTGATGGACCATGCTGCTCCACAATGGATGGCTCTGCATTGGGAGTCCAACCTTTGGGTAACCAGGTGGTTTTTAGACCTCCAGCCTTTTAGGTTCAAAGTCTAGCATTGCTGCAGTATTCTCCATGCCAACACTGATGTCCTGTCTTGTGTTTATGACCTCACAGCTCAAGCAGCTCGATCCGGTGGATCTGGGCTAAGGTGGGGGGGGGGGGGGTACTGTCACACCCGTGCACTTGAGGAACAACTTTCAGACTTAGTTGATGACAATACTAACCCAGGCCACATGAGGGCATTGTGCAATAACCGTATCTCTTTTTCTATCCCTTCTGTAGGAAGAAAGACTGACATGCCACCATCAATTACATCACGTTCAGGTGCAGCCCAACAGTATCTGCCTCTTCCTCCCAGAAAACATCTTAGCTGAAGCCACTGCCATCATAGAGCAGACTCCATCTCCCCAGGGAACTAGTCTCCGTTTAGGTGCCTTACCATGCGTTGCCTTTTGCGCTCCCTTCAATATACGGGGTTTGCCTATGGGTGCCCCAAACCCTTTATGAGCATTTTTGTGTTTTTTCATTATACTGTATATATTGTAAATACAAACAAGAGAACAAAAGAAGAGTTGAGTTTACAACCTGAGGATACCGATTGAATGTGACTCTTCACAAAGAAAAGAAACACACAGACATCAATAGAAAGTTCAGTGCTTTAGCAAAATGGTGTTTTAGTGCCCTCTAGTGGGATTAAAGACTTGATGGATCATGGTCATAGCTCAAGCTCTGCTGGACAAATAAATGACAACTCCTGTTGACTTGGTGCCAGTTTTATGTTGGTTGGGTGGAAGAGGCGGGGCTTGAGGAGGAAGTGATGAGAATCATCTGCCTGCCGCTGTTTTTCCAGTCTACAGAGAGAAACGGACACTGAGGGAACAAACATTCCAGTCCCTGATGGCCCTGAAACAAAACAGCGTAAGAGACACACCAAACCTGCATGTGACATAATATGTACTGTAGAGATACTTTTTAAGATAACAGTGAGCATAAAAATTTTTGTTAATTATAATTGAAATAAGGAATAAGGAAATGGAATTAAAAACATTAATCACATAAGGAAATATATTTTAAATTGTCAATGTTATATATTAAAATAAAAGAAAATGACAAGTACCACATGACCCAATTATGCAAAGACCTTTTAATGACAAAAGTTAGGTATCACTTAGGAGGGAGTTTTTTATCGAAAAGGGCACAACTGAGAGTGCCAGAAAACGATCTGCCATTGCTGTGGACACACACAAGGTACTCGATATGTCTCATTTAGAATATATTGATGGAGATATATGTTTCCTTACATTTCAAGTTATCAAGAAACTAAATATAAATCAGGTGCCCATATTTACAGTGCTCTCCATAATATTTGGGACAAAGACACATTTGTCCTTGATTTAACCCTTTGCTGCACAGTTTAAAATTATAAATCAAACAATTCAGATGTGATTTAAGTGTGCATTGTAGACTTTCATTTAAGTGGATTTCCATTGTGAAGTCAACCCCGAAACATACAGATGCAGGAGGCACGAGTGCAACCACACCCTTTACATTTTCTTTTTTCTCTCGTGGGAAACTCCTTCCCCCGTTTCCCACAAACTCAACACAGTCCCAAAGCACAGCTAAACACAACACAGTTCTTCTTCTCTCTCTTTCTCTTTTTCTTTTTCCTCCTCCACTCCTCCAGGCAAGCTTTGTCTCCCTCCTCCCCGACTCTGGCTCTTGGAGTAGTGTCTGCTGGCTCCTTTTATAAGGTACCCAGAAGTATTTCAGGAGCTTGATGACCTACTTCTGGCAGCACTTCCAGGTGTGGTGGAAAAAATGCCCATACAAGCTCAACAGCAGCTGCAGCTCCCCCTGGCGGCACCCCTGGATCCCAACAGGGCTGTATCCAACTCCAACTCCCATGGAGCCCCATGGGAGTCCAAGACACCGCTGCAACCCACGGGGGCTGCCACCTAGCGCTCTGGGGGACGTAATGCTTTATCCACTCTTCCTCCCCCGGTCCTTCCATCGTTGAGGCGTCCCAGCCGGGCAAGGACACTGGCCATCTGCCACACCATACATTTCCATCACACCGTGTAGAAATGACAACATTTTGTCTACATGTTCCTCCCCATTTCAGGTCACAATAAAGTTTGGCTCAATTGTCATCACAGGTGTTTGTGATGTCTCAGGTGTGTTTCATTGCTTCATAAGATACCTCGGTTTGCTTCTTCCCTTTGGAGTCTGCAGTTGCCATTGTTCAACATGAGGATAAGAGCTATGCCAATGAAAGTCAAAGATGCCTTTAAGAGGATGAAAAATAAGAATAACACCATTAGATACATGAGTAAAACTTTAGGATGACCTAAATCAACTGTCTGGAATATCATGAAGAAGAAAAAACACACTGGTGAGCTCAGTAATCACACAGGGACTGGTAGGCCAAGGAAGGCTTCCACTGCTGATGATAGAATCCTCACTATGGTAAAGAAAAAATCCCAAATGCCTGTCCGACAAATCAAAGTCAGACTTCAGGAGGCAGATGTGGATGTAACAGAGATGACTATCCTCAAAAGACTCCATGAACACACATAGAAAAGCCATACTGCAAGATACAAAGCACTAGTTAGCCACACAAACAGGATATCTAGATTACAGTTTGTGAAAAAGGACTTCAAAGAGCTTACAGAATTTTGAAAAAAAAGGCCTTGTGAACAGACAAGACAAAGATGAACCTGCATCAGAGTGATGGCAAGAGCAACCCATGGAGATGAAAAGGAGCCGCCAAACATCAAAAAGCAGACCACCTCATCTGTTAAACATGGTGGTGGGGGTGTTATGGCTTGGGTGTGTATCGCTCCCACAGGTCCTGGCACACTTCTCTTCATCAATGATGGAACTGTTGACGGCAGTGGCACAATGAATTCTGAGGTGGTTAAAAACATCTGATCTGCTCAAGGTCCAATAAATGCCTCCAAACTCACTGAACAGGCTTCATTCTACCACAAGATAATGACCCAAACATACTGCTGAGGCATCACAGGAGTTTTTCAAAGCTAAAAAATGGAAAATTCTTTAATGGCCAAGTCAGTCAGCTGATTTAAATCCAACTGAACAGGCCTTCCATATGCTGAAGAGAAAACTTAAAGGGACAAGCCCCCCAAAAAAGGAGGAGCTGAAGATGGCTGCATTAGAGGCCTGGCAGAGGAGCACCAGAGAATATCCTCAGCACCTGGTGATGTTTTTGAATTGCAGACTTCAAGCAGTCATTGCATGTGAGGAATATGTGACAAAGTACTAAAGCTGATTGCTTTAATAGACCTGCCATTGCTGGGTCCAAAGTTATGGTGTGCTGAAATGGGGGATCATATAGAAAAAGTGTTCTCATTTCTGCATGGTGTGACCAAAATGCCTGTAAATCCCCTTAAATGAAAGTCTGTAATGTGCACTTTTGTTATGGCTGAATTGTTTGATTTTTAATTTTATATTGTGGAGCAAAGGGGCAAATCAAGGAAAAATGTATCTTTGTCCCAAACCTTACTTGTTCAGCCATAATTGTGCCAATGATGTTTTTCTGATTGCTAGAAACCAAAACAGCCCGATACAGAAATTTAAGATACTTGATAAGGAATCTAAGAGGACAGGTCTACAAATCAATCAGGACAAGACAAAATACATGATAAGTACAGAGAATGGGGTAAGGTTTAGCAATGTAGAGACATTGAACTACAGCAATAATAAAATTTAGAAGGTGAGTGACTTCCAATACTTCTGAGTCATTTATAATGAACACTAAGTGGTACATTCTACAGTTAAGGCAAGGCTAGTTGCGGTGAACAACAAATTTTAATATACAGTACTTTACAAGGACTGTTGAAATCGAGTCTGTTGACCCAAAAACTAAAGGAGCAGATTTATCAAGTTATGATGAAACCAGCATTTCTGTATGAGGCTGAATGCTGGACATTAACAAAAAGTGAAGAAACCTGGGGAAGAAAGTCCTTTGGGAAGATATTTGGGGCTGTAGATGAAGATGGCACATGGAGAAAAACCTGAAATCATGGAGGGAGTTATATAAGAATATAGACCTAGTGACAGACGTGAAAATCAGAAGACTTTCATGGCTGGGACACGTGGAAAGGTGAAATGGTGATAGAATCCTTAAGAAACTAATAAATTGTAACTCACAAGGAAGCAGAAGTGTTAGATATCAAAGAAAGCAGTGGAAGGAGGACATGGAGGCAGATCTGAGGAAACTTCAAGTTAGAGGATGGAGAATATAAAAAACAAGAGAAAGAAAGCAATGGGTCAGAATCAAAACGGCAGATGAGGTTCCCCATAAGAATGGAATGAATGGACGGTCTTCAAGAATTCAGCAGTGGTTTGTGTAAATCTGACTTCAAATAATCACCGTAATTCCAACTGACAGTTGGCCTCACTCAGTGGAAATAGATCTGGCATCACCTCAGCAGTCCCAGAATCATCGACTGATGTGGAAGAAATGAAACATCTGGAGAGTCTGAGGCACTGCAAATAAAAAGCAATGAGGAAGACATGAATTGAGATCATCTGAGTGGACATTTTAAGAGTGAGCAAATTGATGCATTTTCATTTACAGTGGTGTGAAAAACTATTTGCCCCCTTCCTGATTTCTTATTCTTTTGCATGTTTGTCACACAATATGTTTCTGATCATCTAACACATTTAACCATTAGTCAAATATAACACAAGTAAACACAACATGCAGTTTTTAAATGATGGTTTTTATTATTTAGGGAGAAAAAAAATCCAAACCTACATGGCCCTGTGTGAAAAAGTAATTGCCCCCTTGTTAAAAAATAACCTAACTGTGGTGTATCACACCTGAGTTCAATTTCCGTAGCCACCCCCAGGCCTGATTACTGCCACACCTGTTTCAATCAAGAAGTCACTTAAATAGGAGCTGCCTGACACAGAGAAGTAGACCAAAAGCACCTCAAAAGCTAGACATCATGCCAAGATCCAAAGAAATTCAGGAACAAATGAGAACAGAAGTAATTGAGATCTATCAGTCTGGTAAAGGTTATAAAGCCATTTCTAAAGCTTTGGGACTCCAGCGAACCACAGTGAGAGCCATTATCCACAAATGGCAAAAACATGGAACAGTGGTGAACCTTCCCAGGAGTGGCCGGCCGACCAAAATTACCCCAAGAGCGCAGAGACGACTCATCCGGGAGGTCACAAAAGACCCCAGGACAACGTCTAAAGAACTGCAGGCCTCACTTGCCTCAATTAAGGTCGGTGTTCACGACTCCACCATAAGAAAGAGACTGGGCAAAAATGGCCTGCATGGCAGATTTCCAAGACGCAAACCACTGTTAAGCAAAAAGAACATTAGGGCTCGTCTCAATTTTGCTAAGAAACATCTCAATGATTGCCAAGACTTTTGGGAAAATACCTTGTGGACTGATGAGACAAAAGTTGAACTTTTTGGAAGGCAAATGTCCCGTTACATCTGGCGTAAAAGGAACACAGCATTTCAGAAAAAGAACATCATACCAACAGTAAAATATGGTGGTGGTAGTGTGATGGTCTGGGGTTGTTTTGCTGCTTCAGGACCTGGAAGGCTTGCTGTGATAGATGGAACCATGAATTCTACTGTCTACCAAAAAATCCTGAAGGAGAATGTCCGGCCATCTGTTCGTCAACTCAAGCTGAAGCGATCTTGGGTGCTGCAACAGGACAATGACCCAAAACACACCAGCAAATCCACCTCTGAATGGCTGAAGAAAAACAAAATGAAGACTTTGGAGTGGCCTAGTCAAAGTCCTGACCTGAATCCAATTGAGATGCTATGGCATGACCTTAAAAAGGCGGTTCATGCTAGAAAATCCTCAAATAAAGCTGAATTACAACAATTTTGCAAAGATGAGTGGGCCAAAATTCCTCCAGAGTGCTGTAAAAGACTCATTGCAAGTTATCGCAAACGCTTGATTGCAGTTATTGCTGCTAAGGGTGGCCCAACCAGTTATTAGGTTCAGGGGGCAATTACTTTTTCACACAGGGCCATGTAGGTTTGGATTTTTTTTTCTCCCTAAATAATAAAAACCACCATTTACAAACTGAATTTTGTGTTTACTTGTGTTATATTTGACTAATGGTTAAATGTGTTTGATGATCAGAAACATTTTGTGTGACAAACATGCAAAAGAATAAGAAATCAGGAAGGGGGCAAATAGTTTTTCACACCACTGTATAAGTAATTGTGAATTAAAGTGCTGCATAATTAGAAACAATGTCTCCAGCTCGAACTGGGACTTTTCAGCTCTTTCAAGGACACATAATAGGCATTTGAGTAAACGGCCATACTGAAGACTAAATGAGTTACCAAAAATACATTTTAATTATTTAACACAGGCACACATATTAAGATAGATATGAAGAAAAATCATTAACAAAATAGACACCACCACGTAAGTTAGTGATGAAAAATGACATCTGAATAAATAAATGTAAGTTAATGTGTGGACGTGGAAAGAATGACAGGAACAATTTAAAATCAATTCATTTTTTGGCGTTTCTCCATGCTGGTTTCAACCTGAAGCTCTCACTGACTATTATACATCTGAGTAGCATAAAAATATCTTGTATACTTTACAAGGAGGTTTCTCTTTGTATTTTTTCCAGGTTCTCCTTTCAGTAAAGAATCAAGCCATTGTTTCCCAGATGTTTTTGTGACTCACAAGAACAACTGCATGAAGTTCCGTTTCTCCATAAAGTCTTTCATTCACTGGTCCTCCATTCTCCAAGTTGCATTTTCAGGTCTCCCACTTCATTTGTGGCCCCTCAGTTTCTTTGTCACGTCTGATCTGTTAACAAAGTACATGAGAGCCTCCTCATCTAAAATAATCCTCTCATATTCCTCATTTTTATTTCATTTTATTTCTTCACCTCTATAACGCTGACATTTTATTGTAAATAAAAAACAAGAACATTATCAATTCATGAAGTTAATTGTTGTGGGTATAAATTACAATAAAATTCTTAACTTTTACATATTTCTGCAATGTGTTATAAACTTTGAAAACCTCGAGACATGTGTGGTGTGTCTTGTAGGTGTGATGGTGGTGGACGAGATTACTGACAGATACACACATGAAGTTCTCGCTTAGGACACAAACACACATTTATTCACCATTCCAAACTCAACAACAAATCTCTAGCAGTCTATTTACTTCTCACATTGCCAGTTGATTTAAATGTGCAGATGTTTCTTTTCAAAACTATCTTCTTTTATTATTATTATTATTATTCATATCTTTGAATATTAATACAGCAGAGTGGTACACTGGTTAGGACTTCACAGCTCCCAGGACCTTCATACTAGTCAGTGTCTCTGTGGAGTTAAGATGTTCTCTCTGTCTACATGACTTTTCTCCACACTTCTACAGATTTCCTGCCACATCCCAAGTGGTAATGGTAGACAAGAAAAATTAAATTGTAAGTGAATGTGGCTTAGTGCATGAGTACATTAGAATATATTAATAAAATATAACAAAACTTAGATGTTTCTCACTCAAATTGACTCTAAGGCTAAAATGCACAATGTATAAACAGACTCAGACAATGGATGGATTCAGTTCCATTTAAAGATCATATTTTAAGACTCCGACTCCAAGCAATCGGGTGATCTGTCTGGCGACAGCTGAGGTGAGGAGAAGCTTCTTCAGAGTCAAACCACACAAGGACAGCATACCGGCCTGAGTGATAAAAGAATGGGCGGCTCAGCTTGGCTGATGTCTTCACAGTACATTTTTAGTACATCTCTGAGACAAAAGGCTGTGAACTTCAAGACCACTACCATCATCCCAGTGCCAGCAAAGCAAACAGTGACATGCCTGAATGACTACCATCCCATGGCACTCACACCAATCATTACGAAGTGATTTGAGAGAGCAGTCATGTCACACATCAAGGCTAAGCTCCCAAGCTCATTGGACCAACTCCAATCTGCATACCACCCAAAGTGGTCCAATCATTATCCTCTTTCTATGGTCCCCATCCTTTCTCTGTCTCATATGGATAACAAGAACACTATGTCAGAATGCTGTTCATCGACTTCAGCTCAGCATTCAACACGATTATCCCACAGGAACTGATGACCAACCCCAGTGGATTCAGAATGAATACATCATTGTGCAACTAGATTTTAAACTTCCTTACAGCATGGCCACAGTCAGTTTGTATTGACATCTTCAGCACTGTCATATTGAGCACCACAAGGCTGAATCATCTCTCCTCTGCTTTTCAACCCACTGATACCTGACTGCTCTACCCAGTTTAGCTCCAATTACATCACAACTGTGGTGGTAGGCCTCAGCAGTAACACTGATGAGTCAGAATACAGAAAAGAGGTCAAACATCTGACAGACTGGTGCGCTGACAGCAACCCGTCTCTCAACATCTCCAAAATGAAAGAGATGGTCGTTGATTTTAAAAAGTCCAGTCCAGTTCATAGGCCACTCCACATAAATGGCTCCACCATTGAGGTTTCAGCTATCAAGTTCCTCAGCATTCATATCACTGAGGACCTCACCTGGAGCCTCAACTGCTCATCAGTCACCAAGAAAGCACAACAACAGATTTTTTATCAGAGAAAGGCAAGTCTAACCCCCTCCATCCTCACCAGAGGTGTTATAGAGGGTGTGCTGAAAGGCTCCATCGTGGTGTGGTATAGTAATTGTGGTGGTGTGAATCGCAAGTTACTACAAAGGATTATTAAGACATGTGAGAACATCATCGGTATGTCTCTCCCCTCCATTCAGGACACCTACAGCACATGCAGCCTTTGCAAGGCATCTAGCGTTGACCTGTAAAGACCCCTTACACCCTGCACATGGGCTTTTTGAGCTCCTACCGTCTAACAGATGACATCACAGTATTCACGCCAGATCAGCCAGACTGTGATAGATAGATAGATAGATAGATAGATAGATAGATAGATAGATAGATAGATAGATAGATAGATAGATAGATAGATAGATAGATAGATAGATAGATAGATAGATAGATAGATAGATAGATACTTTATTAATCCCAATGGGAAATTCACAGTTTCTTCCAGTACTCGCTGTGACCTGTGAACTCCTAACTTTACACATTTCAAAACTGTATAAATCAAATGCACACATTGCAATTTATTAGTGGTAAAGTTACTACATTTCAGATATTCATTTGTTATCTGCTTATATTGCACTTTTTTAAGTTGCCACTGATCCAGTTATAATTGCTGTACTGCTGTACTTTGACCTGCAGTTGTCAATTTACTGCATAATGTCTCATCTTGTCCTGAAGACACACAATTTCAACTCAACTTGTATTATGTTTTTCGATGGGATGACAATAAAGAAACCTGAACTTGATCTGGTGGCTCTGTGGCTAGAGGCTCTGGGCTGGTAACTTGAAGGCTACTGGTTTGAATCCTGGCAGTGAAAGACTCTGTTAGGCCTTTGAGCAAGGCCCTTAATCTGCAATTGCTCCAGGGGTGCTATACAAATAAGTGGCCCTAAAACTCTGAGTAAGTTGAGGTATGTGCAAATAAAGTAAATTATTAGCATAACTTGATTTTAATTTCTCTTATTGGGCACAAGAGGGAGCCATTCACACATGAGTATGTATTCTTCGGGGGATTTTTTTGTTTTTTTACATAGAGACTTGTGTGAAAGTGTAAAGTTTTTATTTTTCCAGTTTTTTCAAGACTGTCCTTTGACACACACTTACCAAATCATTTACATCATCCCCAATCACTTTAGCTGCATGTTTGGTCATCTGCTGGAGCTTTTATAAATTTTGGTTTGTCAAACTACTACAGTTAGGTCCATAAATATTTGAACAGAGACAACTTTTTCTAATTTTGGTTCTGTACATTACCACATGAATTTTAAATAAAACAACTCAGATGCAGTTGAAGTGCAGACTTTCAGCTTTAATTCAGTGGGGTGAACAAAACGATTGCATAAAAATGTAAGGCAACTAAAGCATTTTTTAACACAATTCCTTCATTTCAGGGGCTCAAAAGTAATTGGACAAATTAAATAACTGGAAATAAAATGTTAATTTCTAATACTTGGTTGAAAACCCTTTGCTGGCAATGACAGCCTGAAGTTTTGAACTCATGGACATCACCAGATGCTGGGTTTCCTCCTTTTTAATGCTCTGCCATGCATTTAATGCAGCGGCTTTCAGTTGCTGTTTGTTTGTGGGCCTTTCTGTCTGACGTTTAGTCTTCAACAAGTGAAATGCATGCTCAATTGGGTTAAGATCGGGTGACTGACTTGGCCATTCAAGAATTTTCCATTTCTTTGCTTTAATAAACTCCTGGGTTGCTTTGGATGTATGTTTTGGGTCATTGTCCATCTGTATAATGAAACGCCACCCAATCAATTTGACTGCATTTAGCTGGATTTGACCAGACAATATGTCTCTGAACACCTCAGAATTCATTCAGCTGCTTCTGTCCTGTGTCACATCATCAATAAACACTAGTGTCCCAGTGCCACTGGCAGCCATGCACGCCCAAGCCATCACACTGCCTCCACCGTGTTTTACAGATGATGTGGTATGCTTTGGATAATGAGCTGTTCCATGCCTTCTCCATACTTTTTTCTTGCCATCATTCTGGTAGAGGTTGATCTTGGTTTCATCTGTCCAAAGAATGTTTTTTCAGAACTGTGCTGGGTTTTTTAGATGTTCTTTAGCAAAGTCCAATCTAGTCTTTCTATTCTTGAGGCTTATGAGTGGCTTGCACCTTGCAGTGCACCCTCTGTATTTACTTTCATGCAGTCTTCTCTTTATGGTAGACTTGGATATCGATACACCTACTCCCTGGAGAGTGTTGTTCACTTGGTTGGCTGTTGTGAAGGGGTTTCTCTTCACCATGGAAATTATTCTGCAATCATCCACCACTGTTGTCTTCCATGGACATCCAGGTCTTTTTGTGTTCCTGAGTTCACCAGTGCTTGCTTTCTTTCTCAGGATGTACCAAACTGTACATTTTGCCACTCGTAATATTGTAGCAATTTCTGGGTTGTGGTAATGTACAGAACCAAAATTAGAAAAAAGTTGTCTCTGTCTAAATATTTATGGACCTAACTGTAGTAGTTTGACAAACCAAAATTTATAAAAGCTCCAGCAGATGACCAAACATGCAGCTAAAGTGATTGGGGATGATGTAAATGATTTGGTAAGTGTGTGTCAGAGGACAGTCTTGAAAAAACTGGAAAAATAAAAACTTTACACTTTCACACAAGTCTCTATGTAAAAAAACAAAAAAATCCCCCAAAGAATACATACTCATGTGTGAATGGCTCCCTCTTGTGCCCAATAAGAGAAATTAAAATCAAGTTATGCTAATAATTTACTTTATTTGCACATACCTCAACTTACTCAGAGTTTTAGGGCCACTTATTTGTATAGCACCCCTGGAGCAATTGCAGATTAAGGGCCTTGCTCAAAGGCCTAACAGAGTCTTTCACTGCCAGGATTCAAACCAGTAGCCTTCAAGTTACCAGCCCAGAGCCTCTAGCCACAGAGCCACCAGATCAAGTTCAGGTTTCTTTATTGTCATCCCATCGAAAAACATAATACAAGTTGAGATGAAATTGTGTGTCTTCAGGACAAGATGAGACATTGTGCAGTAAACATTACATTTAGAGTAGTTGCATTTTTGTATTCATTTTCCAAATAAGATTATTATCTAGGGTAGTATTTTGTCCATTTTATAAACTTTTTCATTTTGTTACATCTGGAACTATACTTTAATAAATAAAAAAAATTAATAAAAAAACACATTTAAATGCTGTTATGTGCTCTAGTCCCAAAAAACAAAAGTCCTGAATAGTTCCAAAAATGCCCATTAGAGGGGGAAAAAAACATCTAAAAATCCTGGCAGGTAACGCAGAGGACAACCTACAATCTTTATAAATAAAAAGATTATTCAAAAGTTCTGCAGAACAAAAAGAAGCTTCCTTAGGCACAAAAGGCATACAGTAGTTGCCTAAACTACTCAGTAAGGCAGTCCAAAGCAAACAACGCCTCAATAAACAATTCAAGTCAAACCATAGAGCAAAAAGTTCAAAAGTTCCAGAAATCCAATAAATCAAAGTGTAGCAAAACACAAGTAAGCTTATCACTCTCACTTTTAGAGGGTAAAGGGCAGCCCCCTGTAGTGATGGGCAGGTGGCCCCACCTCTTGGAGAACAGTCCACAAAATACAAAAGAACATAAGAGAAGCAGCTTACACAGAAAGAAACCAAACAATACCCCAGACTAATAAAATACATACTGTGGGTTATGTATCAAATTTCTAACATAATTAACAATATTAACATAAACAAAGGAGTCAAACATGAAAAAGGAATCTGAACCCTGGCTGAAATACAACACATGCCAGAGCATCTAAAGTGAGTCTATGATTGGCTGAAGAAGCCCTGCTGGCATTATAAACTGGTTGATGTAGTCATCATTTCATTTATCAGACACTTCCTGGTTTACCTCGTAGCTCCCTTATAACATGGGCCATTCCTAGACAGATGATCCCAGTTCTGTTCTGCATTGTGTGTTTTCATTTTCTCCTGTGTTATTGTCTGCATTTAAATTTATCTCACTAGATAACAGATGGTCAGAAAACATAGACTTTGTATAGAAAACACTTCACCAGTTGAGCCTTTTAACAGGTTTCTTTTCTGAAGTGCTCACAGTAATAGGTCTATGAGGGACAAAAGCAGAAAACATTTTCTTATTCTTGAACTTACATTGATTGATATCAGGCACACAGTGATCTCGCCTTAGTGGCGATCGACCGGTTGTCCTGGGCCGTGTGTGTGCTACCCAGTGGTGGATGACCTGCAGGGTCTGAGTGAATGTGTGCGTGCATATCAGGTACATAGAGGCGGGGCCCATCACCACAAAAAAGTGGGGTGAACCCACAGTCCTTTGCAGTTCATTCGAATATGTTTGGTAGTTGGTGACTGTTTCTTTTGAATATTTGTGTGCTTTGTGCTTCTGTAATTTTCTACATTTTTCAGACCTTTTTTGTTCTATTTTTTGACTACTCGTTGGATTTGGTATTGAGATTGCCATTTTTTTTTTTTTTTTGCTGAATAGAGCTACATGTTATTACAGTGCATTTTTCGTAAAGAATAAGATCCTAGCTAGAGTTTGAAGGTAATCCCCTCTCTAGAGGACAATTTGAGTATCTTGAAACTCTCCTGTGCTTTGGCACTCTCTGGTTCACAACACTTGTGCCTTCATTTGCTGTGGTTCACTCACCATGTCATTTCATGTTATCCTGGGCATCACAGGACCAAAACAGTTCATGAAACAGCTGGCAAAGCCCAAGAGAGACTGAAAGGCCATTCCTATGAGTGTGAAACTAGAGGTGATAAAGTCCAGGTAAAGGCTCAATTAAACATTATTTAATCAAGGTCAATGTCTTATCAGGGTGTGTTTTGAGGGCTAATGTGATTGATAAACTAATTCTGTCAATTTTCAGATATTCTGGTTCTATTTAAATGAAAATAGGGCCATTTTTGGAGCCAGGGAACAATTTTTATATAAAGTTTTATATTTAAATTAATTACAATTAAGTTATGATAATCCACTTTACGAAGGATGAGTTCCCTCTTAAAAACTGCAGTCCTCTCCAATCAGCGCCTTCAATCCAAAGACATTTTTTCCATTTTTTCTAGTACAGAACTGTGTTTGTGAGTTAGTTTTAATGCAGTGACATCATCACAATTTTGTCCAATTCATTTAAGGTAGTTTTTAGAGTTGATTGCTTCAAAACCATATTTGCTGCTACATTGCACTTTTTTCTCCAGCCTCAACATGCTTATTAATCTTTATCATAATTTTGAGCAAAATAGCTTTTTCTGTCTATTATTCTGACATTAAAAAAATAAAAAAAGAATTAATTATTCCTTAAGATGATGTTAAAACTCACCTTGTCAGCTTTTCCATGCTGCACAAAATATTGTCGAAAAAACATTAAACATGTCAACACATTTAAAGAACTGCCGGGACGCAAATTATTATGCGTAAAATACACAAAAATTGTGTTATGTTTGCGGCACCTAGGAGTACTTCAGGTGGCTCATCAGCATTATCTAGATGTACTCCCAGATGGTGTGGAAACCCAAAGTAGGGCTCTGCAGCTCCCCCTAGTGGCTGCCAGGGAAACCAACAAGGATGTGCAAAACTCCACTGCATTTCTATGTATTAAAAATAGCAGCAGCCTTAGCATTGACCCCTGCTGAACACCACCCTTAACATCAGTCAATTCTGATAAGAATTCTGCACCCATCTAAACACCCTGAGCTCCCACTTCTTTTAGTTTGATGCCCAGCCTCTTATATGGCACCTTATCAAATGCTTTCTGAAAGTCAAGATAAATAATATCATATGCACCACTTTGATTGTATCCTTTTCTTGCGTCTTTATAGAATTCCAGCATGTTAGTAAAACACGGCCTCCCTCTTCTGAACCCATGATGACTTTTCAGTAATTATCTTCATGTACATCTTATAATATTTTCTATGGTTTCAATGGATCAAAACCCCAGTAGCATCGGTTTGAGTTTCTTCTGGACTCTTGCTGCACTTTTTTCACTGTTCACCTCTGCCCCCCATCTCATCTTCACCGCTGCACTGCACTGCTCTTTAGGAAGCTTGCCATTCTCAGTTAAGTTCCACAATGCTGAAATACTCTCATGCTAAACTTCTTCATGTTAAACAATTTGTACTGAGCAAATGATTGGACTAGAATGTCCTAAAAGACTTTGGTATTAGGCGGCACCAGAAATACTGAATTTACATCATAAATCGGGATGCCGCCATCACCAGGATGTGACTGGAATACACTGTCCTACCCAGTGTTTTGGGAATAAGGGTTCCAATGTACCAAATTTGAGCTAATTAGAAATAAACTGTGGATGCAGATCTGCACATAATGAGCTCTCAGCTTCTAACATTGCTGTGTATAACACAAAGTCTATCAATTGCAAAGCGCTGGTAATGTCAGAATTTATTACAGACTGCAACCTTGACATGTTATGTTCAAGTGAAACTTGGCATAAACCAAATGAGTTTGCATCTCTGATCGAGGCAAAAACGTCTGGTTAGGTTAACTTTACAGAGGCTTGCAGCTCAAGACAAGGCCGAGGACTTGCTGTAATTGTTAGATCTGAGCTAAACATCAAAAGAATCTCAAATAGAATGTCTGCTGTCCTTCAAGTGTCTGGCTCTAAGACTAATAATGAAATCTGATCATTTCTGACTTATTGTTCTCTGTTGTCCCATCACTAACAAACCTGTTCTCATGTGATGCTCAGTCTTTTCCTTAGTAATTCCTTCCTTTAATTTACCTGTGATGCATGTTAAGTTTACTGGCCCATAGTTACTTGGCTCTGCCTGATCCCCCTTTCTGTAAAGGTCAACACACACAAAGGCACTGAGCCACCCGCTGTACCACCATGTCTGTCTACTCTGCCTGTTTACTTCATTTGACCCAATGTGTTTAGCTTCAAATTAAACATTATTGAAGTTGTTCACTTCATTCAATTTTCTGTTCATTTTACACTACATATAAGTTAATGAACTTGATTTCATATTATTGTACAGTACAATTGATTGCATTATATTGTAAAATCTGATTTCCTGCAGTATCACTAAAGTGCAATTTCCATGCACTGCAAAAAATGAAATCTTAACAAGCCAGACAATCTTGAAAAGAAATAATAGATCTTGTTTTTTTTATTTTAAGAATAACTGACTTGAGTAGATTTGTATGTGTAAGATATATAATCTCATTTTTAGAAAATTTAACAAGTTAACAAGTGTAAAAGGCTCTATATAACGCCCGACCCGGCACAGACTCAGGCAGAGGCATGTACTTAAATAAAACAGTTTTTATTTCTCTTCAGCCGTGGGGCACGCCTTCCCCGTGTCCCACGGGCCCAACACAGTCCCACAAGCACTTAAATTGCACACAAACCACACTTCTTCTTTTCACCTCAGCACCACCACTCCTCCTCCTCCTCCTCCTCCTCCTCCTCAGGCTTAGTCCTCCTCCTCCCGACTCTGGCTCTCTCGAGTGGTGGTGGCTGGCCTTTTTTATACCCCACCCGGAAGCGTTCCAGGTGCTTGATTACCTGGCCCTAATTGACCTTCCGGGTGGGACTGACGAGTCGACCAGCTGGGCTGGAAAGTCCATGCAGCTCCCCCTGGCGGCCATCCAAGCCCCCAACCAGGCTGTGGAGGACTCCATCTCCCATGGAGCCTTGCGCCAGGTTGGGGAATCATCGTCCTCCAGGGAGGCTGCCACCAAGCGTCCCGGGGGAGGTACTGAGCTGCCCATGGTGGCTCCCCCGGAATAGATGCAGCAGGGGTGTCCCTGCCGGGCATGGGACCCGGCTGTCCTTCACACAAGTTAAACTTTCTCACTATATTGGCAGATAATTTTGCTTGATTCTAATACCTTTTTCTTTTGGCAAAAAAAGAATCAAAAGAGGCTAGACAGCTAAATAACAAATGACACCAGGTGGTATAATAACACTGATGTCACTTTACTCGATTTTTAGTTGTGGAGTTTGTCAGAGCTGTCAGACCACAGTCATTTATCTTGTTACACACCTGAAAACTGCTGGCCATGTAAAATTTAGCAACTGCATGATGACTTTCCAGTCCTGCTCACTCTTTTTTCTGATATTCAATAATGTACTGCCTGACAGAGCTGGTGTTGTATGAAGGTTTAGCAGGTACAGCAAATTCAGCCGCAATCTTGGCCCCTTTTTTCTTCTATTGTTTCCATTCTGTTGTCATACATAAAACAGGAGACATCAGACAGACAAACATCTCTTCTTTGTGAAGTCCAAAACATCCATGTTCCTTATCTGTCGTTGCTGCATTCTATGCATTGCATATCCGGATGAGCATTCTTTGGTTGTCAACCCTCCATTTAAACAGAACCCACCTCTGCAACTAAAGACAAAATCAGACCTGTCAGTTGTGCACTAATTCGAGTAAGTCACTGGGCATGTCAGACTACAGGATAGAATTCATGGGAGCTCATCACCAATTGCTTCTAACTTGCTAAGATTATGTAAATGAAGGCTACGACTGGAAACATTCCCATGTCCTTACATTGTTTACTATACATGCAGTGGCGTAGCGTAGTGGGGGCGGCAGGGGCGGCCCACCCCAGGCGGCACTTTTAGGGGGCGGCAAAATTTCACAATAAATAATAATAATATCTTGTAAAAATTTGAACCATACCTAAATAAGGGGGCGGCGGAATTTTTCTCCGCCCCGGGCGGCTGACACCCACGTTACGCTACTGTATACATGGAAAAGAGTTACTGTATTTAAAGTGAAGGCTGTTGGCTCTTTGCTTCCTGATGCTGCTCCTGTGACTATTGATGCTGGTGTGCGTTTGCTAAATATAACATTTTAGCTCTTCCCTACACCTGAAACACATTTCACAAAGTGGAAAATATAGAAGGGCAGATGGAACACCATGTCTTTGTGGCACAACCAAGCTCACCAACTTTAGCACCCATTTTCAGGGCCCATTTTTGATGTATGAGGTTACAGATTACAAGAGTAATGAATGGAAGAAGGGACAGAAGACCTTAATGTATTACCTGCCCATCACAAGACCCCTCAATCACCCACAGTGGCATACTTTGGAAGGTCCCAGTCATCTTTCCAACATCTTGATTGCACAAATGTTAGGAAGTTCTTCTTCACACAGAGAACCACTGACACACTGAGTGAATTACAAAGTAGTGTGGTGGAGAATAGGGCTTTACGAACCTTCAAAACTCGACTTGATTTTATTTTGGAAGAGTTACATGGATATTGACAAGCTTTTTGGGGCTGAATGCTGCCTTGGGCATTTAAAAAGCTCAGGAGAGTGAGGGATCAAATCAATGAAGGGTAAAATCTGGAAGTGTGGAGGCTTTACCGGTTGCAGCCCATTTGGAGCTCTAGGCAGGGTTGATGGACATGGCCCCTTGTTGTTCATAGCGGGTAGTCGGCAATTATTAGACTTCAACGACCTGGCTACCCCTTCTTTAGCACAAACGGCCACCATTTATTCATATACTCTGGACTTTAAGGAGTATGCCCAATTTTACTTTCATAAATGTCACCCAGCAGAGAACAGTGCCCACTCAGTTTCATCTGACTTTGACAATCGGGTGGTCCCTCTGGAGTTTACTTTTATTAACAGCACCAACTCATTATCATCAGAGTTTGACGATTCTGTGGAAGGGCCCCTTCCAAGTCTGGAGTGCTCAACTCTTAATTTTTATTAATGGCTCCCCTCAAATGATGGCGCCCTGGGCGGCCGTCTAAGTACCATCATGGATTAACCAGCTCTGTATGAAGAATTTATGGAGATTGTATGAGTAAAATAAAGAGAATGTCGTTTATTTTTATGTTAAATCACGCAGGAGTCTCTTAAAGCAACACCCAGTTGAGTTGTTTAGGATTCCAAAATGTTTATATCGCCTCCCCGGTGGAACCACGTAAAGTTCTTTTGGTCAGTTCGTGCGTTTAGACAAATAAGCGGATGGTCTTAAGTGGAACTTAATTCTATATCAGCCCCGCACAAGAACGGCCACAGCACCTTTAGGTAGGTTTAAATATAAAACTAGAAAATTTGAGTCCCAAAACAGGTTCTTCGTTATAAGGTGGTCTATTGGGTAGCACATCTAACGCTGGTTATGTTCAGTTTTGAACGTAAAGGATCGTGGCACGTTGTCTTTAAAAAGCGTATCGTGTACAGCAAAAATGCTAGACGGGTCAAAGTGGACGCGGCTACTCTGCAGCAGCGAGTCCACATCCAGCCTTATTCATTGAAAACGTAAGAGACTGCCTGCGTCAGTTCCATTAGAACTTTGAATTAATGCACACATATGTGTATTTACATATATTTTTAATATTGCTATGAAATGAACGTACAGGTATGCTGTGTACTCATTTAAACATCTTACCTGCCACAAACCCCATATCTTTAACCCCGCTAATGTCTTTGCGCAGAGCTTTAGAACTACGACTCCCAGAAGACATTGCAGGCAAAACGTGAATGCGCTCGACAAGACGCGCGCTTTCGTTTCGTGGTCGCCATGGAAACCGGTCGCTTTGAAGTGTAAAAAATGCGGCTCAAGTGCAGTCACAGCGAAGTCTTCCACCGTTGCCAAGGCCGCCGGGTCCCACAAATGAGCACCTCTCTTTGTCAGCTCTCTGCTTGCCTCATTCCGCAGGAATTTGAATGGCAAATACAGGGTGACATGGCCAAGCTAAACTAACCAGCTGAATGAGAAGCTCGCGAGCTTGTAGCTTGAATCAATAATAATAAAAAAATTAAATTAAACCCCGTTCGTAGTATAAGGAAAAAAGGTCAAATGATCTTAAATGAAAATGAATGGTTTAGCATACTAATTCAAAGCCTTTTTAAGGGTAAATGGCATTGGGAAAAAGGTAAAATTATCCTAAATTAAAATTAATTTGTTTCACATATTGAGTAAAAGGCACTATGAGTGGAATACAGGAATACAGTTCAGAGCAAAAAGCTAAACATTCAATTTCATTAAAATATATTGTTAACTACAAAAAAATATTCAAAGCTCAGGGGAAATTAGATTTTGCCTTTCTACATTTGTGCAAATGTGCAATGATGCAGCCCTCCTTAAATTTCTTCAGATCAATACTTATTTTTCCGATAATTGGAGCTCTACTTCTAGCAGTGTTCCACATCATTAATGCACAGAATAAAGAACTCATCACCCAGGAGATTATAACATTGGCACAATGGAATTGGCTTTTGTGATCCTTAAGACTATGTTGTTGGATTTTTGTGCCACTGGTAGGGTCACCTTTGAAGGTGTAGCCAGGATAATGAATTGGGCAAAATGAGCCAATGCTGACTGTCATGATAGTCCACTCAAGAGCAAGGAGGACTGTCTGGAAATCAGAAACGACCCCTGGAGCCTCGCTGGTGATTCTCAATACATTGGGAAGAAAAACTATGTGAAGTCTTTGGAATGACCCAGTTTTATGCATTTACTGGACATGAAATGTGATATGATCTTCATCTAAATCACAACTGTGGTCAAACACAATATGAGGTGTTTAAATAAAAAAAATGTAAAAGACACATTGACATTAATCCCCCTCAAAATACTCCTCCTCACTTTGAACACACTTATCCCATCGTTCTTGCCATTTTCTGAAGAAGTTCTGAGTCCAATTTCCTGACTGTCTTTAGGTTGTGCTGTCATGGCTGCCTCAATGTTCGTTTAGCTTTCATGGTTATTTTGACTTTGGGGAAGAACCAGAAGTTACACAGTGCCAGATCCGGTGAATAAGGTAGATGAGGACACACTGTAATGTTTTTATTTGACAGAAATTGCCATACCAGAAGCGATTTGTGACACATTGCTCAGGTAGTTTTCTACGCACATTGTTTCATAAACATTCTAATAAGCCCTTATAATATTCAGAGTTCACTGTGGTGTTCCTGAGTACAAACTTAGCTCGCACAATTCAATCAAGGTCAAAAACACAATCATCATCATCTTGATGTTGGATCTTGATTGACACGCCTTTTTCGCACAAGGAGAACTGGGTGATTTCCAGTGAGAACTTTGAACTTTGGTCTCTGGATCAAAACCATAGACCCAAGTTTCATTTCCCTTTAACTGATAAACCATGAACTAATTTTAACATTTTGTGTGTTTCTTTAGCATTTTTTTGCATTTTGAAGCAAGATTTCAAGTTAATGCTTTGTTCGCAATCCATGATTTATGGCACAACTTAAAACACACCTTCTCTCAACTGTAGCTCACAACTGACTGACTGAACTGAACAAGTTGAAACTTGTCACACACTGTTCCCGTATTGATGATCCCTGCCTTACCATTGGATGGTGCTCGGCAGCAGCATTTGCCATAATTTTTGATCACACCTCATATCTTATATATAAACATCTATGCGTGGAAGTGTGTGTGACTGTCCATCACGAAAGTGAGAGGTGGAGTCAGGGTAAGGGCTCCACCTCCAAGGATACACAAACTAGGCCAGCATGACGGCAAAACAAAACGTACGAAGAAAGTCACTTGCTTAGCAGCTAATACAGAAGCGAGGTGAGCACATTGGCAAAACGGTATCCCTTTTACTTTTCCTCCCGCTGCTAATACACAAGCAATGCGAGCACATTGGCAAAACAAAACCTCCTAGGAGAGAGAGATGCCCAGAGCAGTTCCTTTCAATTACCTGACATCTCTACATTTCAATTTGTTTACTGACGATTTCAATAGTTTCTAGGACCCGGTGCTTTTTACAGCACGGGCTTAGACAGCTAGTAATAAATAATACACAATTACAACCCCAAATCAGAAAAAGTTGGGACAGTGTGGAAAATGTGAATAAAAAAATAAAGCAGTAATTTACAAATTTCCCTTAACTTTTATTTCATTGCAGACAGTATGAACACAAGATAATTCATGTTTTTTTTGGTCAACATCATTTGATTTGTGAATAAACATCCATTCTTGCCATTCAGGCTTGCAACACATTCCAAAAAAAGTTGGGATGGGGGCAATTAAGGGGTAGTAATGAGGTATAATAACTAAATAATGATGTGATTTGAAACTGGTGATGTTAACAGGTGATTGCAATCATGATTCGGTACAAAAGCAGCATCGAGGAAAGGCCTACTCCTTTAGGAGCAAAGATGGGCAGAGGATTGCCAGTTTGCCACCAAGTGCGGGCAAAAACCTTTGAAATGATGAAGAAAAACATTTCTCAAAGACAGATAGGAAGAGATTTGGGCATTTCTCCCTCTACAGTGCATAACATAGTGAAAAGAATCAGGGAATCTGGAGAAATTACCGTGCGCAAAGGCCAAGGGCGCAAGCCTAAACTGAATGGCCGTGATCTCCGAGCCCTCAGACGGCACTGCAACCGTCATTCATCAATAAATGATATAACTGCGTGGGCTCAAGACTACTTCAGGAAGTCACTCTCAAGCACTACAGTACGTAGTTACATTAGGAAATGCCAGCTAAAACTGTACTGTGCCAAAAGGAAGCCCTACATAAGTAGTGTCCAGAAGCGCCGTCGACTTCTCTGGGCTCGGAGTCATCTGGGATGGTCCATTGTGCAGTGGAAACGTGTATTGTGGTCAGACGAATCGGTTTTTCACATCTTTTTTGGAAGAAATGGACGTCGTGTGCTGCGGACCAAAGCGGAAAAGGACCATCCAGACTGTTACCAGATACAAGTCCAAAAGCCAGGGTCTGTCATGGTATGGGGTTGTGTCAGTGCCTTCGGCAAAGGTAACTTGCACTTCTGCGATGGCACCATCAATGCTGAGAAGTATATCTCAGTTTTGGAGGAACAAATGCTGCCTTCAAGACGACGTTTTTTCCAGGGACGCCCATGCTTATTTCAGCAAGACAATGCCAAACCACATACTGCGCGCATAACAAAGGCATGGCTGCGTAAGAAGAGGGTGCGGATGCTTGACTGGCCTGCCTGCAGCCCTGATTTGTCTCCTATAGAGAATGTTTGGCGCATTTTGAAACGAAAAATGCGTCAACGAAGACCCCGTACTGTTGCGCACCTAAAACGTTGTTTGCAGGAAGAATGGGACAAACTAACACCTGCAACACTTAGTCACTTGATTTCTTCAATGCCTAAACATCTTTTAAGTGTTGTTAAAAGACAGGGGAACTGTACAAAGTGGTAAATGCTGTACTGTCCCAACTTTTTTTGAAATGTGTTGCAAGCCTGAATGGTAAAAATGGATATTTATTAAAAATCAAATGATGTAGACAAAAAAAAACATGAATTATTTTGTGTTCATACTGTCTGCAATGAAATAAAATTTGAGGAGAATTTATAACTTGCTTTTTTCTTTTTTTATTCACATTTTCCACAGTGTCCCAACTTTTTCTGATTTGGGGTTGTAGAATCATTCACGACTTTGCTGAACACCTCTATGAAAAATTTACAAAGTAAATGAACACTTTGAACTGGCTGAAACTCCTTTGACAGCAATAACCTCTAACAAGCGGATCAGACCTGCTCAATGTTCAGGAGGAATTTTGGGCCATTCTTCTGTACAGAACTGCTTCAGCTCAGCCATATTCTTAGAATGTCTGGTGTGAACAGCTCTCTTGAGGTCATTCCACAGCATCTCCATTAGGTTAAGGTCTGGACTATGACTTGGCCACTACAAAAAGCAGATTTTAATTTTTTGAAGCTATTCTGCACTCTATGTTGATGTTTAGGTTCATTGTCCTGCTGCATCATACAATTTCTATTGAGCTTCAGCTAACGAACTCTGACATTATACTGTAGGATACCTTCAAAAATTTGGGAATTAATTTTTCTCTCAGTGATTCCAAGCTGTCTGTGTTCTATATGTACAAGAACAAATCAAGTATGTGTGTGTTATTAGTTAAACCAGACTGTGTCTGTTCATTGTTGTAAATTACATGAAGATCAGACCATACTTTGAGACAAATTTATACATAAATGTAGCCATTTCCAAAAGGTTCATGTGTTTTTTTTATGCTACTGTAGCAAGCATCAAGTGGCCTGAAAAGCTCAATTAATTCAAGCTCAGTCTGTTACACTGTACTGCTATATATGAAGTGCAATGTGTGATGGACATTAGCAGGACAGATCTGGACATACTAGATCTTTGCAATGTAATCAGGCTTTTGGAATGTGGGCCATCACTGAGAAGGCGCCTAATCTTTACACAGAGGTCGAAAGGTCCTATCTGAGTATTTTTCAGACTGTCCATTGCACTGACTTACAGGGCAGGACTTTTTGGTTGGGGCGCTGGATGGGGGGGTCTTCATCCTGCTCTGGAATTGACCTTTAACAAACCTCCAGCTGGATTCTAAATTTCTGGAGTGACTTTCATTGGACAAGAGGAGTTCTTTAATGAGACTGCAAGTAATGGAGAAAAAGCCTTTGCTTGTAATTTTTGTGTGTGTGTGATAAACTTCTATACAATATATTCGGCCTTTGTTGTGGATGTTGAAGCAATTGAAATGTGCTTTGTAGTCTTACTTTATGAGAGTTCAAGTTTATTGTCACTCAACACTCATATAAGGAATGATTAAAATACTTGGATGGGGTGTTTATGGAAGGAACGGCTCTCCTGATATGAAAATGATGAGTGAATTGTTACTTCATTTCTGAGCTGCTCATGGTTTGTCTCTACTGAACATTTTGTTTGACTGCAAGTTCACTCCTAACTCTTTTAGGTGGATCTTGAGCCCAAGGTCAGTGATTGATTTTGTAGTAATGTTACTGATCTGAGACAGTAGGTTCAGGGTAGTTGGTGACAAAAGACACTTTGAGAAGTAATAGTGAGTTCTGCTCTAACCAGGGAGACTTAAGTAGGTGTTGAAATTGTTAAGGGACAAAAAGAATTGTCTGAGGATTATTGTGAGTAGCAAAAGCCCAGGAGATAGTAATGGAAACAAAAAATGTAGTTAGAGGTGATAAAGAAAGTCGTAACCAGTAAGTCAAAAAGGACTGAGAATAGGCAAGCCAAGGAGCAAGACAAACATCAAAAGTCAAGAACGTAAGCAACAATCAAGAAACTAAAAATCTACTTAGCAAAGGGGATTTAATTTTAAATGGATTGATTTGTCATTTATACCCATCAGTCTATACTCAATAACCCAAATGAAAAAGGGAATACATGTTTTCAGAAAGGTTTGTGAATTTATTACAAATCAAAAACTGAAATACAGTAATCCCTCACTTATGGCGGGAGATAGGTTCCACGGCCGACCGCGATAACTGAATTTCCGCAAAGTAGGGACAGTATATTTATTTAATTATTTAACGTGTATTTGGACGTTTTTAAACCCTCCCTCTATTGTTTACAACCCACCATTTACTCTATTAATAACAGGGACAACTGCTAATATTAAATCGGTAGATAAGTTTACACTTACTGTATAGCGAAGTACACGTAGCAGCTTGTAGGCGGTCATGACGTCGTCGACCTTGTTGCAAAGATTCCTAAAGCAGATTCCATCCAGACTACTGCCTTATCACGTCCACTTGCAACTCGTTTTGCACCCTGGTTAAAGGACACTGTGGCCGTAGATCTTTGATTCTTTTTATTTAAAAAGGAGGAAAAGCATATATGTCCTGCAGCGGTGTAGCTGTTCCCTTCCTTCAACATATCCAAAACTTTTACCTTTTCTGCAATCATTTGCATCTTCTGTTGGTGCTTGGACACGGCCCCTGAAGCATTAGCACGTTAATGATGAATGAGTGAGATGAGACTTCCTGGTTAATGCAACACTCCGTCGCTGAGCCAATCAGCAGCACACAGGAACTTAACTGCATGCTCTGATTGGGTAGCTTCTCAGCCATCCGCCAATAGCATCTCTTGTATGAAATCAACTGGGCAAACCAACTGAGGAAGCAAGTAAAAAGACTCATTGTCCGCAGAAACCCGCGAAGCAGCGAAAAATCCGCGTTATGAATTTAGATATGATTACATATAAAATCCGCGAAGTCATGAATCCGCGAAAAGTGAACCGCGAAGTAGCGAGGGATTACTGTATCTCATTCCTAAAAGTTTTCAGACCCTTGGCTCTGGCTCTCTAAATTGTGACCAGATCTATCCTGTTTGCTTTAATTCTCCTTGAGATGTTTCTGGAAATTGACTGCTATCAATTGTCCATCTTTTTGAAAGGCATGTGCTAACCTGTATATATAAGGTGGCACAATTTGCATTGCAGGTCAGAACAAAAACTAAGCCATACATCCAAGGAACTCTCTGTAGACCTCCACCATCAAACTGTGGTAGAGCATAGATCAGGGCAAGGATATAAAACTATTTGTAAAGCTTTGAGTGTTCCCAGGACCACAGCGTCCTCCATAATTATGAAATAAAAAATGTTTGGAACCACCAGGATTACTCCTAAAGTTAATCATCCAACCAAGCTGAGTACCTGGGCAAGAAAGAGCTTGGTCAGAGAGCTCTGACCAAGAACGCAATAATCACTCTAACAGAGCTTCCTCTGCTGACATGGGAGAACCTGTTGAAAAGGCGACCATCTCAGCAGCACCCCATTAATCAGGCATTTATGGTAGAATAGACAGTAGGAAGCCACTTGAGTACAAGGTATATGATTGCATTTAAATGACTCTGACAACATTAGGAAAAAAACTCTCTAGTCTGATTAGAAAAAAATAGAAGTTTTTGGGTAAAACTACAAGCATTATGTCTGGAAAAGACCAGGAACTGCTCATCACCTGCCTCACACCATCCCCACGGTGAAGTATGGTAGTGGCAGCATCATGCTATGGAGACAGGGAGACTGGTCAGAATTTAGAGATGATAAATTCAGCCAAATACAGAGAGGTCCTTGAAGAAAAGAAAACCCATTGTAGAGTGCAAGCCACCTCAGACTGGGGTGATTTTTCACCTTTCAACATGACAACGATCTGAAGCACACAGCCAAGACAAAGATAGAGTGGTTTTGGGACAAATCTCTAAGTGTCCTTGATTGGCCCAAGCCTAGACTTGAACTACATAAAACATACGTGGAGATACCTGAAGATGGCTGTTTGCAGACAATTTTCATCCAATCTAAAGAGCTTGAGAGGATTTGCCAGAAGGAGTGTAATAAACTTCTTAAATCTGGGTATGCAAAGGTTACCAAGAAGACTTGGAGCTGAAAGTACAACTAAAGGGGCTTCTACCAAGTACAGAACTAAGGGGTGAAATACTTATAGAAATGAGAAATTTCAGTTTGTCATTTTTAATAAAATGGTCAACCTTTCTTAAAACATGTTTTCACTTTGCCATTATGGATAACTAAGTGAAGATTAATGGGCAAAAATAACAAATGTATCTATATAAAATTAAAATAAATATACAACAAAATAAAGTGTCAAGAAGGTGAAGGGGTCTGAATACTTAATGAATCAACTATCACTACTCTAAAGCAAACTTTGTTTTATCCACCAAAAAATGGTGAAAACTGAAAAATCCATATACAAAAAACATTATCACTGTAATATCATTAATATAATGATCAAATTCATGTGGTGCTTTCCATGGAGCACTTAAGTCATAAAAACAAGACGTTAGCCAAAGTCATCTTGGCAGAACAGGATCAAAATAGAAAACAGACAAGGAAAATGGGATCGTCAGGTCAGAAAAACCCAAAATGTACAAAATCATATTCATAAATCAGTGGTAAGATTTGCCATCAGTTAAAAAAATGCATTCTATGCAGGAGGTTTGTTGGAACTGACCAATCCATGCCAGGGAGCCAAGAAAAATCAATGTAAACAAAGGCTGACATGTAGGATGAGTTTGATGAAGCTGTGGAGAATGACATTTGTTTGGTTTCAAAGTATTTAATGACTCGGTAAAGACAAGTTAGGATGTCATCATAAGTTGTTCTCATAAACAGTCATAAAATAACAGTCTCATAAACTGCAACAACAGTATCATTTATTTCTGTAATTATATACATAAGTGTATGTCCAGGCTCTTTACAAATAGTAAAAGAAACATTTAAGAAAACTGGTAAAATGAAAGAATGTCTACTGTTTTCATCTCTAGCATAGCGTTTTTAGCTTGCTTTTGAAAGTCCTGCTACACCTGTTCAAAACAGTCCCTAGACTGATGTTACTTGATTATACTGGCCTCCTTTTTAAGTTGCCTTAGATAAAAGTATCTGTTAAGCAAATAAATGTAAATGTAATTATCTCTGTCCTCACTAAAATGACCAAAAACACATATGATGTGGATGTTTGCTTACACTGGGCATGTGTGCATTGACAGAAAAATCCTGGAAAGGATGGTTACAGCACTAGACACAGAAGTTATCATGCCTTTTGTGCATGTATGCAGCATTCAAACTACACAATATTAATAATATAAATATTTGCAGGCAAGCAACACAACAAAAACAGTGGAAATTAACTTCTCTATGTCTTCTACATTGGAATATTGTATTATTACATATGTGCAGGGTGACCAATCAAGGAATGAAATGTACTGAGTAGGATCCAATGTACTGAGTAGGATCCAATTAGAGCAGTGCTATGCAAAGATCACAAACAGATCAGAGTGCAATTTGGGTCTGCATGTTAGAATATTTGCACTTTCATCCATCCATCCACATTGCAACACTGAGCTGATATTTTCAGAAGTATAAATCTCTTGGGAGTATTTTCATAATCCTCAATATTCGGGGGTTTGAAAATGCCAGGGTAGTGTGGATGAAAGATGAAAATAGAGACTAACGTCTGCGTTTTTAAATGAAAATGTATAGGATGTAGCCTAAGTGCCAATTCAGGTGATTGGACCTTATGCGTGCTCACCAGACACTCCCAGTGTGACCCAAAGGAAGGAGACCTGAGACAGGCCCAGGATATGCTGAAGGGTTCATCTGTCTTGGTGGAATTAGGATGACTTTAGAAAGACTGAACTGCCTGATCACACTTAGTGGAAATAGTGGGTACATAAGGATAGCATTATTTAGTATTCTTCTTTGTTATTTACTAGAAGTCTTTTCCCAAAGGCACCTTACAAAAATGAATATGCATACGTCAAAGACATATAATATTGACAAGCAAAGAGAACATTATCTAAGTATGACAGTCAGTCCCCAATCCCTGTTGAAAACTAGCAGCCTCAGTTGAGGGCTGATATGTTTTTTTTTTTTTTTTTGTATGCCACAGATATCCTACAGGAGAGCAGAACGGTATAAAGAAGAGAAGTGCCTGATCACTAGAGATATTTTAAAAAGGTTATTGGAGGCTCACTGGAGAAAGGAGTGAAGAACATGGAACATTTTTAGCTTTACTGTGGAAACTTGTGACAATTAGTATACATGACAAGCAGAACAGAGTCTTCCTAAAAAGATGCATGGAAACTACAGAGGTTGAAGTACATCAGGAATGGAGCCAAGCCAGAAGATGTGAGGTAAAGAAAAGAAAAGAAGGGGAATCATGTGGGTGAAGTAAGGAACAGAATATGACATTTGGGAAGCAGCTTTCTCCACGTGCTGGAGATGTCTAATAGTTGCTGGGCACCCCAGTAGACTTAAGTATTGCAGAGAAGGTCTTGGACTTTAAACACAAGGCTGCTGGTGCAAATCCAGTCTCTGTTTCAATGTGCAACCGAGAGAAAGTCACTAAACTTTCCTTAACTGGAAAACAAATTCTGTAAACAGTTGTAACTTATTGTGATTTTGTATCTTTGACCAAGGTATTAGCCTAATGTAAAATAATGATGACAAAGATGAAATTCAATGGATATGTTGTACTGTTGCATTGTATAAATCAGATGTCCATCAATACTCAATCTGCTGTTATGGTTAAAAATGTTTTGTTAATGTAACAGATATTATTATTAGTAGGTTTACAATACACAAGAGAGAGATGCTGGGTATATTGGGAAAAGGATCTTAACGATAGAGCTGCCAGGCAAGAGGAAAAGTGGAAGGCCTAAGAGAAGGTTTATGGGATGTGGTAGGCATGCAGGTGGTGGGTGTAACAGAGCAAGATGCAGAAGACAGGACGATATGGAAGAAGATGATCCGCTTTGGCAACCCCTAACAGGAGCAGCCGAAAGAAGAAGAAGGTGGTTTACAATACACAAAGTTTAAAATAATGCCATATTTGTAAAATATTGAGAAATTAGATGTTTTAATAACTATATTTTATTTTCAACTATATGCATTACAATGTAAAGAGTCATCATACAATAATGAAGTGCAACTTACAAAAAGATAAAAATTAATTCCAGTCAAAAATACAATTCTACACATGAATTCATGATTCATTGAATCTTAAAATTAATGTTTTTTTTCTTTTAAAGCAGGATGCCTGATAATTAAAACTCGTGATATTGAAAATGAGACGATGAGCGTCCAACTGTTGCCATAGGTTATTTAGCCACTCCCACGTCGCTGTTTAACTGGTTGGAGTTCAACGCGGTCCCGCCCATTTATTTCCCTGGAGAATTGGCCTCGCGCCGTTAATTTCCGTCGGACACCGCAATGTATGCACCCCTCGCCCCGCCCCCTCCAACGTGACGTGCCTTTATGTTAATATCTTTCTCCTATTATTATGCAAGGCAACGGCTTTGATGTGAAGGTTAAAGCGCCCCGCTCCCCTCTGCCCCGATGAGCTTCTTCAACTTCATTTGGTTTGTCGGCCACGTCTATCTCGTCCTTTGCGCTGCCGACAAATCGCCGCGGCCCGCTTTTGCTAGTACGCGGGGTGGTATTACTAGACCGCGCTTCCTTGGCGAGAGAGCGCAGTTGCTGGCAAGCCCAGCCATCCGCGTGGGCGCGCACGTGCGAATGCCGTTGCTATGTCGAACTCGCGCACGCCGGCCGGTGGTTGCGAGGCTAGAGACTGACGTCACTGCGGGAGATGCCGAGGTGACAGAGCGAAAGGGGCGATTTGTGTAGACGCATCCCGAGAGCCCAGGCAGAAAACAAAAGCGTGCTAACCCGTGTGAGCTCTACGCGGGGTTCAGGAGGCAACATGACGGAAACTGTGCAGCCTCTGCGGTGCTGAGAAGAGAAATCCTAAGGGCTTCAACCACACCCGAAGCCAACGGCGCGGAGGGAGCGAGCGAGCGAGCGAACGAACGGCCAAGGTAAGGACTGTCGTGGACGGCGATGTTTGACAACAAATATGGACTCGCGACTGGGCGCCACTGATTTACCGGTGGAAGAGGCGCACAGCGAAGCATCCTGTGTTGAGGGAACCTGGCCTATGCGCGCGGAAGATGCAGTTGTTGAGTGTACTTAGGATAGTCTCATTAACAGGATCCAGCTGGCTGGTGGGGGTTACCGAAAATGCAACCTCTGCAGTACGGAAAGTACGTGCCTGGCACCCAAGCGACGTTACCCGGGGTTAGGTTGCCAAAGTCGCCGTCGTTCTAAAGACGGCCATAAACGAGACATCGCGGAATGCCGGCGCTGAACGCAAAGCCACCGGTATTCGTGAGTCTCGCGCGCGTTTAATGGAGTCCTAGGTAATATGAAGCAGTGAGAGCTTTTAATTACCACATGTGTGGGGTACGTGCATAACAATTTACGAGGAGCAGTAGAAGGGAAGAGGTAATGCGCCGACATTCATCAGTTAATGAGAAGATGACAGAGACCCCCTACATCACTGCAGTGCAGGCACCCTCCTTAAGTGCTGGAGATGGGGGTTCTAATATGGACAGTAGTAATGGAGCGCCGGTGATGACCTGTGCAGAGGACATGCTGCCTTCTCCTTGATATAATCACCTGGGGGACAGGCTTACTTCGTGTCATCTAATTAATATAAGTGTGACATAGTCGCTGGGTAGACATTCACTAGCTAATGACCACCTGTGGTAATATGTAGACTGTCCCCACAAGTAGTCATTGATGTGAACAGGATTTCCTCATCCCATCTAATGACCACATGGGGGGATATCTGAGTGAACATGATCATATCAATTAAATGATAACATTAATTAGAGATTGTTTGCTGTTTCTTCATGGACTGATTTACTATTGGCTTGTGGCATTCACAAAAATCTAGTAAGCACTTCTGTTGGAAGTTATTAGGGTCATTACATTTCAGAGTACAATGAAATTCTTACTTATATATGCTAATCAACATGCAACATGTCACCACTCTCAGGTACCACCATCAGTGAGTAAAACATTACTTGAAGTAATGCTCGGTGAATTCCAGTTAAAGCTACCAGAACTCTGACTACTGAGTTAATACTGATCTTTCACGTTTGTCAATTGCAAAAAATATATAATCTGGTCAGTCAGAAATGCAATTTTTATTTTATAATGTACATTTGGAGTGAAGTGTTACATATATAATAGTTTGGTTTGCCTTTTTTTTTTCACAAACAAAATAATTTATTCCTTTTTTGCTGATCAAGTAACAAATCTACAGCAACTTCATGTTAAGCCAAAAAGTCTAACCAGAACTTCATAAGAATGCACTGAAGTGGGAAGATGAAACTCTAGTAGTACGTTTCTCTTGTTGTGTGATAATGCATCTGACTAGATAAAATTTCCCTTGCCATCTTAAGGCTAAATTGTGGGTGTAAAATTCAGACACATTCTACCTACCACAATCAGTACTCAATGGAACTAGAAGATATTTGGAAGCACAGGTGATACATTTTGTTTTTGGCCTATGCAAGTCTAAATAGCTCATTGTAAACTTTCTAAGTAGTGGGTGTTTCAGCATCCTCATCCCCCTTATTTCCATTACCAGTAGAAATACAACTTTGCAAACTAATGGCTACATAGACAGATTATGCTGTCCATTGGATAGCATTTAAAGAGGCAAAATAGTACCCATGGACATGCAGTTTTTTCACAGGCAATGCCTAATTTCACTTTGATCAAACTGGTGTACTGGTTGTATTTCAGCAGCCTTTAAGAAAAAAAATTTTGCTGTAATATCCCAGCGATCTGTGTCCCTCTGCCCATAGTGATAACTTTCCTGTGTTCATTTAAGAGGTAAAGTTAATGTGCTGGCAAATATTTTAAGAGGAACAGCAGCGGCCATTGGTATATGAATACGTTTGAGGGCAGGAGTGCTGCATTTTCTTGCAATGGTTCTGGCCTGTAGACGGATAAGTAGTTTTTTTTTTTTTATTATTTTTTTTTTATTTCATTGTTTGACATGGGTGTGCTGATGCATCCATGAACCCATTCTTCCAGTGCAAGTTTACCCCTCAGACCAAAAAACTGATTTCTATTGGTGTGATAGCCACAGCTAGTTATTCTTGACCCAATAAAACTCCCCTTCTTTTTGTGTCCATTCATAGTGTTTTTGGAGTTAGAATAAGGTCACCGCCAACTTGTGTGTCATAAAAGGAGGTATGCATAGGCAATTTGTCATCTCTACTTTTTCCTCACTACTCTTTAATACAACCTATATGTTTGTGCAGTTCAGTTTTGCATCATCTTTTTGTTTTTTTTTTCCATTATATGTTCCCTGTCCCCCTGCTACTGAGGCACAAGAATTTCACTATGCTTTCTTCACAATGTATGTGACAATCATTATCAAATCTAATCTAATGGTGTATGGCTGTAAAACTTGTGCTGCAGTATTTCTACAATTTTTGGGGAATACTGTCCAAACTGTGTGAACTCAGAATATGCCAGTTAAATCAAAAGAGCAAATAGTGGTTTATTTGCAGCAAGTTTTACCAAGAAAAACTAATTCACGTAGTTTTCTCTGTACAGTTGATTTGGAAGTTGTGAAGCATTAATTTGGGCTGTAATGTGAAGTGCAGTTCATTGGTGATTTCTGAGGCTGGGGACTCATTCGTAGATGCATTTTATACTGCAGCGGTGACTCTTGGTCTGCCTTTCCTGTGTCAGTCCCTCATGACAGCTGGTTTAGTCACAGCACATGATGGTTTTATTGTGACTACACTTGAAGAAGCTACGAAGTTCTTGAAACTTTATGGACTGACTGACCTTAATTTCTTAGAGTAATGATAGACTGTCATTTCTTTTTGCTATGCATTAGGTAATGGTTCAGTTGCCAAGGAAGCTCACCCAGACCCGTGTTACATAATGGCTGAATGTCTGCTGTAACTACCTCACTAGGCCCTTTATTTCAAATCTTTTTGGAGATTTAAAGATTTATATTTATCTTGGGGGTCCACACCAATGACAGGTTGGACTGGTCTCGTAACACAAAGGAACTATATTAGAATGGGCAGTGCAGGCTCTTTTTTTTTTCTTGGGAGACTGCATTTTTTTAATGTGTTAGTGACATCCTTCACATCTTCTACAACTCTGGTGAGTATTCAGACCTGTCTCTATCTATCTATCTATCTATCTATCTATCTATCTATCTATCTATCTATCTCTCTCTCTCTCTCTCTCTCTCTCTCTCTCTCTCTCTCTCTCTCTCTCTCTCTCTCTCTCTCTCTCTCTCATTTTAATTTTAATTTTGTAGGAAGGACGGTCCTTGCATGTGTGTGTGAACTGTTAACATTTGAATTTGGTGATTGCATATAGCGCTGAACCGACCTCTCTGTACTATTCTTTCCTTTGCATGTCCTGGAGTACAAAAGAAACCGCACCATACAGCAACATGGAGACTGGCAAGATCGGGGAAAAAAAAACACGCGGTCACTGATTATAACCGCAAGATGTTATGCGAATTAATATGAATAATATGAATAATGTTGCATCCGTGCTACAATGTTGTCCGAAATGTACTATACAGGTCATAAAATGAATAATTCCAAATATCATATATACCTATGTCTCTGTTATTTTATTTATTTTTTGACATCATAGACCATAAGGTACATACTAATTCAGCGTGAGCAGGAACACTCAATTAAACTGAATGAAAAAAAATCAAGCGACGGTGAGATACGAATAAGGCAGATTCACCACCATTTGTGTGTCAGTTTTTATCCCTCCAGATCAGAGAATGTCCAGTTCCATTGCCAAAACATCACTCACATCTACAGTTATTCCCAGTTTCAAATAAAAACTAACAGCGTCAGATCACTAGGGTGGTAGTATGTATTGTGATCGTGACTCAGAGAATAAAAGTGAAAAAAAACACTTTTTTTACAAGTACTATAAATGTACACTGTCTGTTACAGACACAAACCAAATGTATGTGTACTGTATAATATTAACAATAAGAGCAGCTCACTACTGAAAACGGCAAATATAGGAGGCATGCGGGATCGAACCGGGGACTCTTGATTACAAGTCAGTAAATCATACCACTACGCCACGGAAGCTGTTGTCTTATCCTTGAACCTTTTGTGAAAGTGTTTATTTGATCTTTGGACTTCAGGCCTCACATATTATATAGATTATGCCAACATTTTGTCATCCATATTACTAACCGAGAATGGTAAACCGGATATGGACGCAGGGACCTGCCCGTGGACGCAGGAGACATAGTGCGCAGGCGCCACACAAAGCCCCCCCGCCCCAGAGCGAAACGGGAGAGACTACGAACCGTCTGACATGCCGCAAGTAGGATAAAGCGAGGTCAGAAATAAAAGACAGAGTAGGAAACAAAGTAAAACGTCATAAAGAGGTTAAAGAACGGGGCCAAACACATGGAGAGTAGGTTACAGATGATGAAAACTGGAATGCAACAGCTTCAAAAAAACCTAGGCACGAAACACATGCACAGCGAGATACAGAATATAAAAGCAGAAAAAACGACAGTTAAACGTCCACACCACACAGCGGAGGCAGACCCGGAAGGTGCAGGCGCCTACATCGCGCGTCGGAAGGCGCGGGAAAGTACGAAAGGCAAAGGCGCCTACACAGCATGGTAAAACCCGACATAATACGGAAGGCGCAGGCGTTGCCGCCATATTGTGAGTGGCACTACTGCGTAGTGAAGGCGCAGGTGTCACCGCCATATTGTGCGTGGCACTACTGCGGAGTGAAGTTAGGAATAATGTGCTGCTTGGGATCGTACAAAATGCCGAACGCGACCCACTGCCTGAAACTTCGGAGGCAAAGCAGGCACGGGTTCAAACCGAACAAGCTCGACTGACGGATATACGCCTACAACGCGCGTCTCAAACCGCACAAGCAGGGCAAGAACGGGTTCAAAACAATGCAAGCTCCTACAACGTGCGTCTGAAACTACGGCTGCCCAGCGGGCACGGGTTCAAAACGCCGGGGGTAGGCTAGCGAAGCCCCCTTGTTTACTACTAAAATATGAAAAACGTTTCTGTTTTAACAATGTGTTTACACAGATTATTGTAGAAACGGAACACACATGAAATGCATGTGTTCCAAATAACGATATATTATTTACACTCTAAAACTCCAGCACTTCAGTCCCAGATAATCAATGCATGAGCTGGGAGAACTTTGTGTATGTTCTTCGGCGGTGGGGGGATGGAATAGTAGGCTGCTTGCTGCTTGTCTTTATCAGCACATTTACAGGACAAAAGACGCTGATGGAGAGGTGCGATGGGATTTAAGGTGGGCTGGATCTACCAAGTTTTTTCGTAGGCTCTGGTAATTCTAGTGTTGAGTATTGAAGTCAAAGTGCTACATTGTAGTGAAAAAAGCTGGCAAGCTTTGTAGTTGAAAGTTGCTGTTGGCAAAACTACTGTTACGGATTCTAATAGTAGTCCGAGGTTTATTGTGAGAAAAGTAACCAGGAGCTGATAAAACCTAGGCAATATGTCATCAAAAGGCAGGCAAAAATTAATGCTAATGTTATGGCCTTTTTAGAATTAAGTTAACTGCACTACTAATGAACTTTAAAAATGTAGATTATCCACTAAGGGATTTACACTATAAGTGTTCAACCAGCTGAGGAGGGCACATGTTACTTCTCTCTTCATATCACTATATTGGCTTCCTGTTGCAGCACATATTAAGTTTAAATCCATGATGATTGCCTACAGAGTAGTCATTGGATTAGCACCTATGTATATAGTGTCACGTATGAGGTCCCATGTTCCTTCATGCTCACTTGGGTCTGCTGATGAACAGCTATTGGTGATGTCACCTCTGAGTGGCATCAAATCTCAGTTCTGATAAATTCATATGTAGCTCCTGGCTAGTGGAACAATCTGCCCACTGTTTTGAAGACTCATTTGTGAATTTCTGTCTAACTGATGATGGCTTTATAAGGGTTTTTATAATCTGGGAATTGTAACAAGCTTGTATTTTGTTCTAGGCTGTTCGCTTGTGACTATAATTGTCTTGTATCATTTGCTCTCAAATAGTCCTCCAGGTTGATGTTTACTCGATTATGTTGACCTCTTTTGTAAGTTGTTTTGGATAAAAGCATCTGCAAAGAAAATTGTAAATGTAAATATATATACAGTGGGTATAGAAAAGAATCACCCCCTTCGAAATATTTTTTTTTTTTTACAGCCTTAAATGAAAACACAATCCAATATTTTTCCATCTTTACTCACTCAATGCAATCTATAACATCCAAGTGAAAAGATATCACAGCAACAGTTCAGAAGAATTTAAAAAAACAAGAAATACTGAGATTAATAAAGGATTATCCCCCTCCTAAACAATATTTGTAAACTCAATCAGGTGTAAGTAACCACCATTTCCATTGCAGACCATGGTTACTGGCTTCCACCTGTGATCAATTGTAATCAGTGTGATTAGTGAAGCATAAAAACAGTTGTTCTTGAAGCATTCCCTTGCTTGGTAGTACAACTGACTGTGGGTGGCAAGCCACTTTCAAAAGATCTCAGGGATAGAGTTGTGGACAGACACAAGGCAGGAGATGGATACAAAAAAATCTCAAAGGCTTTACCAATCCTAAGGAGCACAGTAAAGTCCATAATAAAGAAGTGGCAAGTATTTGGTACTACTAGGACCCTCCCTGGATCTGGCTGTCCCTCCAAAATGGATGGAAGTGCAAGGAAGAAACTGGCAAGCAAGGCTACCAAAAGGCCACTTTGAAGGAGTTACAGGATTTTATGGTAAAGAGTGGTCATTGTGTGCATGTGACAACAATTTCACAAGCGCTCCACAATTGTGGCTTATTCAGGAGGGTCACAAGGAAAAAGCCACTTCTTAAGAGAGGCCACATTAAGGCTCGTTTGAGCTTTCTGATGCCAAGTGGAAAAAGGTCCTCTGGTTAGATGAGACCAAAATCGAACTTTGCCTCAATCCACAACTCACCATACCTACAGTAAAGCATGGAGGTGGCAGCATCTTGTTGTGGGGGTGTTTCTCTGCCGCAGGTCCTGGGGCTCTCGTTAGGGTAGAATTAAAAATGGACGGGGCAAAATACCATCAAATTCTTGAGGGAAAACCTGCTATCCTCTGCCAGAAAGTTGAAGATGGGCAGAATGTACACCTTTCAACACGACAACGATCCGAAGCATACAGCCAAGCTGAAGGAGAAAAAAGTGAATGTCCTCGTGTGGACCAGTCAGAGCCCAGACCTAAATCCCATTGAAAATCTGTGGAAAGATTTGAAGACAGCAGTCCAACAACACTCACCATCAAATTTGACCGAGCAGTTCTGTAAAGAAGAGTGGGCAAATATTGCTCAATCTAGATATGCAAAGCTGATAGCCTCGAGTCTGTTGGAATACTTCTCTGTCATTAAAGCAAAAGGTGGTTCAACAAAATATTGACATTGAGGGGTGAACCTTTATTAATCCCAGTATGTCTTGTTTTTGATTTTTTTATAATTTTTCTGAACTGTAGCTGTGATATCTTTCATTTGGATGTTATAGGTTGCATTGAATAAGTAAAGCTGGGAAGAAATATTTTTTGTGTGTGTTTTCATTTAAGGCTGTAAAGCAAAAAAAAAAAGGGAATATTTTGAAGGGGGTGATTCTTTTCTATATCCACTGTATGTCATCTTTGATTAGGCAAATGCCCTGCCTGTTATGGTCATGTAACCTTAGAAAGCAGGATGATAGTAGAGAGTTACATGTTCGATTTATCTAGAATCCAAATGTAAACCTTGGGAAGCAATTCTTGGTAATTCAAAACCAAGAATAAGCCCAAAGCATGGATATATTATGACAATTGGAGTCATTTAAAAAACAGTAACACTTGTGAGGGACAGCCACTTCCTTAACTGGCCAGGATGCCCTCAGAATGTAAGGAAACAGGGAGAGCTTGTGCACAGACTATTCTCTCCCTTTTGGATCGCTACATGGCAGTTCCCCTGGGTTGCAGTGGTGCCTCAGATTCCCACGGAGCATCATGGGACATGGAATTCATCGGTTCAGCCCTGTTGGGCTTTGTGGGTGCTGCAGGGACTGGAGAGCCCCATTTTCTGAAGCTTGAACCTCACCCAGAAGTGCTTTCGATCCACATGTATGGAAAACTGGAAATACTCCTGGGTGGTAGATAAAAAGAGTTGCCTACCTTGCATCGACGACCCAGAGTTGGGTGGAAGATTGATGAAGCTTGTGAGGTGGAGTGGAGGCAATAAAATTTAGAGAAAGAAGAAAGAAAAGAGTGCTTTATTGTGCAGATAATTGTGCTTATTGCATATACTTGAGGCTTTGGTGGGAAACGCTCGTTGTAGAAGAGTTTCCCACGAATAAAGACTCTTTAGCCTTTTACATTTGAGTCCATACTTGTTTGTGTTGGGTGTTTGGGGAGCTAGAATGCCCCCTGGTGCACACTACACTGCATCATTCAAAAAGAGCAAACATAATACAAAACGCCATTCCAAAGAAGTGAAGACCTAGCAGGTACAATAATGTGTTACAAAGACACTGTGAAAGTCAGCAGTCCAACACATTGTATCATTTTTGGATTACAATAATAGAACAATGCCAACTCCAGAGTCCTTGCATCAGATCCTAGCACAGTTACTGTCCGTGTAGCTTGCATGTTGTCTTCATTTCATACTCATTTGTTCATGGTATTACTGTTTCCTTCAAATGACTCGGGCATTGCACTGTATGCCACAGCAGTAGGATTCCGTCTCCCTTGATACAGTTTTGGTATACGTGAGTTTAAAATGTAATTATTTTAATTGTTAGAAATCTTGTCTTCTTCTTTTGGCTGGTCCCATTAGGGTTTGCCACAGCGGATCATCTTGTTCCATATCTTTTTGTCTTTTGCATCTTGCTCTGTCACACCCACCACCTGCATGTCCTCTTTCACCACATCCATAAACCTTCCTCTCCTGGCATCTCTATCCTTCTCCCAATCTACTCATTATCTCTCCTCTGCACATGTCCAAACCAATGCAATCTCGCCACTCTTACTTTGTCTCCCAACCGTCATACTTAAGCTGATCCTCTAATGTACTCATTTCTAATCCTGTCCATCCTCGTCACACCCAATGCAAATCTTAGCATCTTTAACTCTGCTACCTCTAGCTCTGTCTCCTGCTTTCTGGTCAGTGCCACTGTAATTTGCAAAATGTAGGTTTATGTTGTCTTTTTTTTCTGTGATCACATTTGTATTTTTTTACACTCATATGTTCGCTATCAGTCATTTATTACAATATGTGTAGAGATTTACTGAACACTCACAAAGACCATTAGAGTTCTCATTTGGCACAGACCAGCTGAGTGACTGGCCCTTGGCACAGTTATGTAAATAGAAAGCATTTCCAGACTATTAATGTGCTACTCTTTACTCCACAGAAAGTTTTTCGCATTGAGCTTCAGACATTGTTACAACTTTGTTTGAATGTAATTACCGGTTTGTACATTCTGCTAATCAGATGCAGCATTTATTTTTTAACCAATTCATTTAATTTGTGGTCAATATCACATAGTACAGCCCTTATATTCCTAAGTTAATTGGCCACATCTCTTACACCATCCACTATTGCATTTTATGACTCCAGGACAATGTCTGTCAGCACACAGCCAGAAGGTAACTTGGTGGTTTCTGAGGCAGAGGTGAGTGCGCAGCAGCACCATCACCTCATGGATTCATGTTCACAGGGGTCAGCTTTTGTATTATTGTCTCAAGTCAAGTTGGGGAGCATGCACTGGTACAGTGTGTTGCTGCACCCACTACATGACAAAACAACTCGGATCCCAGTTGACAACCCCCCAGGCAGACACATGGTCCAATCACACCCTCCGGAAATGACCCTCTATCTGCCGCAGCCAGTTGTTACATGGGCGACCCCTTGGCCTGGTCCTGCCACTCAGGTTCCCAACAATGAGGATCTCACGAGCTGGATCACCCTCGGGGAAACGCGCCACATGGCCGTTCTGCCGTAACTGACGCTCCCTCACGATGCAGGTAATGTGCCTCATTTGGGACTTCATGAGCAACCGCTCATTCGACACAAAGTCAAACCAACGGTACCCAAGGATTTTCCGGAGAGACACAGTACCAAAGGAGTTCAGTCTTCGTCTCAGGTCACTGGATAGCATCCATGTCTCGCAACCATATAGCAAGACAGGAAGCACCAGGACTCTAAAGACTTGGACCTTCGTCCTTTTGCATAGATATCGGGAGCGCCACACACCCCTTTCCAGCGACTTCATGACCCCCACCATGCTCTCCCAATCCGTCTACTGACTTCATAGGATGAGTCACCAGAGACATGAATGTCACTGCCAAGGTAAGTAAACCTCTCGACAAGGTTGACACACTCTCCGCAAACAGACACACTGCTGAAGGCTGTGCCCAAGAGGTCATTAACACTAGAGTTACCAGAGCCTACGAAAAAACTCGTAGATCTATCCCACCTTAAAACGCTTCGCACCTCTCCGTTAGCGTATTTTGTCTTCTAAATGTGTGGATAAGCAGCAAACAGCAAGCAGCCTACTATCACATCCCCCACCCCGCACAGTTGTCTCAGCTGAAGTCTGTTTACCTGCGTGTCAGTTGCTTAGAGTTGTATAGAGCAGGGGTGGGCAGATTCAGTCCTGGAGGGCCGCAGTGGCTGCAGGTTTTTGCTCCAACCCAGTTGCTTAATAAGAAGCCCTTATTGCTCAAGTAACACTTCAGCTTCACTTTAGTTGTCTCGCTCGTTAAGATTTTGAACCCTTATTGCTTATTTTAGTCTTAAACAGCTGTATTCTTGGTTTTTAATTGCTCCTAATTAGCAATACCATGCAAATGACAAAAGAGACCAGCATTTCTCCATTTAGCTTGTTTTCATTTACACCTGTGTGTATTTATCATGCACTATTTAGTTTAATTAAATACTTGGAAGGAAAGTGAAGAGAAAAAAGTGAAGCACTGAGAATTACTCATCTGTTTTAGACTTCAAATCATTTGGATGATATCCTTAGAAAGAAAAATAAATCTAGGATATGAGAATGACCTGACATGGCAGAGTTAAAGCACTAGCAAGCCATGCAATTAAATAATTGACAAGGATTGGTTTATAATTAAGCAACTGGGTTGGAACAAAAACCTGCAACCACTGCGGCCCTCCAGGACTGAATCTGCCCACCCCTGGTATAGAGTGAGAAGTCAAGCAAAATGACACCTTTTATAAATACTATATCGTTATTTGGAACACTTACATTTCATGTGTGTTCCGTGTCTACAACAATCAATGTACAGTAAACACATTGTTAAAACAGAAATGTTTTTCATGTTTTGGTAATAATTGACAAAATGTAGACATGAAGTATATAATGTGTGAAGCCTGAACGCGTGACTTTATGCTGTAGGAAGTAAGTAAATAACTCAAGGTAAATAGGTAAATAACATTAGATCTGGCTTTTATGTAAGTAACATATAAATGTTAATGTTTTGGGCACATGCACCGTCCTGTGTATGTAAGAGCCAGATCTACAGCGTAAAGTCACAAGTGCAGAGCTTCCCATGTACATATACAAATCACAGCAATGGCAAAAGTACATTCTTGATCCGATGTAGAACCGTCGTCATGATTTGAATTTACCACTGTTATAGCGTGTTTATGTGAAAACAGCAGTGTCAAATGCGTGGTGGGGGGGTGGGAGTTGGGATTGTGACCGCGGCTGAGAGAATAACGGAATAAAAAAACAAAGCTAACCTTTACAAGTATCATAAATTATTACACCGGCTGTTACAGACTGGAATCAAATGTAAGTTTTTATTCTAAAATAGTAAGAATACGAGCAGCTCAGTTCTCAAAACGGATTCGTCTGGAATTGAACCCGTGAAGCTTTGATTACCAGTCAATAGCTGATACCGTTGCGTCACTGAAGCTGTCATAGCAAATGCGTGCCAATGTCACAGGTAAACACGGGTTGTTTTTCTGCAGTTATATTTTTTTGAATAAAAGTGCATTTGTTCTGTTATATTTGTACCTTTTTTGAAAGTGTTTCTTTGATATTTGGAATTCAGGCTTCACACATTATGTACTTCATGTCTACATTTTGTCAATTATTACTAAAACATGAAAAACGTTTCTGTTTTAACAATGTGTTTACATAGATCGTTGTAGACACTGAACACACATGAAATGCAAGTGTTCCAAATAACGATATAGTATTTATAAAAGGTGTCATTTTGCTTGACTTCTCACTCTACACAACTCTAAGCAACTGACACACAGGTAAACTGACTTCAGCTGAGACAACTGTGCGGGGTGGGGGATGTGATAGTAGGCTGCTTGCTATTTGCTGCTTATCCACACGTTTAGAAGACAAAAGACGCTGATGGAGAGGTGCGAAGTGTTTTAAGGTGGGACGGATCTACGAGTGCGGCACGGTGGCGCAGTGGGTAGCGCTGCTGCCTCGCAGTCTGGGGACCTGGGTTCGCTTCCCGGGCCCTCCCTGCGTGGAGTTTGCATGTTCTCCCCGTGTCTGCGTGGGTTTCCTCCGGGCGCTCCGGTTTCCTCCCACAGTCCAAAGACATGCAGGTTAGGTGGATTGGCGATTCTAAATTGGCCCTAGTGTGTGCTTGGTGTGTGGGTGTGTTTGTGCGTGTCCTGCAGTGGGTTGGCACCCTGCCCAGGATTGGTTCCTGCCTTGTGCCCTGTGTTGGCTGGGATTGGCTCCAGCAGACCCCCGTGACCCTGTGTTCGGATTCAGCGGGTTGGAAAGTGGATGGATAGATGGATCTACGAGTTTTTTCATAGGCTCTGGTAATTCTAGTGTTAAAAGTCTGGATCTTGGTTTTTATCCAGGACACTCGCAAGCTCAGACACTCGGACTCCTCACTCAGTCTCTCAAGCGCCCTGATCAGAGCCTCCATTGACTCCGTGAAGATCACAGCATCGTCAGCAAAGTCAAGATCCATGAATCTTTCTTCACCAACAGATGTCCCACAGCCACTGGACCTCACGACCTTCCCAACACCCAGTCCATACAACCATTGAACTGAGTAGGAGCAAGAACACACCCCTGACAAACCCCAGAATCAACTGGGGAAAAACACAGAGGTTCTGCCTCCACTCTGCACAACACTCACAGTACCAGTGTACAGGCTGGCCATGATATCCAGCAACCTCGAGGGAATCCCGCAAACACTCAGGATGTCCCACAGGGCAGCTTGATCAACTGAGTCGAACGATTTATGAAAATTGACAACGGCTGCAAAGAAACTCTGCCGATATTTGCATTTGTGCTCCATGAGAACCCTCAGTGCCAGGATGCGGTCGATGGTAGACTTCTTAGGCATAAAACCAGACTGTTCCGGTCGCTGGTAGGTGAGCAAGTGATCATGGATCCTATTGAGAACAACCCATCAAGGACCTCAGAGCACTGTTATCCCCCTGTAATTGCTGCAATCCAGGCGATCACCCTTCCCTTTCCAGATAGGGACGATAAGTCCTGTTTTCCTGTCAGTTGGGATGATGCCCGTCTCCCAAATGGAAGCAAAGATTGCTTGCAATGCCAGGAGGACAGCCTTACCACCAGCCTGGAGAAGTTCCCCCCCGGATACCACAGATCCCTGCAGCCTTTTCCCCCCTTCAGCTGGTTCACCACCTGTGCAATCTCAGTGAGAATGGGTGGTTCACAGCTAATTGGAGGATCAGCCTCAAGATCCGTGGACCCAGAGATATCCATCATCCTAGCTGGAGGATCAGCTTTGAACAACTGCTCAAAGTAGCCAGCCCAGTGGGTCACAACTGCAGCGTCATCCGTAAGGACTGTTCCATCAGCCGCCCTGACTACGGCTCTAAGAGGAACAGATTCAGATATGCGTACTGCTTCAGTTCCTCTGTAAGCAGGACGTGGGTTGCTAGACCACAGATAGTGTGTTACTTGCTCACAGATTCCTCAAACAAATGCCTCTTTATCTGCCCTCAGAGCCCTCACAGCTGTCCTTCTCAGTTCCTGGTACAGACCAGAGTTGGCATTGAGCCGTGCGCTGCAACTCCTCTCGATGATATCCAGGGTGCCCTGCGAGATGAAACACCTCCTTCTGGGAACACCAGTAACACCAACAAAACCCTTAGCAACCTTCAGGGTCTTGTCACGAAAGGTCTCCCACATTAAATTAGATTCGGCAGATGGTGGTCTGAAGAAAAGGGCTATTTATATTGATTTGCATATTAAAATATGCAAAATTCTGGGAGGAGTTGGGGTGGGGCTGTAGGCACAGGCACGTGCACGTACGTTAAATTTCACATTTGTTGGCCTTTATAAAGGGGAAGTGCATGGAACTTCCAATTTTTTTTCCGTACGCCATTGTTTAGTGTGAATTTTATGACCAGAGTTATACATGAGGCCACAAGTGAGGGCTCAGTTTGCATGTTGCTCACCTGAGGCCTTTCATCATCGATAGAGTTGGAATGAAATTTGATGCATAGATGTTTCCTGATGGCTCACCTGACCATCACCCCTCATGCTAGCTGCATTATTTTAAACTAATTCTGGTGACACATTACCTAACCATGAGTTGAAAGGGTATGTCAAACTTAGCAAGTGCTTCTGGATCTTGTGACCTTGAGGAGGCCATATTACACTGCAAGGAATCACAGAGGTTGACCAATAGCACAACTCTCTCACGACTTTTTGGCAGTTTTAAAGTTCCCAAGTATTGTTAACTCTTTACATTTTGACATCTAATCAATGTTTTAGGTCACAGGGCCATCGTTATGCCAATGTTTTCTATGAATGGTGAGATCAGCCTGTCTTTTTACATTCTGCCTCGGTATGACCAACACAAGACATCGGACAAGCAAGTCTTTCTTTAATCTTCAGCCATCTCAAGAGTTTGTCTTTCTTTTTAGTTTTCTTTCCGTTTTAGTCATTATGGTGTGTTTTTGAGAAATGGTTTTTTGTTTGTCATATAATATATGGTTATTGAGCTTCTGTTAAACATCAAATTTCACTCGGGGACAAATAAAGTGCTGTCTGTCTTTCTATCTTCAGTTTTCATATTCCAAAACCCCTTTTTTTTTTTTTTTTAAACACTTCTTTCCTTTTATCAGCATTGTATGTATTTTCCTTCTAGCTGACCCTGTTTGAGCACAGTGACAGAGTCCTTGGTAATGTCACCCTGTGTGACTGGCAGTCATAGGTGCACACGGCGACTGTCCCTAATTTGCTAAGATTATGTAAATGAAGTCTGTGACAAAATCACTGGAAGAGTTGTGTAGTGTGACAGGACTTAAGAAGCTGTAGATTTTGCTTTGGTTTCTTCCTAATGTGCAGAGATGTACTGTGTTTTTAGCTTATATCTCTGAATAGTCATTGTCTTTGTAGACATGCAAGGCCCTTTCATTCCACTAAAAGGCTGTGAACCGATGGAAATATTAATATTATTTTATGGAAAAAGATTCTCATTTCTTTCAAGATGAATTATCACTAATGACTCTGTACAGGTGACAATAAACATTCCATAAATTTACATACCGAAATCCACACTAAGTTATAAGAGATCAGAGCTCTTATCCTGCGTCCAATGTGGCATGCATTGTTTCCAGCTATTCTATGATAATAGATTCAGTGGGCTTTGTAATGGATAGATGAATGAATGCCTAAAGGTTTTCTGGAATGCATCTTAATGCACCTTAGGCACTGGCAATGGGTTTGATGCACTCACCAATCTCCAACATACAAACTTTATATTTATAAAGCCTATCTGTCATTATATGTGTAGGTGATGTGTTTGTGGTCATGTTCTGTGGTCTGTTTTTTCTATGAATTGCTTATTTTTCTATGAATTGCTTATTTTGTTTCTTCTCCGACAGAATTCTTGACTGGGAAGGCCACTACCTTACATTGTATTCCAATTAATGTTACTGGAGTCATTTCAGGGCTTGCTAAGTTTGGTGGTAAAGAGCATTATCCCACTGAAAAAGTCTATTTGCTGATGGGTTACATTTGATAAGAAGGGATGCCCCTGACTGGCAATAATTCAGAAATATTCGGAGACATTATATCACAGCTGCTGTCCTGGGAGTCCAGAATGTTGAAACTCTGCCATTGTACTTTGGACAGTAATTTTGTAATGACATGCTAAGGGCTCTGCTGGTCCTCATTATGTTTGCCTTTTTCTCGAGTGTCTACTATACATTGTCTGCTGCTTCTCTCATTTACTTTTAATTTGATTTTAGGAGGCTTGAGGTTTGATGCATTTTTTTGCCTGTTCAAGGTTGGCTGCTGCCTAAAAAATGTTGCAGCTGAGTTTGGCACTAGTTAACTACGACAATGTTGTGGGCAAATTGATTTAGTTAATGGATGGAGTTCTTTACATGGCCAGTGTCAACCAAAAAAATGGAAGTGAAATTTCTGTCACATTTTAATATTAAACTTATTTGTGTCAAGTAATAACTTTCTAACACACAATATGAAATTGTTGAGTGTGTGCTGTGGCATTGTATCATTGTACTGGCCATGCATCATTTACTGGGTTTGAGCTGAGTCCTTGCCCAAAAACAACTCCCACAATTCTCATTTATTTGCTCTGTAAACAAATAATTATCTAAGAACGAGGAACATGATTATTATTCATTTGATTCACAAACTGATCATTATCCAAAAACGAGTTGCACAATCCTTGTTCACTTGTGATTCTGTAACATGTTGCCATATTTTAATTATGCATTTTAACTGTGCCATGCTTAACGTCTTATGAATTATTATCATGTTAAATATTTTTTTAATATAAAATAATGTACGAATCATTAAATATATGTGATGTGGTCAGAGGGTGCAGACTTCCTATATGAGTTGGCCTTGAATCATGTTAATGAATTAAACGTATCAAATGAATTGGTGCATTTAAATGGGTGGCTTGAAAGAATCAGTCTGGTAACGTGAATCGAAATTCACATCAATATCGGGCAGCAACCTGGCTTCATGTTTGTACAAATCACAACCAGTATTGTAGAAAGTTGATTCAGTTCATCTGGACATAGTTCTTTTCCAGGGGGATACGTTAAATCACTCATCCAAGTGACTTCCTCAGTCTCGGTTGACTACAGGTTTCTCTAACCTTATAAACAGTACCTTTGCATAATGACCAAAACTAGCACCATTGACTAACAATGGGCAGTATGATCAATGTGAGCAAATTGTCCATTTGGAACTCTCCTGATATTTGACCTTTTAAGACTAATGGAAGACTTGTGTGGGGGCAGGACACCAGCTGCCACTAGAAGGCGTTCTACTTTGGGCGTTCTACTTTGATGTCTGTTGACTCTTGGATTTTAATGTTTTTGCAAGCCACTAGGCTAAATGAATATAGAATTTGAAATTTAGTGAGGACAAATAGAAGATGAAGCATAATGGTATTTGGATAGGACGTAGAGTCTGGGGACCTGAGTATGGCATTTTGCAATGTCTTAAATGTGGTGCCAACCCACCTTGTACAGTGGGGCAAAAAAGTATTTAGTCAGCCACCAATTGTGCAAGTTCTTCCACTTAAAAAGATGAGAGAGGCCTGTAATTTTCATCATAGGTATACCTCAACTATGAGAGACAAAATGAGAAAAAAAATCCAGAAAATCACATTGTCTGATTTTAAAGAATTTATTTCCAAATTATGGTGGAAAATAAGTGTTTGGTCACCTACAAACAAGCAAGATTTCAGGCTCTCACAGACCTGTAACTTCTTCTGTAAGAGGCTCCTCTGTCCTCCACTCGTTACTGCATCAAGACTCTTTGCAGTGTTGGCTCCTCAGTGGTGGAACGAACTTCCTCTTGCTGTACGAACAGCGGAGACCCTCACTGTCTTCAAACGTCGTCTGAAGACACACTTCTTTCAACAGCACTTAGACTAAAGTCCCCATATTTTTTTTTCTACCCTTTTTCTCAAAAAAAAAAAAAAAAAAAATTTTGTACTAATAACTTACTATTTTCTTCTAGCATGGTTTTGTGTACAACTTGGTCAGCGGTAACTTGTTTAATGACAGTAGATTTAATCCTAGCCTTAAAGACTGAAGAACAGTCGTAGACTACTAAGCACTGTTGTAAGTCGCTCTGGATAAGAGCGTCTGCTAAATGATGTAAATGTAAATGTTACCTGTATTAATGGCACCTGTTTGAACTCGTTATCAATATAAAAGACACCTGTCCACAACCTCAAACAGTCAGACTCCAGACTCCACTATGGCCAAGACCAAAGAGCTGTCAAAGGACACCAGAAGCAAAATTGTAGACCTGCACCAGGCTGGGAAGACTGAATCTGCAATAGGTAAGCAGCTTGGTGTGAAGAAATGAACTGTGGGAGCAATTATTAGAAAATGGAAGACATACAAGACCACTGATAATCTCCCTGAGGGAGATCTGGGGCTCCACGCAAGATCTCACCCCGTGGGGTCAAAATGATCACAAGAACGGTGAGCAAAAATCCCAGAACCACACGGGGGGACCTAGTGAATGACCTGCAGAGAGCTGGGACCAAAGTAACAAAGGCTACCATCAGTAACACACTACGCCGCCAGGGACTCAAATCCTGCAGTGCCAGATGTGTCCCCCTGCTTAAGCCAGTACATGTGCAGGCCCGTCTGAAGTTTGCTAGAGAGCATTTGGATGATCCAGAAGAGGATTGGGAGAATGTCATATGGTCAGATGAAACCAAAATAGAACTTTTTGGTAAAAATTCTCCTCGTCGTGTTTGGAGGAGAAAGAATGCTGAGTTGCATCCAAAGAACACCATACCTACTATAAAGCATGGGGGGGTGGAAACATCATGCTTTGGGGCTGTTTTTCTGCAAAGGGACCAGGGTGACTGATCCGTGTAAAGGTAAGAATGAATGGGGCCATGTATCGTCAGATTTTGAGTGAAAACCTCCTTGCATCAGCAAGGGCATTGAAGATGAAACGTGGTTGGGTCTTTCAGCATGACAATGACCCCAAACACACCGCCTGGGTAACGAAGGAGTGGCTTCGTAAGAAGCATTTCAAGGTCCTGGAGTGGCCTAGCCAGTCTCCAGATCTCAACCCCATAGAAAATCTTTGGAGGGAGTTGAAAGTCCGTGTTGCCCAGCGACAGCCCCAAAACATCACTGCTCTAGAGGAGATCTGCATGGAGGAATGGGCCAAAATACCAGCAACAGTGTGTGAAAACCTTGTGAAGACTTACAGAAAACGTTTGACCTCTGTCATTGCCAAAAAAGGGTATATAACAAAGTATTGAGATGAACTTTTGTTATTGACCAAATACTTTTTTTCCACCATAATTTGAAAATAAATTCTTCAAAAATCAGACAATGTGATTTGCTGGATTTTTTTTTTGTCATTTTGTCTCTCATAGTTGAGGTATACCTATGATGAAAATTACAGGCCTCTCTCATCTTTTTAAGTGGGAGAACTTGCACAATTGGTGGCTGACTAAATACTTTTTTGCTCCACTGTATGTGGGGTTTCAAGACTTGTATAGACGAGAACAGAGGGACAGCAGGTTACTTGTATTCTTTTGTTTGTTTTGATAATTTGTTGTCCTCCATATGTTTTCCCTTCTCTTTTTATTTGAAGGCTATCTTATATTCGAGCTGAGACTTTTTCTTAACCAATGGATGATTGGTTTAGTTTTTTTCTTAGCCATGATTGACACTTATTTAACACTTTCATCCAAACCAGCATTTTACAGAACATTCATCTGTCCTTTTTTGAAGCCATAATTCCCAGCAAAGGCAATAGGAGCATATTCTGCTAGCACGGACCTTAATGGAGGAATCTGCTCTTCATGAAAATACTAAAAGAGCACTCCTTCAACACTAAGAACAAAGTTCCAAAATTATACAGAAAGCATACCAAGCAGGAATTGTGTAAGGATGCAGGTGCTTTGAGGCGGCAGCACCAACTGCTATACCACCGTACCCGTTACAGTAATGGCCATTTAAACTAAGTAATTTCACATGCTGAAAGAATTAAAATAACAAACCTTAGTGAAACCGTAAGCATCCTTACACAATTCCTGGTTGGTTTGCCTTCTGTATAATTTTGGAACTTTGCTCGTAGTGTTGAAGGAGTGTTCTTTTAGGAGTGGAGTGGTGATTGGTGCTGTTTAATTTCCCTAGGGGCCTGAGCTTATGTGTTATCATGGGCTCTCTGTGTGGCACTGATGCATTCTCTTCATGTTTTCTCCCACAATCCAAACATTAGGCTGATTGTCTCATTGTGATCACATGCTGGAGTTGTGCCCATTAATACACTTTTTCTCTGCAGCATATGTCCTTAAGTTAAGACAAACTCTAGGGTACTTATTGTCTTAAATCTTTACAGTCCTGCTTCAGCTGCCTGCTACAAATGAAAGTTTTGTGTGTTTTGGTGGTGTGATATGGGGACAGGGAAAACGCTCGTCTAAGAGATGATGATGTCAAATGGTTTTTGTTTACATTTAATATTTAAAGGCTGTAAAGGAGAAGGCATTAGCAGTCTAAAAGCTGCTGAGGTCAACAGACAACATGGTTCTATGGAAGATCTTTACTACCCAGGGGATTCTGGGAAACGACAGGCTTGTTGTAGCCTAACAGACAAGTGCTGTCCTCCGGACACTCTGTATTCTAATATTGATGGCCTGAGGTCTCCTGATAGATGATTCTTTCCCATTGGGATTATCTGAGCACTCATCGGCCAACTGCAAGTAAGCACTTTTTAAAAATATTGGCCAAGTATAGATTGTGGATACTGTATCATATTAATAACATAATCTTCTCAAACTCATGTGTTTGAATAATTTGTAGTACATTATTCTTGTCTATGTAGGATTTAATAAAGACATTTTTGGAGACATGCTATGCTTCTTAATTAGGAAAAGTCTTTAATATGCCTGTCCTTGTTACTATACAGATATCCATTCTACAAGCACTTACTAGCAATGCATTGCTCATTAAATGTTTTTGTTGCTTCTTCTGACTTTATTTTATTGATTAGTTTAAGGAAGTGAAGAGGGTGCTGATTAATTGTGCTCTTGTGAATTATACATGCATCCAGAGGAAAATGATTATGCAGGTTTCCTATTAGTGGATTAATTTTATTTGTTTGGCAGGAATGATAAATGGTTCTCTTTTTGAGGGGAAATGCATGCTTCTTGATTGCTACTAAAAATAGGCAAGTATACCGGCCCTCCTACTACCCATGAAATGTATGCCAGGCATCTAAAATAGCATACATATAATATTACATGAACAAATTATAAATGCAAGTTATAGTGTAAGAAGGGCCCACCTAGGCACAATGAAGAAGAGTGTTCTGCCAGAATAACAAATGAGAAGGAAAATGTCCACATGGTATAGCATTCAGGTGCATCTAGAGGCTTAACTGTTTTTGACATTTTCTGGTGACTTAATTTAAAGAGGGTGATACGGAAACTTATTCCTGCCACTCTCAAAAAAAAAAAAAAAAAAAAAAAAAAAAAAGTATTATTTCACAAAAACATTGCCTGCTAGGGTAATAAAATTGCACTCGTTAGACATTAAGCATGTGTATAGCGTGCACTGAAGTGACAGGAACTGAGCAGACATTCTAGGTGTACATTTAAATCCTGCATGGGCTGAGGGGTAAAATTCATTTGCCTAGTCTAGTGTTATGAGGCAACAGTGATTATTGCAGGGGCCCTGGGTTTAAAGCAAGAAGCAAACATGGGGCACCATTTGCTGCTCCTTGGCAGGATTCAGTCATACAGCCAATTACAAAAGAGTGTGCTGCATGCAATCCAGTTTCAAAAGCCTATGAATGAAGTTCAGTTTAGTTTTAGTCTAATTATTTACTGTAGATATTTCGGGAATATCAATGGTGATTGTTTGGGGGCTCAGGCTGAAGATGTCTAAAGGGGACAGATGTTTACTTCAGAGCTAATGAAGAACTAAATTTAGTTTCATAATTGAGAATTACTACAAATACATTTCCAGTATTCGGTATTAAAGCATATAATATCACAGAGTTGTGTAATTAGACATGCCTAATAGTTGTGTAAATTGAAGTGCTCCTGTGATGGGGATCAACAGCTGTAGTCATCAAGATTGACGTACCCTTGGACTAGAAGTCGTATAATGTGATATAGGGTCTGCTCTTTGTGTGTTAGAGCTGACAGCAAATGAATGTTCATCTGGAATTACAGTGCATGAAATGAAGTGATGAGAAATAAGGAACGTGGGGTTTTTGGACCTCACAAACCAAAGAGAAGCTCGCCTGTTTGTCTTCTGTCTTACGCCCCACCACAGCATGTAAATAATTATTAAAGTGCTGCGAATGCAGCTGAAGTTGCCATACCTAGAAAGTATTCTTAGGGCGTTGGTGTTGTAAGATATCATTTTATTGGCCATCCAAAATAATAATAAAAAAGGGGGTGAAGGAAATGAGACCTTACAATGGTTTTAAAGTCTGAAACTGTGCTCAACAGTTGTCACGGAGTTGTCTAATTTGTCATTACTTGCAAATATGAGTAATCAGATGTTTCTCGTACAGTTACAGTCATATGAAAAAGTTTGGGAACCCCTCTCAGCCTGCATAAGACTTTACTCGTACTTTCAATAAAAAGATAAAAATGGTATGTCTTTCATTTCCTAGGAACATCTGAGTACTGGGGTGTTTTCCGAACAAAGATTTTTAGTGAAGCAGTATTTAGTTGAATGAAATTAAATCAAATGTGAAAAACTGGCTGTGCAAAAATTTGGGTACCCTGGTAATTTTGATGATTTGAATGCATGCAAATGCTCAATACTGATTACTTGCAACACCAAATTGGTTGGATTAGCTCGTTAAGCCTTGATCTTCATAGACAGGTGTGTCCAATCATGAGAGAAGGTATTTAAGGTGGTCAATTGCAAGTTGTGCTTCCCTTTGACTCCTCTGAAGAGTGACAGAATGGGATCCTCAAAGCAACTCTCAAAAGATCTGAAAACAAAGATTGTTCAGTATCATGGTTTAGGGGAAGGCTACCAAAAGCTATCGCAGAGGTTTAAACTGTCATTTTCAACTGTAAGGAATGTAATCAGGAAATGGAAGGCCACAGGCACAGTTGCTGTTAAACCCAGGTCTGGCTTGCCAAGAAAAATACAGGAGCGACATATGCACAGGATTGTGAGTATGGTTACAGACAACCCACAGATCACCGCCAAAGACCTGCAAGAACATCTTGCTGCAGATGGTGTATCTGTACATCGTTCTACAATTCACCGCAATTTGCACAAAGAACATCTGTATGGCAGGGTGATGAGAATGAAGCCCTTTCTGCACTCATGCCACAAACAGAGTCGCTTGTTGTATGCAAATGCTCATTTAGACAAGCCAGATTAATTTTGGAACAAAGTGCTTTGGACTGATGAGACAAAAATTGAGTTGTTTGGTCATAACAAAAAGCACTTTGCATGGAGGAAGAAGAACACCGCATTCCAAGAAAAACACCTGCTACCTACTGTCAAATTTGGTGGAGGTTCCATCATGCTGTGTGGCTAGTTCAGGGACTGGGGCCCTTGTTAAAGTCGAGGGTCTGATGAATTCAACCCAGTATCATCAACTTCTTCAGGATAATGTTCAAGCATCAGTCACAAAGTTGAAGTTTCACAGGGGTTGGATATTCCAACAAGACAATGACCCAAAACACCGTTCGAAATCTACAAAGGCATTCATGCAGAGGGAGAAGTATAATGTTCTGTAATGGCCGTCACAGTCGCCTGACTTGAGTATCATCGAAAATCTATGGGATGATTTGAAGCAGGCTGTCCATGCTTGGCAACCATCAAATTTAACTGAACTGGAAAGATTTTGTATGGCAGAATGGTCAAAAGTACCTCCATCCAGAATCCAGACACTCATCATAGGCTATAGGAGGACAGCATCTAGAGGCTGTTATATTTGCAGAAGGAGGCTCAACTAAGTATTGATGTAATATCTCTGTTGGGGTACCCAAATGTATGCACCTGTTTAATTTTGTTATAATGCATATTGCATATTTTCTGTTAATCCAATAAACTTAATGTCATTGCTGAAATACTACTGTTTCCATAATACATGTCATATATTAAAAGGAAGTTGCTACTTTGAAAGCTCAGCCAATGATAAACAAAAATCCAAAGAATTAAGAGGGGTTCCCAAACTTTTTCATATGACTGTATATCTGCAACAGCAGTTACTAAGTTTGACTTACTCTCCAACCAGAAATCCTGTAATGTGCCACCATCTTTAGGAGTAGCTCCTGTTCAAATGAAAAACTGAAAAACGAATATGACAAAATAAGGTTGAACCACTGTACACATTGTCCATTTGCGTCTCTTCACCTGTGCCTTGGGTTTGCATGTTTTTGCATATTTTTTTACCCACTGCCTGTGCCCCAACAGTTGGAAATCCAGTTTAGTTTGTTTTTTTTACAGTGTTGGTAGTAATAAGCTGGTAGACAACAAAATGTTAGTGATTGATTGTTTTTCTCATACTTTTGACTAGTCATTCGTTTTTTTTGGTAACTTTGCACTACACTTCCATATGCTTGGCTCTCTCAAATAAATTGGATGCTATTCATCATTGACTGTTTCACAAATTGAACAACTGAGTACACTAAATTATGTGTTTTAATGTTTAGTGATACTGTGTCATGTCTATCTTGTGTCCTTAAAGTGACTGCATACAAATAATGACCTCTCTTCCCCTGACTAACATAAGTCTGCATTCATTTGAAGCTTAGGGGGACTCTCTCACTTGGGAGGTAATAATATTGCACCTTGCACTTCCCCAAGCAGTCCTCTAGTTTATGGGCAAGCTACAGTGAGGCTTGCTTTGGAGAGAAATCCGCATTTCACAACGGGAAGAAAACGAGCATGTCCAATCTACTTCACTCAATACACAAGCTCTTCTGGAAAGTCGTAATGCAAAAACTGATCAGTTAGAGGGCAAGCTGAAAAAATCCTTCGACCGCACATTATGGTGTTCGGAATAACATGAAGCTGAGTGGCCAACAACATGGACTCTGTCTTCCCTCACTCCTTCAAAAAATAGCAACCTATTAGTTATACCAAAGCTATCCTATAGGCAGCCTCATTAGTCATCCTAGTAAAGTTGTTTTGAAGATCTGCCTCTTTAGATTAAAACAGACTCCAACAGAGAGACAACCATAAGGAAATACAGCATCAACACTAATCATAGTAAAGTCATTTCACAACTTTATAACAGCTGCTAGTACAGTCCTCGACAATAGTTGGTTGAGAGAGTGGTTTCAGACAACTGTTGAACACAGACAGGGCTTCATACTCTCTCCCTCTCTCTACGTTCAAGAGGACCATCTTAAATATTTGGCATTACTGGCAGGAACATCAACAACCTTTGATTTGGATGACTTTGATGATATTGCCAGCAAAGAGGAGGAACTTGTAACTTATAGAATGGAAATTAGCATTGAAAAGACTAAACCATTCACAAACAACATAAATTGCATCAGAAGGAAATCAAAGAGGTCAAAAACTTAAGACGGTGAAAATTTTTAAATAGTTAAATATCATTTTGTGATGTCTACGTAACTGACCTTTTTCACAACTTCAGAAGTGAGTGTTGAGGGTGTTGATTTTAGAGAAAAGCTGACCAGAAATTCAGAAATACTGATACCGTACCATTTTAAAATTTGGGTTTCTTGGTACTTCTGCAGTACCAATTTACTGCACCATGCAACCCTAGTCACCAATGAAGAAGAGTGTAGAAGGATTCAAGCAGACTGTGGATCATTTGTAGACCTGCTGACAACTGTAAAGAGGAAGCTCAAGTGGTATGGACACATGACTAGGCCATCCTGCCTCGTAAAAATACACTTTGCAGGGCACTATGCCAAGAAGAAAGAAATAGGTGCGAAGATGACATCAAAGAGTAGACTCACCGTGCAGCTCACAGAGAGCAGCACAGGACAGACAGCCCCATTAAAAAGGGATCTAAGTGCCCTTGCACATCACATCATCTTGTTACAGGAAAAGCTGTAAATGTTGTGTTTTGTGCCATAATACAGAGATGACTGTCATCAAACCTTGTTCTCACTTCTGCTATTCTACGACTAGAGTACAATCCCTCATAACCGGCCACCTCGGGACTGGACCCATGGCCGGTTGCCGTTTTGGCCAGTTAATCCGACGCATACCTATTTTCATGTAGAAAAATATTTCTAAGATATGTACTGTACCTCTTCGACGTTCCTGAAGAAACCATATCCACAAGGCTTCATCCACAATTTTGCACATTTTCTCGTACAATGACTGGACAGTGTGGTGTAGTGGGTCCACAGCTCAAATCAAAAAGGGCACTTTTTAAACAAATAATCGCTGCACTTACGTCCCCGTGATAAATAGAAGCGCGAGGCGGCTAAGGGGAGAACAGGAAAGAATGGGAGGTTAATGGAGAAGGAAGCAGGTAGAGGAAAGCCGGTGCAGTAGAGCGAGCGAGCGAGAGAGAGCAGATTCGATAGAGCAAAGGCGGCAGCTGGAAGGTGAACCCCTGCAGAGGAGTGTTTGGCCGACACTCGGTGGGGCTGAAGAAAACGGTCACTCCAGTTGAGCGATCACAGAGCTGGAGTGACTGGTATTGGAGACGACTGGCCGTCAAAAGGCAGCAGCAGTTGTGGATAGGGAATCCATTCCCGGGAATTCGGGAATCCCGGGCTCCCAGGGATGACACAGTGCACGGGCATCTCACATGTGAACGGTTTTAGAACGACCGACACTTATTTTTAATAAAACTACTGCTATATGTTGACACAAATAAAAGACTAACCTTATCTACAAGCAGTTCATGCTGTCATAGAAGTACATGTATCTTTAGTTGTGGTAATAAGAGCGTAGAAAGCACAACGTCCTCACAGGTGACAGTGACAGTACTGCTGCTTTGTAGTAGGGAGACTGTGGAAGATTGTGGGTTCGCTTCCCAGTTCCTCCCTGTGTGGTTAGCGCTTTGAGTACTGAGAAAAGCGCTATATAAATGTAATGAATTATTATTATTGCTAGTCATTAAGCCCGTTACAATAACGGGCGCTAGAACAGTAGTGCATAAACATTAGTAGGAACAGTCTATATTAAATGGCAAGGGACCTTGACCTCATTCTGTTTGTTGATCGTATTTTTCTTTGTCTTTCAGCCTTTCTTTTGTTGATGTTTACTTGCTGAGCTGACCGTTCTTCGTGGGCTGCCACCGTGTATTGTGTGTATTTAATTTTCTGTGACAGTAATACTGTCTTGTATGTCCGCTGGCTTGTACGTCCGTAATATACCTTTAATTTTCTCTGGCGGTAATACAGGCGTGTGCGTCGGTAATATGCCTTTAATTTTCTCTGATAGTAATACTGGCTTGTATGTGGCTGTAATATGTGTCACTGTATTGTGTACCTTTAATTTTCTCTCGCAGTAATACTGGTTTGTATTTCCATAAAATGCCTGTAATTTTCTCTGACAGTAATAACACGCATCGCACCATGCCACATGCATGCGCACTTCACCAGAAGGCACACACACACGGACACCTGGATGCACACAGGGATTTTATTAAAGAGGATTATTAACGTGTCCAGTGTGCAGTTGTCCATGCGATAGTGCACCTTCATGCAGAAGTACGCCAGCCGCTGAGAAAGCATGCTCTGCCTCCACTGAAGTAGGCGGCACAATCCTCAGATACTGATACACTTATTCTAAACAACGCCCGCGCTTGCCGTTACGCTGAAACACCACCATTTCAGCTTTTACTGATGCATCCAGTTTCTTGTCATTCTGTGATGTCAAGTTTCTTGGCACAGATAATGCGGATGCAACAGACTGACGCATTGCAATTTCAAGTTGCTGTTCAAAGCTGTTGTCTGATGAAGTGCAAGCTGCAGCAATGGCGCAACCTTAATTATTTTCAACTATAACTCTGTTATTTCTTGATCGATTTTTACACTTTTACACACTATATATGCGAGCTTGGCCGTTCCTGTTTTCCCGGGAATTACAGCAGTTTCATTCCTGGGAATGCAGGAATGAAAAATGTCCGGGAATTCCGGGCTCCCGGTAATGGATTCCCTAGTTGTGGAGGCTTTGGGCTGGTTTAACTCCAGCGTGAGCACACTGGCCGCTGGGGACAGAACCCAAGTCTCGGTCCGGATGGAGCCTGACGTAGCCAGGGATTGGAGGGCTACCGGACCAGTGTGGAAGGCAGCTGCACCTGCAGGTAGGGCAACTCCCCTGTTGCGAAGCCCGATGGGAGAAGCAGGGGAGCCGCCAAGTAGAAAGAAGAAGGCACCGTGGAAAATTCATAAAGGAATATGTAAACGGAAATCACTCTGAAAGTAGGAGCCCTCTCACCTTCCATGAAAGAAGGAAGTGCATACATATAATATAAAGAAGAACTCAGGATTAAAAAAACATTTTTTTAGTTTATTTTAACATTCTGGTTAATGTGAGGCCAGTTAAGAGGGATTGTACTGTACCTAGTAATTGAGGAGGGGTCTCCAAAAACAACAGCTGAGTCTGCTTATGAGGAACAGGATACATTAAAAATATCTTAAATATCTGCATTGGTGAGTTGATATTTGCATGTTTGATCGAGTATCATGCAAAAATGGATGCACAAATTTTGATGAAATACTCTGGGATAGTCCAACTTATATAGATAACGTTACATCTCAAGTGCTATGAAATAATAAGCTGTGGCCTATTAACAGAACAACAGTGTTGGATAGCCTGCCATGATGGAAAAAGGTTACAGCAGTTGTCTTAAAGTCAGTTGCTCCTAGTCTACACAATTGTACTACATTTTGGTCACGTACTATACTCCCTATTTTTTACTGTGGTTCCATGCTGCCCTAGGTAGGGCCATATTGTCTGTGGAGTTATTTATAGCAATTTTTGGTTGTAAGTTTAATCTTTATAAACAGAGCTGGGCTGGGGTTAGTTTTTACATATAACGCTGTTCCTTTGAATGTATAAACAGCTCAGTTGGTGTTAGTTTTTACATATAATGCTTTTTCTTTAAATGTTTATGCCATTATGATGTAAACCAGAGTTTTATGAAAATTGGTGAATAATTTAGGCATAGTTCAATTTAGGATATTGGTTATATTGCATCTCAATGCTGCCTCAAAGGCAACGGGAAGACAGAGTGGCCATTGTTCTTAAAGGTATGTATTAAAGGAGAATCTGTATTTATATCGAGGATTACTTTTGTCTCATCTGATTTCAAACTGCTGCAGTTCCCTTCAGGGCTGTGAAGTCAGAGTCGAGGAGTCAGAGTCGGAGACAATTTTGGGTACCTGGAGTCGAGGTCAGAGTCGGTTAAAAATGTACCGACTCCAACTCCTAATAAATTTTAATAAAAAAAAAAAATAGCAAGTTCAAATGTCCCATTTAACAAACAATGTTACTACTAGTGTGAAGTTCAGCTGAGCTATTATACAACCTGACTTTCACATATTGTAATCTGGATTATGGTACATTACAAAAAGTGTTTTCATTTTATTTCAGATATAATGTGTTTAACAAGTTAATTTGAGTGTAAACAAGTGTAATGATGTAGGTGTAGGTGTGTGCTATGGCCTGATGTGTGTTGAGGGGTTCTTGTCTTTTGTTTAAACTGGCCAATAAGGTAGAGAGCCAGCTTTCTAGCCAGTAGTTCTGTGGTTATATGACGTGCATGTTGCCTTCCTTTAATCAACATGGAAAATACAGTAGCATATTAACTCTTTTAGGGCGGATGTCGACTTTTGTCAACAGAAGGGGTTGAGAGCGCATGTCGACAAAGTCGACATCCAGGTACAGAGGGCAACAATCAGCTGTTAACAGGGACAAAACTCACTGTTATGTCACAGGCATTCCCTCTCTGCTTGGAGGAATGTTAGACTCATTGACTCTGCATCTAATCCTTGTGTGTGCGTGAGTTACGAAATGTAAACAAATGTAAACAAAGACAAGATGGCATCGACATCTCATGAGGGAGTGAAGCGAGTGCAGAAAAGAAAATACTAAGCAGACGATGTTTTGTGCATTATCGCCGAGTCAGACTCTGATTTTTCAGAATCTGATTTTGTTGACAGTGATCAGGAGATCAAGCAAGAGAGTGAGGAACTGGCATCAGCTGATTGGACACCAGCCGATGCCACCCCAGCTGATCGGCTGCCAGCTTAGCGCATTCGCGCAGCCGACGCACCTACGGCAAGGTTTGTGTGGGAGGAATACCCAGACATTGATCCGTGGGAGCCAAACTGGCTGCCGGACTTCACAAGACAGCATGGCTTACTGTTGGACACGACAGGTTACCAGCCACTGGACTACTTCAGGCTGTCCTCTCCTCGTGCTACCTTTCAGCTACTGTCAGACGAGACAAACAGGTATGCAGAGCAATTTTTTGAATCGCGGGCTGCGCTTACAGCTCATTGTAGTTTTTCAAAGTGGAAACCCACAACAAAAGACGAGATGAAGGGCTTTGTGGCATTACAAATAAAGATGGGACTAGACTGGTGATATAACTTCAGGGAGCATTGCTCCAAACGTGCTTTGTCCCCTGGTGGCTTTGGACAGGTTATGCCGTGTGATAGGTCTGTGCTGCTGCAAAGTTTTATTCACTTCTGCGATAACCAGAAGCAAATCCCAAGGGGTTAGCCAGGCTATAACCCCATGTATAAAGTTCAGCCCCTGCTTGACATTGTGGAATCAACATATAAACAATTTTATCAGCCTCGCCGTGATTTGTCTGTGCATGAATTTATGATTAAATAAAAGGTACACCAATATATGCCAGACAAGCCCACAAAGTATGGCATTAAGGATTTTGTACTGGCAGAAGCAAACACTGGTTTCTGCCTGAAAGTAAGTACATATACAGGAAAGTATTTCTTTTAAAGAGAGAACTGTCCCTTGACAAGTCAGGTTGTGGTGGAACTGCTTCAGGGCTATGAACACATTGCTGTGTACTGTACATTGAGAATTTTTATACATGCCCAGAATTGTTCATGTAGCTACAGAGCAATAATTCTAATAATAATTCTTTGCATTTATATAGCGCTTTTCTCACTACTTAAAGCTCTCAGCAATTGCAGGTTAAGGGCTTTGCTCAAGGGCCCAACAGAGCAGAGTCCCTTTTGGCATTTACGGGATTCGAACCGGCAACCTTCCAATTGCCAGTGCAGATCCCTAGCCTCAAAGCCACCACTCCACATAGAGCAGGGGAATTGGAGCTTGTGGCACAGTGAGGGTGAACAGGAGACACATGCCTTCACAGTTGAAGCCAGACAGGCTGAAGAGGAAAAGAGGTGAGAATACGGTTTTCATGCAGACGGAAAGCTTGATGGCATTGGCATGGCACAATGTCAAATGGGTGACTTGTCTCTCTACAGTACACACTAACAACATATGTGAGAAAGTGCAGCAACAGACAATTGAAAAGGAGGCACCAGTGCCACACATATTGTAAGCAGGGCAGCGTGGCAATGCATGCAATTGGCTGCTTTGAGCGATATCATGCTTTGCAGGACTTTGCTGTGTAACATGTATGTGATTTGCAAGTGAATCATAGTACAGTGGAACCTCGGTTCACGACCATAATTCATTCCAAAACTCTGGAACCGAAGCAATTTCTCCCATAGGATTGTATGTAAATACAATTAATCCGTTCCAGACCGTACGAACTGTATGTGTATATATATATTTTTTTTAGTTTTTAAGCACAAATATAGTTAGTTATACCATAGAATGCACAGCGTAATGGTAAACTAAATGTAAAAACATTGAATAACACTGAGAAAACCTTGAACAGAGAAAACTAACACTGCAATAGTTTGCGCTATAGTGCTAGGAACCGCTTGCTAAAAACACTTTTTTTTAATGAGTTTTAAGCACAGGGGAAAAAATGAACATTTGAAAAATCCATAATTTAATAAACCACCAAGAAAAGTAACATTGCAACAATGCAGGCTACGAACCGATCACTGTAAATAGAACTGAAAACAAAAACAAGTCATCCCTCGCTCTCTCTCTCGCGCCTGTGTGTGTGTGTGCGTGCGTCTCTCTTTTGCGAGCCTGGAGTGCCTGTGTGTGTGTCTCTCTAGCGCGCTCCTGTGTGTGTGCTCGCCTCTCTCTCCCGCACCTGTGTGTGTGTGTGTGTGTGTGTGCGTCTCTCTTTTGCGAGCCTGGAGCGCCTGTGTCTGTGTTTCTCTCTAGAGCGCTCTTCTGTGTGTGCACGCGCGCGCTCCTGTGTTTGTGCGCGGCTCTCTCTGTCGCGCTGCCTCGCACTGCCTGTGTGTGTGTGTGTGCGCCACGCTCTCTCTCTTGCCCGCTGCACAGAAAATGCACAGGGAGAGACTGAACATGTACAAACCGAAAGGGAAGCTGGCTTGTTCGTATACCGAGTGTGTGGTCATGAACCGAGGCAAAAGTTTGGCGAACTTTTTGGTCGTAAACCGAGTTGTACGTGTACAGAGACGTTCGTGAACCGAGGTTCCACTGTATGTGAAATCATATAGTATGCAGGCTCATACAACATGCAAGACAGTAACATTTGTCAAAAGTAAATATTTTTTGCTGATTTGATATGTTAAACAATTGCTTTGTGTTCTTTTTTTTAAAAATGTTAGTTTTTGGAAAAATATTCAGCCCTGGGAGAAAAGAAACAAAAAAATAGCCCTAAAAGAGTTATATACAGAGGAGTCAGGGAGTTGGAGTCTGAAGTACCAGAAACTAAGGAGTTGGAGTTGGAGTTGAAGGATGTATCTACCGACTCCATAGCCCTGGTTTCCAGTGGCTTTTTTTTTGCCATTACAATACACGAGGGTCAGGTTTAGGTCCTGTGTGTAACAGGTACAAATTTCTACTTAAACTGCTTCTTGCACGGGCAACTTTGTTGCTTGCTCAAGGTTTATCAGCAGCAAATACTTTTTGACAAATCAGTAGATACACTTAATTTATCCCCAAAGGGAAATTAAAATCTATCCCCTTGACAACTTTGAGCATAACAAACAAACCAATTGAGTAGAGGACATTTGGCTGACTGTAAAGTCAAACTTACAGAGAGGATTTAAAATAATATCAAAGCAACAACAGGTTACACAGCTAGTTTATAACATGAGAAGAATGTCTCCTTTTTTGTACAAATATCAATCTTCATTATCTATTAATTACTTTGTGCACCATGTGGAGACATAAAATATTATACTGTAATTGGCTGTGATACAACATCCTTGTCTGGTCATGAGCTTTTCAGACCCCACCCCCCATGTGTCAAGAAGCACACTTTGTTTGACAAGTAGCTATTGAAAAATTGTCAGTTTTAGTGACATATTTAGCGTCACCTGTGAGTTTAACCTAGTAAATGTGGTCATGCACACCTGCAAGGTGGTATCTCCTGCCCAAGTAGAGGACAGATCACATAGAGCGGTTTCATAGAGTATTCAGCCCCTTGCCCTTTATGTTGTAGGTTTAATTTTAAATGGATGAATTTGCCATTTTTGCCCATAGTTGAACCCTCCATATTTCAAAACGGCAACGTGAAAACATATCAGAAAGGTTTGAAAATCTAGTAAGAACACAAAAACTGAACTCTGTAATTCATACAAGTATTCAGTTGATGAATTCAGTACTTTGTCAAAGTCATTTTGGCAGCAATTCCAGTTTTGAGTTTTCTTGGGTATGTCTCTGCAAACCTTGCCCACCTGGATAAGGGCAGTTTATCCCATTCTTCCTGGCAAATCTTCTCAGCCTCTGTTAAATTAAATGGGAAGCGTCTGTAAACTGCCGTCTTCAAGTTTCTCCAAAGGCGTTATATGGTGTGTAAGTTTGGGCTTTGGCAGGTCCACTCAAGAACACTCAAAAACTTGTTCTAGTTCCATAGTTCTTGGAATTCTGCTCAAAGAGCTCAGTTTCTGTCCCATCAGACCAGGTAGTTTTTTTCCTCATGTTGTCAGAGTCCTTTAAATTGTCATTTGCCTTTTACTCAAGAATGGCTTCCATCTAGGCCTCTACCATAAATGCCTGATTGATGACGGAGAGCTACTGAGGTTGTCTTCTTTCCAATAGGTTCTCCCATTTCAGTGGAGGACCTCTGAAGCTCTGTTAGAGTGACCATTGGGTTCTTGGTCACCTCCTTGACCAGGTCCCTTGTTACCCAGTTATTCAGTTTGGTAGGATGGTAAACTCTAGGAATAGAGACCTAGTGGTTCCAGTCTTATTTAATTTCATACATTTTGGGGCCAATGTGGTCCTGGTAACACTTAAAGCTTTAGAAATGACTTTATCTCCTAGCCCTGATCTATGCCTCCCCACAATTTGATTGCGGAGGTCTACAGATAGTGTCTTTTAAATTTACTTACTTATTTTTAGAAATGCACAGGTTCACATGTGCATTTCTAAATTATGTCCTATCAGTTATGTTTGCCACAGGTAGACTCCAAACAAGTTCTAGAAACAACTCAAGAAGCATTAAAGCAAAACAGCATGGAGTGCCACAGCAAAGGGTCTGAATACATCTATAAATGTGCAAGTTCAGTTTTTAATGTGCAATAAATTTCAAACCTTTCTGTAAACATGTTTTCACTTTGTCATTCATTATGAGTTAAGTGTAGATTGATGGCTAAAAATGGCATATGTATCCATTTGAAATTAATTTACATCCAGTAAATTGTGCAGAATGTTAAGGTGTCTGTGTGCTTTCTACGTGATCAGTGCAGCACTTGAGCAGGAAATACCGCCATGTGGTTGTGGTTGTGTATGGTTGTGTATGCTTCTTCTTAGGGGCTGACTGACCAGTTGAGAAATACTTTGAGGAAATCCCATTCCTATCATACATTCTTTAGCTTTTTTTTACAGGCCTCCCTGATGGTGTAAAAGAACAACATTGGAATATACTGACTGGAACAGTTTGGGACCCCAGGCTGATTGCTGTGTCTAGGAAGGAGCAGATGTACAGTTCTTGTTTGGGTGTACCATGCATGACTTCATGATGCAACACATATGTAAAAATGGTCTATTTAAACAACTTTGAATGGGAAACAGCTTAACCTGAGACAACCATATTGAACCAGTTTAATGTCCTAAAATAATTTGGGAGGAAAAAGACACAGGGGTGTTGTTCAGCAGTTAGATCTGGAATGAAGCGCTGGTTATGAATGAAGTGCTTTGAGGTGTCCATGTTAACCGTTCTAGGACTTTGCTGTACATGTACATGTATCCATTAATGTTTATTTGTTAAAGTTCCCAAAAGTGCTATTATAATTAAGGGGTCCTTATTTTCAGAAAAGGATAGCTATCAATAAGTGCTTTTACATGCATACACAAAATTGGAGTTAGGTGGGCAGCCAGGTTAAGACAGAATTTATTTATTAAGTTAGTTTAATTTAGTTTAATTTATTTATTAAAATAAAATCTCAGTTTACATGCACAGGTCCACTTGTGGAGTCCTCCTTTGGCAAAACACTCCAGTGTCAGAAAATGTGCTTAAAAAAGATTAAACATCATCAATGGCCAATGTGTATACAAAAACCAGCATATTGATCCTGTGTCTCCTACGTTTGTGCTGCTGAGCTTAGTGTAGCAAAGGTCTGGCATGTAATTAAAAATGGTCTTGCCTTGAAATGAGTCACACGGTCTTTTATTAAAATTGACATATATTAAACTATACTGCCCAAAACAATTAAAGGAACACTTTTTAATAAGAGTATAGCATCAAGTCAGAGAAATGTCTGGGATATTGATTTGGCCAGTTAAGTAGCAGAGGGGGTTGTTAATCAGTTCCAGCTGCTTTGATGTTAATGAAATTAAGAACAGGTGAACTATTGGGGCAACAATGAGACAACCCCCAAAACAGGAATGGTTTAACAGGTGGAGGCCACTGACATTTTTCCCTCCTCATCTTTTCTGACTGTTTTTTTTCACTAATTTTGCATTTAGCTACAGTCCGTGTCACTACTGGTAGCATGAGGTGATACCTGAACCTTACAGAGGTGGCACAAGTTGTCCAACTTCCCCAGGATGGCACATCAATACGTGCCATTGTCAGAAGGTTTGCTGTGTCTCCCAGCACAGTCTCAAGGGCATGGAGGTGATTCCTGGAGGAGAGCTGGACAGGGCCGTAAAAGGTCCTTAACCCATCAGCAGGACTGGTAACTGCTCCTTTGGGCAAGGAGGAACAGGATTAGCACTGCCAGAGCCCTACAAAATGACCTCCAGCAGACCACTGGTGTGAATGTCTCTGACCAAACGATCAGAAACAGACTTCATGAGGGTGGCCTGAGGGCCCGAGGTTCTCTAGTGGGCCCTGTGCTCGCTGCCCGTCTGGCACCATGGAGCTTGATTGGCATTTGCCATAGAATACCAGAATTGGCAGGTCCACCACTGGTGGGCACCCTGTGCTTTTCACAGATGAGAGCAGGTTCACCTTGAGCACATATGACAGACATGAAAGGGTCTGGAGAAGCCGTGGAGAACGTTCTGCTGCCTGTAACATCGTTCAGCATGACTGTTTTGGTGGTGGGTCAGTGGTTGTCTGGGGAGGCATATCCATGGAGGGACGCACAGACCTCTACAGGCTAGACAATGGCACTTTGACTGCCATTAGGTATCTGGATGTAATCCTTGGACCCATTGTCAGACCCTAAGCTGGTGCAGTGGGTCCTGGGTTTCTCCTGGCGCATGACAATTCTCTACAATTGATCATCTGCTAAATCCAGGTCACTCAAAGTAATGCCTCCAAAATACTTTGAGGCTTCTGCTGTATTTTTTAATCAAAAAATTTATGATATTAGAAATAATATAGTACATCTCCCCAATGCTGATCCTCATAAACACCAGTACTCTATTATAAACAAATTAAATTCTTTCACCAGAATAGATTTACCTGATTTATATAAAATAATTTCTCAACTAAGACCATCCACCTGTGTCCTTGACCCAATACCAACAAATTTTTTCAAAGAAGTATTGGGTGTGCTAATTGATATTATTCTTGACATACGTAAACTCGTCATTAGATACGGGGGTCTTCCCAGACTGTCTTAAGACTGCTGTAGTTAAATCCCTGCTGAAGAAAAATAATCTTGACTCCTCTGGTTTTGAAAATTTTAGACCTATTTTTAACCTGCCTTTCTTAAGTAAAATTCTAGAGAAGGCAGTCATTATGCAGCTTAATGATCACCTCAATAAACATGCTATTCTTGATAAGTTTCATTTGGGTTTCAGAACAAATCACAGCACAGAAACTGAACTCAAAGTAGTAAATGACTTGCAGGTAAATGCAGACAGAGGCCGTTTATCTGTTCTCATCCTCTTAGATCTGAGTGCCGCATTTGATACCATTGATCACAATATTCTTAGAAATTGCCTTAGTCAATGGATGGGCCTCTCTGGCAGTGTCTTAAATTGGTTTGAATCCTACCTGGCAGGTTGAAAATTCTTTGTTAGTTGTGGTAATTATACTTCAAAGACACATGATATTCTATACAAGGCTCTATCCTGGGTCTGCTGCTCTTTTTGATTTACATGCTTCCATTAGGTCAGATTATCTCGAGGAGTAACGTGAGCTACCCCAGCAATGCCGATGACACACAGCTGTATTTATCAGTAGCACCTGACGACCCCAACACTCACTGACACAATGTCTCACTTGTGTTTCCGAATGAATGAGTAGTAATTTTCTCAAACTAAATAAAGAGAAAACAGAAATTTTTGTGATTGGCAATAATAGATATAATGAGGTTTAGAAGTAAACTTGATGCATTAGGATTAAAAGTCAAGACGGAGGTAAAGAATTTAGGGGTAACATTTGACTCTGACCTGAGTTTTAAATTAGATATTAATCAGATTACTAGGACAGCATTTTTTCACTTAAGAAATATAGCAAAAGTTAGACCTCTTATAACATTGTAAGATGCTGAAAAATTAGTTCACGCTTTGTTTTCAGTCGGCTAGATTACTGTAACGCACTCCTTCCAGGACTACCCAAAAAAGACCTCAATTGTTTGCAACTAGTGCAGAATGCAGCTGCTAGAATCTTAACTCGGAAACGAAAATCTGAGTACATCACCCCAGTTTTGATGTCACTACGCTGGTTACCTGTGTCATTTAGAATTGACTTTAAAATACTGCTTATGGTTTACAAAGCCTTGAGTAATCTCACTCCATCTTATATTTTAGAATGTCTTACATCTTACACTCCAAATCGTAACCTTAGATCTTCAAATGAGTGTCTGCTTAGAATTCCAAGAGCTAAACTTAAAAGAAGTGGTGAAGTGGCTTTCTGCTGTTATGCACCTGAAATCTGGAATAGCTTGCCAATAGGAATTCGCCAGGCTAATACAGTGGAGCACTGCTGAAAACATGTTACTTTAACATGGTTCTCCTAGCTTCATCTTACTTAATCCTGATGCTCTGTATATTCAATTAATTATCGTTATTATTCATGGTGGCTTCAAAATCCGTACTAACCCCTACTTTCTCTTCTGTTCTTTTACCGATGTTCTGTGGTGGTGATCTGCGCCACCACCACCTAATCAATGCACCGTGATGTCCTTACATTTATGGATTAAAGGTCAGAAGTCCACATGACCATCATCATCAAATTCTTCCATGAAAACCCTGAATACAATGAGGACTGATCATTTATGTTAGGTAGAATGCCTAGAGGGGGCTGGGCAGTCTTGTGGCCTGGAACCACTGCAGATTTTTTTTTTTTTCCAGCCGTCTGGAGTTTATTTTGTTTTTTCTGTCCTCCCTGGCCATCGGACCTTACTTTTATTCTATGTTAATTAGTGTTCCCTAATTTTAATTATTTATTTTGTTTTTCTTCTCTTTTTTCATCATGTAAAGCACTTTGAGCTACATTGTTTGTATGAAAATGTGCTGTATAAATAAATGTTGTTGTTGACAATGTCCGGCCTCATGTGGCGAGAGAGTGCAGGCAGTTCCTGGAGGATGAAGGAACTGATACCATTGACTGGCCCCCACGCTTGCCTGACGTAAATCCCATAAAACACCTCTGGGACATTGTTTCGGTCCATCCGACGCCGCCAGGTTACACCTCGGACTATCCAGGAGCTCAGTGATGCCCTGGTCCAGATCAGGGAGGAGATCCTACAGGACACCATCCATCGTTTCATTAGGAGCATGCCCTGACATTGTCAGGCATGCATACGAGCATGTGGGGGCCATACAAACTACTGAGTATGATTTTGAGTTGCTGCAATTAAATTTCGGCAAAATGGAGTAGCCTGCTGCATCATTTTTTCAGTTTGATTTTCGGGGTGTCTTTGAATTCAGCCCTCTGTAGGTTGGCAATTTTCATTTCCATCAAACGATGTGGCATTCTTTTGTTCCTAACACATTACCCAGTCCATATCTGTAGAGATAGCCAGCAGGATTTTTTTTTCCATTGAGATGTGATGTGTTTTCAAGGTGTTCCTTTAATTTTTATTAGCAGTTTATTTTAGCAAATACTCTTCAAGGCATAAAATTAGAATAAAATACAGGTTATGTCTTTATTATGTCTAAAGGAAAACTGTGCTCAAGAATACATTCAATAAATTAAATCAATAAAATTGTGTGTAACTTCTGTGAGACAAATAGACCTGTGAATCAACAACATTGATGTCAAGTCAAAAATAATATGACTAGCACCAATTCATCATTTAAAAGGAATAAAAATTCTTATTTGTAGCCGATGGAATATCTCTTTTTTTTCCTTGCTGACCATTTGACACCTTCTGATGTTAGCCCTGAATGATCGCCACAGCACAGCTGGCTTACAGACATTTCCTAAGCCATTTTATATTGATTTGTAAATTAGTCTAATAAAAAGACAGCCCAGCTCCTTCACCAAAAAATAAAAAATGTTGTCTTTTTATTAAGGTGGATAAAGAGTTAAGTCTGTGTATGTGGCTGTGAATCAGTGTGTCCATCTGGCAGCTGTGTCTTTGTTATATGACATTTGGTATGGGTTTTGTAAAAGCAGTGCAATTGGTTGTGATGTGCCATCTGCTGTAATGTAAAATGCAGTGGATTTTATTACTACCATCCATCCATCCATCCATTTTCCAACCCGCTGAATCCGAACACAGGGTCACGGGGGTCTGCTGGAGCCAATCCCAGCCAACACAGGGCACAAGGCAGGAACCAGAGTTGCAAAATAAATTCCAATAGATGATGCAATGCGGACATTAACGCTGAATAGGCTGGTCGCTATGTTGATTACTTAGATTTCAAACTGTCTTAGACAGGTAGCATAGCTAGTTTCACTGTAATTATTTACCCATCTTGCATAAGCACTGTATTTAAAGCAAGAATAATGTGGTCACTCAGCATTTACCTCAGGAAATTGATCTTTGTGGATGCTTCCACCATTTTCTACCCGTAGCTGCTTAAAGCTTGTGCAAAGCAAACACATGCTCATGCTAAAACAGTGCAACGGACATACACAGACCACAAAATCCTTAAGTGTAACCCGATTAAGGGTTTACATAGCCACAAAACTGGGCTACTCTTGGAGAAATGTTTGTCTGTTAACCTGGTTTCTTAGAGACAAATAATCTGGTTTCTCTTAGAGGAATAAGGGTTTGCATGGCAAAATGGAAACCAGATTTTTGTGAATAACGTTGTTGTCAACGTAAACAACAGACAAAATAAACTATTGGGGCTCCTAGTTATTGTGGGATTGCAAATTGAAGGCCCTGACCACAGCCAGCTGGCCTTTCAGTCCCTACCAGGGTGTATTTTGTAAGTTGATACCTACATTTGTAGATGCTCCTCAAACTCTGAACGATTGATGGGAATTGTCTTGAAGTCAGTCTCCTCAGCTTAGACCATTGTGTTTTAGTTTTGTTTACTTTTTAAGATGCATCTTGGCTGTCAAAGGTGCTATTTAAAACTACTGTTTTACTAGTTGAGTCATACTCCTCATATTTTCCATTAAAGAAAAACAGACAACAGAATTGTGCTTATACTTCATTTAGCACAAGTGACAAGAGTTGATAAATAAATGGTCTTCAGCTGTAATGTAGACACCAACAAGACATTGAAAATAGTGGCCATGTTGAACACCATCACTCACAACAATTACCAAATCAGATAAAACAAATTACAATTCATTAAGCTGTCTGAGCAGGCCTGTCTCTCTCTTCCTTCATGTAGGAATTTGTGTGCGACTGTTCTGTGACAGCGTCCTTCACATTAAGATGTAATGCTGCTGACTGTGTTGTCATTGGAAGGACAACAAGGCAGTGTTAGGAAAGCGGGGAAAAAATGTCTTTTGTTTTTGCTGACAGCACTGGGGCAAGGCAGGAAGTAACCCTGAGCAAGTGTACCTTTTAGCACATAAGCACACATACAGAGCCACATTTACTCACACAGAAGGAGAATACGTCACCTTTAGAATGTATTTAGACACCATCACTTTTTACATGTTTTCTTATATTGCAGCCTTATACTGGATATTTTAGTTAAATTCAATTTTTCCCGCTAGAATGACAAAGTGAAAACAGGATTTTAGAAATTTTGGCAAATCTGTTAAAAGTAAAAACTGAAATGTTGCCTTGACACAAGTATTTACACCTTTTGCTGAGTACGTAGCTGATAACCCTTTGGCAGTGAGTCCAGCCTGGAGTCTTTTTGGATATGGCACAACAAGCTTTGCATACCTGGATTTGGGGATTTTCTGCTATTCCTCTCTGCAGATCCTTTCAAGCTCTGTCAGGCTTGATGGAGAGTGTCAATGGACTGATCTTTTCAGGTGCCTCCAGATATGTTCAGTTGGGTTCAAGTGCAGACACTGGCTGAGCCACTCTAGGACATTCAAAGAGTTATTTCTAAGCTATTCCTGTGTTGTCTTTACTTTTTGTGTCCTGTTGGAGGAGAAACCTTTAGCCCAGTCTGAAGTCCAGAGTGCACTGAGCAGCTTTTCATTCAGGATATTTCTCTACTTTGGTTCATTCAGCTTTCCCTAAACCCTGACAAGTCTCCCAGTTACCAACACCACAGCAAGATGCTGCCATCACCATGCTTCTGAGTTGGAATGGTATTGTACAAGGGGGTTGAGCAGTTTTCCATTTCCGCCACTCATGATGCTTAGCATTAAGGCCATACAGTTTAATGTTGGTTTCATGAGAATCTTGTGTCTCAGTATCTGAGAGTCTTTTAGGTGCTTTGTTGCAAACTCTTAAAGTGTGCTTTCATGTATTGTTTGTCGATTCTGCCATAAAGCCCAGATTAGTGTAGTGTTTCCTTGTGGAAGTTTCTCCCATCTCCACACAAGTTTTCTGGAGCTCAGCCAGAGTGACCATTGTGTTCTTGGTCACTTCACTTACCAAGGCCTTTCTCCACTGATTGCTGAGTTTCATTGTACAGCCAGCTGTAAGAAGAATCATGTTTGTTCCAAAATGCTTTCATTTAATAATTATGGAGGCCACTTGTGCTTATGGGAACCTTCAGTGCAGCAGGAATGGTTTTGTAGCATTCACCAGATCTGTGCCTCGACATGATCCTTCCTGTCTCTAAGATCTGCAGGCAATTCCTTCAACCTCACAGCCTGGTTTGTGTGTGTGGGACCTTCTGTAGACATAATAATAATTTTATAATAAGGCTGTAAAATAACAATGTGGACAAAGTGAAGGAGCCTGAACACCTTCTGAAGCCACTGTTAGTAGAAATCCATATTACTAACCGAGAATGGTAAACCGGATATGGACGCAGGAACATGCCCATGGACGCAGGAGACATAGTGTGCAGGCGCCACACAAAAACGAGGAATCAGCCCCCTGCCCCAGAGTGAAACGGGAGAGACTACGAACGACACAGCCACACAAACAAGAGGAGTCAGCGCCCCGCCCCAGAGTAAAACGGAACAGACTACAGAGTCCACAACACACAGCATAATCAAACCCGAGATGGTACGGAAAGCACAGGCGCCTACAACATGCTATACACCGCCAACAACGAAAGAGCTCAACTAACAGAAATAAGAAATAAAGCAACAAGCCCAGAGAATACGGAACCGTAAACGTCCACACCACACAGCAGAGGCAAACCCGACATAGTACGGAAGGTGCAGGCGCCTACATCGCGCATCTAAAACACCGCAAGCAAAACCCCGAGATGGTGCAGAAGCCCCACAGACCCGGACTGCACAGCATATGTGAATCACATTACAGTAATACAATATTATAAGTACTCACCACATGTCCACAAAACACAGCATAGTCAAACCCGAGATACCCATGCAGGCAGGAGACATGGTGCGCAGGCGGCTACAGCGCGATCCTCCGAGAACGACGGAGACACGGCTCAAAAACGAAAGAGCTCACCTAACGTGAATAAGAAATGAGGCAACGTGCCCATAGGTGACGACACAGCCACACAAACACAAGGATACAGCCCCCCACAACAGAGTGAAACAGGACAGACTACAGAGTCCACAAAAGTCCACAACACACAGCATAATCAAACCCGAGATAGTACGAAAAGCGCAGCCGCCTACAACGAAAGAGCTCAACTAACAGAAATAAGAAATAAAGCAACAAGCCCAGAGAATACGGAACCCTAGACGTCCACAACACACAGCAGAGTCAAACCCGACATAGTACGGATGCTGCAGGCGCCTACAACGCGCATCTAAAACGCTGCAGGCAACACCCCGAGATGGTGCAGAAGCCCCACAGACCCGGACTCTACAGCATATGTGAATCACATTACAGTAATACAATATTATAAGTATAGAAACAACAAACACGAAGCGTCGGCATCCCGCCCCACATTCAAACCGGAGAGAGTACGGAGTCCCCAAACGTCCAAAACACACAGCATAGTCACACCCGACATAGTACGGAGGGCGCATGCGCCTACGACGATACACTATACAGCATAATCAAACCCGATATAGTACGGAAGGTTCATGCGCCTACAACGTGCGTCTAACACACCGCAGGCAAAAACCCGAGATGGTGCAGAAGCCCCAAGGATCCGGACTCCACAGCATATGTGAATCACATTCCAGTAATACAATAAGTACTCACAGACATACATATGTTCTCACAGAAAAAACAAACACAAGAGGCTTCGGCATCCCGCCCCACACTCAAACTGCAGAGAGTACGAGGTCCCCAAACGTCCACAAAACACAGCATACTCAAACCCGAGATAGTACGAAGGGCGCATGATACATATGTAACAATTACCAAGAATGACAATAATCTCTTTCAACTGTATTTCGGCTTACCCACGACCAGGGGTTGGCGAGCGAAGCGAGCAGGGGGCGGAGCCCCCTAGTTCCTGTCTAAATAGATCATTTCAGGCTTTTTATACCTGCCATGTAGCTGGATCAAACAAGAGTAACTGATTACAGCTTACAGTATTACAAGGTACACAGTACAAAACAATAAAGGCCATCATTATTTTCAGAGCACCACCCTCACTTGTGTGATTTTGCTGTTGTTTCCTCATCCATTGATGAAGCATTTCAGAATGTCCATATCAAAATGTTTGGTTTATGATCTCCATAAACATAAGTGAAACTATAATTTTGCTTCCTTTATGATTCGGTAATATGATCTTAGCAACCAAGAGCTTTTTTTGAAAATTTCACACCGTTATCTTGACATTGAAAAGGTGCCCTACTCCTAACTGCAGTGATGCTGCCTGTGTAAAACAATGGCATACCCTCAACATGGTGTCTACCTGTTTTTTTGTTTTTTTTTTATATAAAGAGTTCAATAAAAATCATTTTATTGTTTCCTTATGTTATGACTGTGATATATGATTTAAACATTATTAATGCACTTTTACAAAAGTCTAAATTTACATTCAGGAAATGCAATAAAAATAAATTTTATATCTTTTGTGATGCCATGTATGTATTGATATGGGCACCGTGATTTTGCCATTCATCTTACAAGGTTACTATGCATGGATAGATAGATAGATAGATACTTTATTAATCCCAAGGGGAAATTCACATACTCCAGCAGCAGCATACCGATACAAAAAAACCAAAATTAAATTAAAGAGTAATAAAAATGTAGGTAAAAACAGACAATAACTTTGAATAATGTTAACGTTTACCCCCCGGGTGGAACTGAAGAGTCTCATAGTTTGGGGGAGGAATGATTTCCTCAGTCTGTCAGTGGAGCAGGACAGTGACAGCAGTCTGTCGCTGAAGCTGCTCCTCTGTCTGGAGATGACACTGTTTAGTGGATGCAGTGGATTCTCCCTAATTGATAGGAGCCTGCTGAGCGCCCGTCGCTCTGCCACGGATGTCAAACTGTCCAGATCCATGCCTACAATAGAGCCTCCTTTCCTCACCAGTTTATCCAGGTGTGAGGTGTCCTTCTTCTTAATGCTGCCTCCCCAGCACACCACCGCGTAGAAGTGGTCGCTCACCACAACCGTCTGGTAGAACATCTGCAGCAACTTATTGCAGATGTTGAAGGACGCCAGTCTTCTAAGGAAGTATAGCCGGCTCTGTCCTCTCTTGCACAGAGAATCAGTGTTGGCAGTCCAGTCCAATTTATCTTCCAGCTGCTCTCCCAGGTATTTATAGGTCTGTTCCCTCTGCACACAGTCACCTCTGATGATCACGAGGTCTAGGAGGGGCCTGGGCCTCCAAAAATCCACCACCAGCTCCTTGGTTTTGCTGGTGTTCAGGTGTAGGTGGTTTGATTCGCACCATTTAACAAAGTCCTTGATGAGGTTCCTATACTCCTCCTCATGCCCACTACTAATGCAGCCCACGATAGCAGTGTCGTCAGCGAACTTTTGCACCTGGCAGGACTCAGAGTTGTATTGGAAGTCCGATGTATATAGGCTGAACAGGACCGGAGAAAGTACAGTCCCCTGCGGCGCTCCTGTGTTGCTGACCACAATGTCAGACCTGCAGTTCCCAAGACGCACATACTGAGGTCTGTTTGTAAGATAGTCCACGATCCATGCCACTAGGTATGAATCTACTCCCATCTCTGTCAGCTTGTCCCTAAGGAGCAGAGTTTGGATGGTGTTGAAGGTGCTAGAGAAGTTTAGAAACATAATTCTTACAGCACCACTGCCTCTGTCCAAGTGGGAGAGTGATTGGTGTAGCATATAGATGATGGCATCCTCCGCTCCCACCTTCTCCTGGTATGCGAACTGCAGAGGGGCGAGGGCGTGGCGGACCTGTGGCCTAAGGTGGTGAAGCAGCAGCTGCTCCATGGTCTTCATCACATGTGACGTCAGAGTGACAGGCCGGAAGTCGTTCAGCTCACTAGGACGTGATACTTTTGGGACTGGGGTGATACAAGAGGTTTTCCAAAGTCTCGGGACTCACCCCTGTTCCAGGCTCAGGTTGAAGATGTGCTGTAGAGGACTCCCCAGCTCCAACGCACAGGCCTTCAGCAGTCGTGGCGATACTCCATCTGGACCTGCTGCTTTGCTGGCACGAAGTCTCCTCAGCTCTTTGCTCACCTGCGCTGCTGTAATTGTGCACAGCGCATTAGGTTTGTAGCCATGATGCTATAAAGGTTTGCATGAGTTAAAACTTAAAACTTTTATTATGGGTTTTGGTTGAGACTTGACACTGGGCAGATTTAACTCTTTTTTTACTTTTAAAATTTTCCTAAGTTCTCAACGAACGTCCCTGGGGACGTTTATAATAATCTGCTGGGGCCTCATGTATAAAAGGTGGCTATACACAAGAATGTTGCTTATATCATTTCCATGCTCATATTGAGATGTATAAAAGCTAACCTTGGCCTAAAGCTTACACACATTTTTGCGGCAGCCTTGGACCAAGCATGCGCTTGTTTCTTCTCAATTTTGTAAATGGGCGACGCCCAGTGTCAAAGCAGTGCTATTGTTTCTGTGTGGTTTCCCTTTCTTTTTCAGATTCACATCCATATTGTGGGGTTTATCAAATACACAGAAATTAATTGCATATCGTTTACAAATTGAATTCACTTGATTATAATCATTGTGTAACAATATAATGGTGCACGAAATCGCTAAACTATTCCATCTACCATGGTTGCTGTAGCATTTGTTAGAAGACATTACAAATGGGAGAATTATAAGAGAGCACATATTTATAGATGATGATATCCACTGGCTTCTAAGTTGCTTTCAGTTTCCAAGAGCCATCCTCTTGGGGTTGTATGCTGAACTGGTGCTGGCTTTACAAAGGTAGATCTTGAGGAACTGCAGGTTTGCAAGTTCTGTCCACCCTCGTGTTTTTAGCCACAGGAGCTTTTCAACTGGCTGACTAATCGGGTATTTCTCAGTCATCACTGGGTAGTGCCACGCCAGCAGTATGGGATGGTATTATTTTACACTTGTCTTCTAGATATGAGTTCCTTACCTGTTGGTTGAACAGGCAAACATCACTCTGCACTTTGCAGCAAGGATTGTTCCTAATCTCACCCAGTGCTTGCGAAGATGGGCTCAAAATCCAGCGTCCATGTGGCATTGCACTGGAAAAGGGGTTTAGAAAATGTATCGATGGACTTCATTTATTATATTCTTAGTGAGTGGGAAGTAGACTCAATGCACTATTGTGTTCACCAGTCATATATTTTGAAATTCCCATTGACTTTATCACAGACCTATGAGACTCAACAAAACAAAATTATATAACTTTAATTTTGTGTTAATTGAAAAGGTGGACTTACCTGAGTGTGAGAGCTGCAAATACAATGCATACAATGTAGCCACGCAAGAATATCTGAGAAGTAACTTGGAGAAAATGGTGTAATCAGAAACCAGAAAAATAGTGTGGACGAGTGAAGAATTGCAAGTCCCAAGCAAAGGAATGTTGAGGTGCTAAATTGGTCATCCTCATTTACTTCTTCCAAGTAAAGTTCAAAATACTGGCAATCCTAGGTGCAGCAAAGTAGCCACAGACAGGCTTATGTCAGGGTCAAGTTCAGTTTCAGGTCACTGGAATGTTGCTCACCTCTTTTTTTCTGGCTTGCATTTCATTGCAGGAAAACCGGAAAGGACATTATCTGGTGTCCTACAGGGTCATGTTCTTGGTATTGCTGGAGGAAAATGCGAAAACATGGTTAGTGACCACACCCCCTCTCACCCCAAGGTCGTACTAGATACCTTAGAGGAGTCCTGAGGATGATCCATATACGTACATGCATAACAGTAATCAGAAATGGGAAGGATACCACACCATACTAAAGCCCAAAATGTGAGATAAAAATTGAACTCATTAATTAGAGCATGAGTCAAAGGCCAGAAAAAATGAGTAAAGAACTTTAATACACTAAAAGATTCTATTTTGGAATCTGAAAACTTGGATAGAAAGTGAGCTTCATTCAAAAATGATATACAGTATATATATATATATATATATATATATATATATATATATATATATATATTTATTTTACTTGCCTCTTGTACTTTGTAGTGTTGGCTGAGAAATAAATTTAATCTCATGTTGATGGTGTACAATAGATAGATAGATAAATAGAAAAAAAGCTTATGGCATAATAGAAGACATAGTGACTAATGCTATCCAACCGCAAGTGATGCTTAAAATGTGCATGGAAAAACATAAAACCATTCTTGTCACACATTTTGCATATTCTGCATGTCTGTTTTCCAGTTGTTAATGCTTTTTTGCTTAAAAATCTTCTTATATAATACGCTACCATGGCTGTCCGTTTGTCTGTCCAGGATTTTAAATCACCTGTAGCTTGTAAATCGTTTGACCTATTGATCTGAAATTTGGTACACATATGCTACGTGACCTCTACTGTCCACTTTTGGGGTGATGATTTTTATTGCTCTTTTTATTTTTATTTTATTTTATTGTAGAATCAACTCTCGGCAGGGCGGCCATGCGGTATTCTCATCCCTACCACCTTCACCGTCACTTCCTCTACCACTTCATATCTTAAATCATTCTTGAGGCAGATTGAACACTTAAATGCCAGCATAAGTGAAAAATCAAGAAAAACATACTAAGTAATTGCAACACAAAAATTGACTTAATTGGAAGTTGGTGTCGTCCGTTACGGAAGATGGACGTCTGAAGCAGAGCTCCGTTAGCAGCGGCTTTATTTTTTCTCTTATTTCTTATTATCCCGAGGTATCCTGCATTTACCCAACCTGAGGAGTTTCTACTACAGTATATAAACATGAGCAACAAGAAAGGGGGTCAGTAAGAAATGAAATCTAAAGCTACATCCAAGTCTAGACAGGCTTTAAGTCCAAGTGCAAGGTATGGCTTTTCAGAGACAAACCTGGAACAGACAGGCAAAAGCACAGACTCCCCAGGACCCTGCTTTGCTGCATCGTTGGCTGTTGAGAGTGAAAATGGGAGCGAATGTGTAAGTGATGCAGGTCACGATAGCTCGCCGATTCTAGAAGATCACTTGAAACTGGAAATGGCCTTGCAGTCCGTGCTTTCATCTACTTCTCACGAGCTGGAAGCATCGGTTGTAATAGGGCTTGCCACTTCACCTGCGGAGCACGAAAGCCGAAACGATCTGTCCGAACTGAAGGTAATGATCGCAACAATGGCCACGGCCATAAATGAGCTCAAGAAAGACATTCAGAGAAATATAAAGAAAGAAATAAATGGCTCGCTCAAGACAAGTGAGAAGATAAACAAGAAGCTGCGGCTAGAGCTGCGGCTGGAAATGCAGGAGCTGCGGCAGGATAATAAAGAATTGGAAAAATGTGTATATAATCTCTTTGATGCAGCCTTTAAAGGTATGCTGGGAAAAATTAAGGAACACGTTCAGGAAAATTCATCTAAACTGAGAGCACTTGCCGATCAGATTGAAGACATTAAGCACACATTCATGACTCGAATTGAAACAGCCGAACATTTGGCATCTACCGCTGATTTAAAAGCAACAGATGTGAATTCCGAATGCAAAAAACTCTCTGAGACTTTACTATGCTTATCCAGGGCCACTTTTTAACACCATTCCCTGGGTTTACTATCTTAATATTTTAAGACTGTTTGATTATATTTTATGCTTATAATATGTAGACTTTATCGGCAATAGATATCTCTATTTTTAATCCTGAAATACCCCCTGCTGGGGGCTTATTTTGTATTGGACATGCTCTGTCTTCTAGGTATGTCAGAGGACTGGGACTTTGAAGTGGGGTCCAGCCTCACGTGGAGAGGCAGAATAGGGGGTGGGGGATAAGGGGGGTAGAGAAAGAGAGCAAGCTATATCTAATCTATACTTTTATCCTTATAATTGCCAACATAAAAATGGGCTGCGTGGAAATAACTCCTGGGAAAATTGGAAATTAAGGTCAAAGTTGTCTCACTTTCAGTTAAGACTACAAAATGACATCAAAAATTCAGAATCAATGTCTCCATGATGGGACAGTTAACTTTGTGAGCTGGAATGTTAAAGGCCTGAATCACGAATTAAAGAGAAAGAAAGTATTCTCTCACATAACAGGTCTAAACGCAAAAATAGTATTTTTACAGGAGACCCACTTATTAAGCAAGGATCAGTTCTGGCTACAAAAAGACTGGACTGGCCAAATGTTCCATTCCAGCTTTACAAAGAAAACTAGAGGTGTGGGAATTCTTATACATAGAACAGTCTCATTTGTGGTATCAGATGTAGTATCTGATCCTGAAGGGAGATATGTAATTGTCATGGTCAATTTATTTAACTGTAAAGTGATTTTGATAAATGTTTATACACCAAATGTGGATGATAGATAATTCATGCAAAATGTATTTACATCCATTCCCAATGTGAACACTCATAAAATTATAATGGCTGGGGACTTTAATTGTGTTTTAAATCCAGTCTTAGATAGGTCTCCTGTCACAGGGGTGGTGACATCTAATACTGCAGAGACAATTACACAGTTTGTAACTGACCACAACTTATCAGACCCCTGGAGGTTTTTAAACCCAAACTCAAAAACCTATTCCTTCTACTCACCAGTGCATCATTGCTACTCAAAAATTGATTATTTCTTTATAGATAATAATTTCTTGCCTACGATTAAATCTTGCAAGTACGACACTGTTGTTATTTCCGACCATGCCCCTCTGATCTTGGAGCTAATATCATTGTGGACCAAAATCTTTAAATGCCTTTCAGGACAGCCTTGGCGTCACAATATTTCCAAACCCAGTAACAGCTGTGTTTGGTGTACTTCCAGATGGGCTTAAAGTGGAGAAGGACAAACAAACTGATTGCCTTTACTGCGCTATTGACTTATCTTGCTCAACTGGAAGAATCCTAACTCTCCTCTTTTATGTCAGTGGGTAACTGATGTTTTATACTATTTGAAATATAGTATTTGGAAAAAATCAAATTCTCACTTAGAGGATCTGTACAGAACTTTTTCAAAACCTGGCAGGATGTAATTAAAAACATTTTAGATTAAGCTCTTAAAGCACTGAGGAAGCAGATTCTCTTCCCATATCATTTTCTTCTCCATTTATCATTATCCGCTTATTAAACTCATTAATTTACTTATTTTTACTAGCTTTAAGTTTTGCTTTGTTGGCCATACTCTCTTTCTCAGGGGTGGGGGTTGATTTGTTTTCAATACTATTTTTTGTAAAAATTGATCTATTTGTATGGAATGATTATAATAAAACAATAAAAAAATAAAAAAAATTGACTTAATCAGCTTTAACGTGAAAATATGCCTAAGCAAGAAGAGAAGAAGTGGGCTGCTAGAGTGAAGAAAACAAGAGCTGCTCAGGAAGCAGCAGGTGCATCAACCTCTGAGCAAATGAATGCGAACGTACAGAGAAAGAGTATGAAAACTATAAGTCAAGTGAATTCACTGCATGTTATCGTAAAGTCCGCCATTACTGGTTGTTAAATATTTACTTACACATTATAAACACAAAATCTAAACCCATCTGGGATTGATCTTTTGAAGGCCCTCCTGTTCCCATCATTTGCTGGTCAAGAATGTGGTCTTCAATTCAAAGAGGTTTGCATGTTTTGAGCATACAACTGGATAACTGACATGGAGATTATGCAACTTGAGTAACATCCACAGAAAAAAGAAAAAGAAAATAGATTTTTTTCATATTGTTTGCCATTGTACAACAGTGGTCTCTATTGCCTTCTATTATGTGATAAAGTTTTTTCACTAGTTTTCCATGAAAATAATAGAATTACATTAAAGTACATGGGGCAGGTAAACTACAAAAAACATATAATTTTTGGGTGGTGTATTCTTTTAAGCCTGTTGCAACATTGACAATTATCACTACTAGCGACAGGAGCAAAAACTGATGGTAAACATAAACAAACAAAATGGCAGCAAAATAGCTCAAATTTATGGTATTAAAATTAAGCCAGCAGTTGCAAAACTGACATTTAATTTGAATTCCATGGCAAAAAAAAAAAACACGTAACAAGTCCAAAATGTCATGAAAATGTGAAGGAAATTGCCCAGAAGAAATTACGTAAATTACAAATAATAGCACAGTCAGACTCCATGTTATAATTGACTGTCAGAGTGTAATTTGAAACTGAACAATTTGTGAGACAGTAGTCCACTGTTATTCATAGTTGTGGAATCTCACAGCCTTCAGGCGTTGAGGTCCAACAGCTGCTTTATTTAAGTTTGACATGCCTGCCCACTAGAAGTTGTGTAGTGAATCCTGAAGTCTGACATGCCAACAAACATTCATACCTAAAACACATGCTGTACTCACTGTAACTTATTGCACAGTCGCTTGATACTTTTTACTGTTTCAGATTTCATACTATTTTTAATCTAGTTTAACTTAATAAAATTAAATTATATAAAATAACCTAAATTATCTTTTTCTTAATTTTATTTCCGAGTATTCTATTGTGTGTGTGCTTGTTTTGCATAATCTTGAAGCAGACCAGCTTTTCATTTCACTGCACGTTGTATCTGTATAACCGTGTGTGTGTGTGAGTGAGACAAATAAACTCTTGAATCTTGAGTCTAGTGTTCCTTTCACTACACTTGTCTTGTTCTCTTTTAGACAAATAAATAAATAGTTTGATTTTTTTCATTTTTTGCACCCCCTTTTTCCACTGCAATCTCATGGATGCCTAAACTTTATATAAGTGCATAGCAGCATTATTGTGATGTGTAAAGTGTACAGTGAAGTTCATACTTGCATGTGATCCTAGCAACACCCAGTTTAAGAGAGCAGCGAGCCCTGGATCAGGTTGTCAGTTATTTGCATTGCCACAGTTTTGGTGCTGGTACTGAGGTCTGAAAGTTGGTATCAATACCAAAATTTTTACTACTGATCCAGTGCTCTAGTAAATTAATAGAGAGGTAAGTTTGTATTTTTCAAATTGTTTATTGATGCTCTGTTATCAAAATACTTCATAAAGAAAGTGGACAGGCAAACTCATTTGAGCAGAATAAATGGGTTACACAATGATTGGGTTGCTAAAGTGGCCCAGCAGAAGTTGAGACTGCCACATGCCGTATGTGAGTGTATTCATTTAATTTGGAAAGATTGGCAGGAATAACAAGTGAAGCAATTGTAGGATTAATTTGTAAGACAAAACAGCAGTGCTTAATATTCTGAGCTTCAGGTTTGTCCTCTTCTAATGAGGTTTGTTCAGGGTAATCAACTTGAAGACAGGCTGAGTTCTGTGTGGCTGTGAACTTCAGTCCAGGTGGTTGCCATTTTTTCCAACCAGTTTCCCAATCAGTGAGTCATTTTTAGCTTTAATTGATATCATTGTTTAATTTAGTGACTTTTAATTTTTCTTGTTTTGCATTCTCAAAATTGCAGTAGTGGGAGATTTATTATATAAGAAACATATAGTTTTTGTCATATCTTTGCTGTAGATGCTTTGTCATTTTCTTTTTAATTCAGTTTTCTGTGGAGACACTAGGGCAAGTGACACGGAGTGCTAGAAAACAGCCATTTCAGTGTTAACCTAACCTTTTTGGTACCTGTTAGTCAGTTATGGTCCAGAACAGTTAAAATAACAAAGTATTAAAAAGCTAAAAGAAATGTTACTTTCTGACACACACATTCATAATGGGCTTTCAGGGCTAAAATTGAGAACTACTGATTTAATAGACAGTGTGGCGGAGGACATAATGTTATGATTAATCAGCAAATATGGGCCTAAACAGAGCTTATAAAATATTCAGTGACATAGACTATGGGACTCACTGGGAAAATTAAATGGGAAAAGAATTGTTTGGTTTATAGGAATACAAGGTGTCCCAAAAAGATTATCGAAGTTTCAAAGAGCTATATTTATTGAATTATACAAGCATATACAAAACACTGTTATATTCACGTGTTTCCCACATTGTCTATAAATGTTCTATGTGCCCCCAAAGAGTAACTGTAGCAATATCGAGGCGGTATTCAAATTCCTGCCAAACTCTTAACATATCGGGATTGACGCTCTGAATGGCAGCCGTTATCTTCAACTTCATTTCGTGGCACATCTTGATTCCCAGATCTTCCTATCCAGCGTTGGGGATTGGTCTCATTTAGGAAATGCCGCACTGGAAGAGACCAGTGAGGTGTTGCCCCATCCTGTTGGAAAATGAAATCGGCTGGTTCTTGATCTTCCAGTTGAGGAAGCAGCCAATGTTGCAGCATTTGTAGGTACACAGCCTGTTACTGTGGTTCCTTCAAAAAAGTAAGGACCATAAACTTTCAACTTGGAAATACGTTAGTCTTGGGGGAGTCTCGTTCATGTTCGATAACTGCATGAGGGTTTTCTTCACCCCAAATTCTTACATTATGACGATTTACCTTACCACTAATGTGAAACGTGGCCTCATAACAGAAGACAATCAAGGAATAAAAATCGTCATTGGTCTCCAAATTTTGCTGGATGAAAGTTGAAAACTCAACTCAATGCGTCTTATCCCCTCGTCTAAGGGCCTGAACCAACTGCAGACGATACAGTTTCATAACCAACCAGCGTTGGAGAATTCTCCATACACTTGACTTAGGTATCTGTAACTCATGACTTGCTCGTCGAACTGATTTCGATGGGCTTCGAGTGAATGCAGTTTGCGCTCGGGCGACATTCTCAGCAGAGGAGGAAGTTCAAGGTTGCCTGGTGCTTTTACCTTTGCAGATACACCCAGTATCCCGAAATTGCCAGTACTATCGAAGGATGTTATTGTCATTCGGAGGGTCAGTCCCATATTTTTGACGAAATGCCCGCTGCACAGTAATAACCGATTGAGTTCTGGCAAATTCTCAAACGCAAAAAGCTTTTTGTTGTGGCACAACCATAACTGCAAACGTAACTAATCGAAACAACACACTGTTAGCTTTTTGATAAGCACTAGCACCATCTACTGGCAACGAAATGAAACTAGATTAATTCCTCAAGACACCACTAGGTTGCTCTGCAGTCTCCGATGAATGGGTGCCAAGCTACAGCTCTTTAAAACTCCGATATTCTTTTTGGGACACCCGGTACCTCACCCAAAATTTTTGGTTTTCATATACTGTAGTACTGGGCGGTATACCGGTTCATACCGAAAACTGTTTTTTACTTTTGTTATGATATGGATTTTTCTTATACCGCAACACCAGTTTAAATTGCCTAAACAACGTTTGGAACGTGACACTATGTTTAAGGGGGGCCATTTTCACTGCAACGGCGGTGTTGCGCGGGGGCTCTTTTTCACTGCTGCACCGCTAAACAGGCGTGCAACGAAGTACATACGGTGGTGGAGGTATTGCGCGGTGAAAATGGACAGAGAACATTCTGAAACTGAAGCTATAGCAGACGATAAAGTTGAAAATGATGACACAGAAGAACTTTTGCTGGAAAAAGGAGTCACGACTGTTGTCTGGAGATACTTTGGATTTAAAAGGTGGGATGTGGACCATTATGTTCAAATTATAAATTATTTCATTATGTTCAAATGTGTGAATACTGTTTCTATATTACTGTAATATATATACTGCAAGCCAAGTTGTACTTTTATTTTTTTCAATACTGTGTAATGTACCTGGGTACTGTGTAATAGTGTGACGACATGTTGACTTTATTCTAGACATTTCCACTTTAATCTCGACGCTTATGACGAGAATAAAGTTGATATGTTGACTTTATTCTCGTAATTTGTTATTAAAGTAGAGCATTGTAAACTAAACTTCATCTTAAATAAATATTTAATTTTCTAGATTTTCTCAAACCCCGTCATAAGTTATGTAGCACATTAAATGCTTTGTGTTAAGTATTCCCAGAGCCTTATTAATCGCTACGTGCTTCTTAAACTGACTAACTCTTGTTCTAAGAGGAGGTGTGGGCAGCACACAGAATACATTAATTTCATGATATTCCTGCTCCCTGAACATTTAGAATGTAAATACTTGATATAATTTTCATGATGAAATGCATTAAAGCAGGTATTAATAATGTGGGGGCATGGTGGTGTGGAGATTGCACTGCTGCCTCACAGCAAGGGGGTCCCAGTTGTTCCCCGCTTTGAGTTTGCATGTTTTTCTGGTGGGTTTACTCGGCATGCTTGTTTCCTTTCAAAGTCATGTAGGATGTGTGGTTTTGTTATGCTATATTAACCCTGCTAGTGTATGAATTGCTCGTTTCACCCTTGCGATGTGCTGGCGCCACGTTCAGGATTTGCTCCTGCCTCGCACACAATGCTTACTGGGATGGGTGCAACCCTGAATGGATGGCATAATTAAACATGTATAACGAAGATTTTTTTTAAGTTCTGATCACTCCGTGGTCTAAGTTTATAACTACGTTTAATTTCCCAGAGACGTTTATCATGTGGTGATTGGTTATGTGGAGAAAGAAAAAGGAAAGATAAGAACTGCGGGTTTGGTACATCAGACAGACAGCACACATGCAATAAAGAAAGTCCGCTCAGAAGAACATGCATTGAATTCCGTGTTTGTGTCTCCGACCACCAGATCACAAACCCAATATTTACACAATATTTAAGTAAACCTGTGCAATACCCATTCATACATCCAGTTTTTGGAGCCTCGTCACACCTGCCATAAAGTTCTCTACACTGAACGTACACCTGGGGACCCCTTACTGTGAGGGAGCAGCACTACCGTGCATGTTTAATACCTGCTTTAATGCATTTCATCATGAAAATTTATCTTAGCATTCTACATTTTCAGATAGCAGGAATATCATGAAGTAAATGTATTCTGTGCAGCGATCACTGCCGGCACCTCCTCTTAGTGCAGAGAAAGTCAGTTTAAGAAGCGCGTAGTGAATAACAACTGGGTCGGGGAACACTTAACACAAAGCATTTAATGTGCTACATTAACTTATGATGGGATTTGAGAAAATCTAGTAAATTAAACATTGATTTTAGGATGAAGTTTAGTTTACAGCTTTCTACTTTAATGACAAAATAAACTATGAGAATACTGTGGCCCTAATTCCGTAGGGCTATACCACAAATAGCATTATAAGTGCAAGTTGTAGTTTTATTATTTATGTATATAGCTTAGCTTGAAGCAAGGTCCATATTAATGCAGTTTGCCTTAATGATGGTTCAGTTGGTAAAGATGACATCACCAAGTTGCACTTGTTTTATTTTAATTTGCTGAATACTGTGTAATGCACTTGGGCTTTGAAGTCTTGGAAGTAATAGTGCAACTTCCAGTAATAATACTATTATTTATTGTATTGTTATTATTAGTTTAAATATTATGCAGTTTAATGATGGTAAAGTTGTTTAAAAAGTCACTTTAACGTGTCAGTGGACAGAGATTGTTAACATTAACAAAGTGTAGTTGGTTTACAAAAAATATTTACTATTTATTCCTTTTCTAAGACATGTTTAGTGCAATACAACTTTTGACAAGCACCTCTGGATATTTTACTAAGTCTAAATGCCTCTTTGGGTGGTTGAAAATATGTTGTCAAGATTTTAGTTTAAGTTGTTTGCAAACTTTGTTCAATAAAAAGGTTCTATATTTTGACTGCATCTGTCATGCAATGTGATTCCTTCTCTTCATTAGTGCCACCCCCTTGAAAACTATCACTTTATGGGGCCATGCAAACCTGTATTAATACTTGTGTGCACATTAAAATGTTTTTTTTTGTACAATGTGCAATTCTCATGACCGTGGAATAGGTTATTGTTAGCTAGTAACTGCAGTGGAAAATGTGGTTAACATCCACTCATGCATGGGAAAAAAAATACTGTCCAATACCATGAAACCGGTATAATTTTGAAAAATACCGTGATATAGAATTTTGGTCATATTGCTCAGCACTAATATACTGTATGAAAATGATTTTAATTGCATATTTCATGCGGAATGGAGAGAAAAACTGTTGTGTTATAAAAGAAGCCAATGGTGACCAAAGATGTATAACAGCAAATGATCCAAAAGATGTCCATGGGAAAACAATTTACCATTATTTATGTTGCATAATCCCCACGTCGGCTATCCAATCATATTCTCAATGTGTGGAATGCATGTGTTTTTTTTTTTTTGTTAAAACTAGAAACATACAATATCTTCAGTTCCAAGAAGTGCCTCTCACAGAACACAGTAAACCAGTATAATTTGCTGACTTCTCTTCAGTTTCCCTCACTGCCATCTGAAGTTGCCATGGCTCATTTCCTGACAGACATGGCGCTTGCTCGTGTCGTCGCTGCTAATGCTGCGTGTCTTCTGAGTTTGGCATGGTTGTTGTCCTGTCTTCAGTGCCATATTGCTGTGCAGCTGTTGCTTTGCTATTGTCAGGCACAGCTTGATGTCTTTTTTTGTTGTTTTTTTTGTTTTTTTTCCTGCCAGCAACCCTATGTGCCTGCATGACAGTTTGTTTCCTTTCAGCCATACTGCTGCTTGACACAAGAAGGACCCAAAGCTGAATTCCATGGTCAAGGGGGCACGCCCAAGCAATTCAGGGGTGGTGATACACATTTCATGGAATAAGCTCTCAACTTTACTTGGGTTCTGTATGTCTTAGTATTAGACTTTTTGATTGACTTTTGACTTCGATTTAGAGTTTCGCCTCTGGCTTTGAACTTTATGTATATCTTTTGACTTTGTTCATTGCCTGAACCTTTGTTGCCACTTTTTTTATGACATTTTGTATTTAAAAAAGTAGGGAGGATTGCTTGCTTGGGTTTTCATCTGGCATTTTGAGAATTCTTTTCAGTATGTCTCTGTTAAAAACTATTTTGTATGAGATTTATAAAAGCAGTGTTTATGTTTATGTTGTGCCATCTGTTTTTGCTGCCAATGGACAGACCCTCCAACACACCAGACACTTATGCTTTTATTAAGGTAGATGGTTGGATGGACAACTGTAGTCATGTAACAAAGAGGATAAATACGAAATGTACATTCCTGAAGGGCATTGTATTAAAAAGCAAATGATCTCACCTCTTGCTAAAATCACTGATTATCCATCAGTGGTGTATTTTTATTTCAAAACTAATTCTATAATGGCATAAAAGTGGCATTAATTGAAGTCTTTTTTTTCTTTGAAACTCCAGTGGGATTTTCTCACTTTAAACAAGTTAAATCATAAAGGATATTTGAGTAATCGGTGAGATAAACACCACCCTGCACATAATTTTGAGTTATAACTCTGTTGTCCACCTGCTTTGCCTTAGACCGTTTATTTGGAATATAGAATTACTTCTTTTCTCACATTTAACACACAGTCTAATCAAATTGCACTCAGCGCAGTGTTGGAAATAAGGCTCTGAAGTACACAAAGTGTTCAGTCATGTCTTCCCTGCATTGTTTCTCCTTACACTTTTTGTGAGTTTGGATTTGTTTTCTTTCTGCTTCAGTTATGGATTTCAGAACAAGCTGGTTCTTCATTTGATAATAACAATATTTCTTCTCTGTGTTTCCACACCACTCTCATTTCACTTTTGTGTGCCCATTTCTCCTAGCCACTTGGTCTGTGATCCATGATCTCTGCCTAGGCTGGTCTGTCTTCCAGACGACCAATCAGATGTTCTATGACACAGCCTTGGCACTGCGGAGGAAGGACATTTTTGAGATGTTTTGAAAAAAAAACTATTTCGCACCCCAGTGGGTAGCACACTCATTTTGCAGTGATGTCCAGCCCTGATAAAGTCAGTGTGGCATGCGGCTGGGGGTGGTACCCAGCCGGGACGCCCAGGAGGACCGGAGGAGGGCTTACGCCTCCTCCAAACCACAAGGGTGCGACCGCTCTGGAGGCTTTGGGGACCACGGGAACAGAGCTTTGAAGCTCAACCCTGTAGGGGCCTGTGGTCACCGCCAGGGCGCACCCCGATGCCTTTGGAGCCCTGGCCCTCAGCACTTCCGCCACACCCGGAAGTGCTGGGGGGAAGAAGATTCCGGGTACGCAGCCGGCACTTCCGCCACACTGGGGAGTGACGGCGGAAGATTGTCGGGAGGCACCTGGAGTACATCCGGGTGGTTATAAAAGGGGCCGCCTCCCTCCATTCGATGGATGGAGTCGGGTGAGTAGAAAGACAAGGTCTTGGAGAGGCAAGGAGGCGGCCTGAAGAAAGTAAGGCATTGGACTATAGGCCTGGACTGTTGGTGATTTTGGGGTTGTGGTGCACAATTGTAAGTATCTATAATAATAAAAGGCAAAGTCCTCACTGACTGACTGACTCACTCACTCACTCACTGACTGACTCATCACTAATTCTCCAACTTCCCGTGTAGGTGGAAGGCTGAAATTTGGCAGGCTCATTCCTTACAGCTTACTTACAAAAGTTAGGCAGGTTTCATTTCGAAATTCAAAGCGTAATGGTCATAACTGGAACATATTTTTTGTCCATACACTGTAATGGAGGAGGCGGAATCACGTATCGCGTCATCACGCCTCCTACGTAATCATGTGAACTAAAAACAAGGAAGACATTTACAGCACGAGTCACACGCGGGAACGAAGGTAAATTACGTTAATTTTTGACTGTCTTTTAATACTGTGTGAGCATACATATTAACACATGTGCAATTAAACGTGTGCATTTACGGGGTGATTTCTCAGGCTTAAAAGCTCACCTTTTATCAAACGCGGGAAGAAAGGTAACTGACGTTGTTCACTGTCTTTTAATACTGTGTAACCATACATATTAACACATGTCCAATTAAACGTGTGCATTTACGGGGTGATTTCTCAGGCTTAAAAGCTCGCCTTTTACTAAAAAGGTAAATGCAAAACAATTTTCAATCAGTTTATTGAAACGCTCCCGTTAAGGATTGCAATAACATATTCGCGAGATAAAAGAACGAAGTAGGGGGAAATGGAGGAACAGCCGCAAACAGCGAAGAGCAAAAAATTAATTAAACAATTGAGAACGGAGCGAGTTAAGCATACAAGCATGTTCATAAGGGAAACAAAGCACGGTGTAAAACGTAAGTTTAAATTAAGTTAATAGAAACGCTCCCGCTGCGGATTGCAATAACATATTCGCGAGATAAAAGTTTAATGAGAAGACACGAGGTATAAACGAAGCACACGCCGTGGCGCAACGTTAGGGGCAACAGTTTCAACCATTCTATGATCTGCTTCTCGCAACTGAAAGACGGCACATGGCGGATGTTAGCCGACTTGCTGACCGCAACGTTAGGGGCTTCAACTATGGCGCTGACGCCATATCTCAGTGCCAACACTTTGCAGACTGTACTTAAAAGACACGCCCTCCTCACTGGACAGTTAAAAACACCAATCAAACTAACGATGACATCAAGTATTACCCATTCAAAAGTAGGAAAGGAGGCATCTTCATAAAATGCGTGTGGGATGATTTGCATGAGACGCTGCTTTAAAAAAAAAAATGATAAAAAAAATACGGGATAAATCCCGTCCAGTATTGATTCAAAACGGGACGCGCAATTTCATTCTCAAACGCGGCACGATTCCGTATTTTAATGGACGGGTGGCAACCCTACAGTGCCAGGTAACCACCCATACAATCAGATTGTGATTCAGACTAGGAATGCAATGAATGTAATTACCCCGATCTACATACAAGGCGAAAGTCTTGCAACATTCAAAGATGATGGTTTGGGATAATTAGTACTTATTAAGTACAACATTGAACATAAAAGAGCTTATGAAGCCTTGAACCCAAAAAAGCAAGATCTCAGAGATCGTAAAAAAAAAAAGGAGGTAATGTCGTTTTACTCGCTGTAGATTTTATTCAAACATTACCAGTTATTCCACGAGAGAGACCAGCAGATGAACTCAACGCGTGTTTAAAATCCATGCTTCTCCCACGCTCGGTTATATGTCGCGTGTTCTCGGGTAGGTACACCAAAAAATGTATACATTTAAGCATGTAATGGGCAAAGAAAAAATGAGGTATACCCGAAGGCACTGCAGTAGTACTCAATGTAACTTTACTTCTTAAATGTTAATGTTTTACTGTTTAATAATTTATACGCTTCTTATATATTGTTCAAATTCTTTTATGAAAATACCAGTGACAGCGTAATGCATGATAACATGGAGTGAATACACCATACGCATCTGCCCACGGCCGCCCTGGTGTGCGCAGATAGGAGTTGATTCTAAAATAAAATAAACATAAAAAGAGTAATACATTCATCACCCATAAAGCGGATAGCAGACGTGACGTATTATATGTGTACCACATTTCAAGTCAATACGTGAAACGGTTTGCAAGCTACATGTGATTTAAAATCCTGGACAGACCAACGAAACGCCACGGTAGCAAATTATTGAAGAAGATTTTACTGTTTAATAATTTATATTTATATGAAATGTGCTTCTTATATATTACTTCATATTCTCATATGATAATGATGTTAATGTTGTTTATATTGATTTCTATGTTATTGTAAGTGCATCTATGTGTGTATATGTATGTATGTATGTGTATATATATATATATATATATATATATATATATATATATATATATATATATATATATATATATATATATATATATATATATAAAAATATATATATATATATATATATATATATATATATAAAAATATATATATATATATATATATATATATATAAAAATATATATATAAAAAATATATGTATATATGTATATATAATATATCTGTATATGTGTGTATATGTGTGTGTATATGTATATATATATATGACAGCAACACTCATAACAATGACAACACAATTACATTGACAATCATGTTACGTTATTTTTAAAATGTTTCCTTTACTTTTTCATAACCTCTTTAACACACTACTTCTCCGCTGCGAAGCGCGGGTATTTTGCTAGTTAGTAGTATAAATAAACGTGTGGTGGTACTTAGAACATGTCTGCCTGTCTGTGCCCGGGGCTCGTTCCACATCAGATAAAATGTTTATTTTGGGGTTCATGCACTTCTGCTAGAGTACGGTGCTTTTGATCTGCTGAATTAATATGTGCATGTTTACAAGGCAGGGTCTATTGTAGACTATCTATTATAGATGCCTTGCTATATGGTTGCGAGACATGGACGCTATCCAGTGACCTGAGCCGAAGACTGGACTCTTTTGGTAATGTGTCTCTCCGGAAAATCCTTGGGTACCGTTGGTTTGACTTTGTGTCGAATGAGCGGTTGCTCATGGAGTCCTGAATGAGGCACATTACCTGCATTGTGAGGTAGCGTCAGTTACGGCACTATGGCCATGTGGCACGTTTTCCCGAGGGTAAGATCTTCATTGTTGGGGACCTGAGTGGCTGGACCATGTCCAAGGGGTCGCCCACGTAACACCTGGCTGTGGCAGATAGAGGGTCATTTCCGGAGGGTGGGACTGGACCGCGTGTCTGCTTGGGGGGTTGCCAACCGGGATCCTGAGTTGTTTCGTCGTGTAGTGGGTGCGGCAACACACTGTACCAGTGCATGCTCCCGACTTGACTTGACTGTCTATTATACTGTATAGTAAGCCTTGTACATGTAAATAGTGCTACTTTTGAAAATAAATGATATTGTTTCCCCCCAACAAATACTGTATTTTGTCATCTAGTGATCATCTAGTGTCATCTTGTCATCATGTTCTGTTTCAGAGTGCTACTGCCCTAGGTTAGTGGAATCTGGGACATCAGAACCTTTTAATGCTTTGTTAATTGGGGTGTTAGCTACTGTATGTGCTGAATAAAGAGATGATTAGTAACTTTGTTTCAGTCTGCAGGAAGTTAATATGCGTTTCACGCTAGAAACTTCCAAACAAACCACAAATAACAAAAAAATTACCATGCAGGGTCGACTAGCTGCATTTTTGCATCATTTACAATAATTGCATGATTTGCTTTTCACTCAGTAAGTGAAATGCCCATCATCTGATAACCAGAAGAGGACATGAAAATGATGAGCTTCTTAATACTACATGTTTCATCAAGGCGACTGTACAGAAGAAGGCTAGAGAGGGCATACAGTGATGTGACCTCTTCAGTGTCATTTAGTCAGTAGGCATATTGGATGGATTTCATTTCACTGTTGTGGGTCTATTCTCAGGGAGCCTACTGTATAAATGTAACCTGTATTTAGCTTATTTCAAATCACAAGTTTACTGTCTTTAGGCCTATAAATATTTGCTAATGTTTACCTTGGAATGTGTTATTAATGTTTATTACATAGTATCCAAGTTAATGTGCCTCCATTGTCTACATCAGAAGAGCTGTCTTGTTGAGAAGGAGGATGCTGTATCTTTACACATCATTTTTGACTGTCAGTCGAATGGGGTGTTTGTTTCTTGCTACCATAGCTTGTGGTTTGATTAATGTAATCACAAAAAAAATTTTTTTTGGGTCAGCAGCTGACTAATCATGAGAGAAAGAGAATGTGTTTCTGATGTGGAGTCGCACACTAGGACTAATCTGATTGACTGGTACTCGTGCAAGTTGTTTTTTTTTTATTAATTTACAAATATGTGTGTAATTACTTTATGCTGAGATTTCCTAATTACTGGAAGAGACAGTGTAGTGTGGCAACCACACCGCACATACATTTTTTCCATACTTCAGTGTTTTCTGCAGTTAGATCAGTCCTTTGTTCACATGAATACCTCACTCAAACTGCCCCAGGGTTCGCTTGGTATGGTTGTTTTGGTCTGCAACAAAGTGTAATTTGGGGTGTTCTACCTAAATGAACAAGAATATGGGGAGTAGTCAGTATCAGAATCTGAATTAAAAATTCACCAAACAAACTAAGAGTGAAAACTCCTTTAATAAACAAGGTAAAATATATACACATAGCATAACATGTACATGTGTTTGGGGGCTGGGTAAATATTTAGAAAGTTGAACTGTTTTTAATTTTTTCGAAAAAAGTACACTTTTTTATTTAGAAAGTACTATGAAGACTACCAGCACTGCCCCCGGGTGTACCAACTAAAGTTTGGAATGAAACATAGCCTGTGGTCTTCTCTAGTGAAAATGCAGAATCTGGGCAAAATTTGGTGGAGATTACTTGAGTGGTGTAGGATTTGCAAACTGGTCCTTACACACTGAATGCTTATGTATTAGACTTTTGTAATAAAGAGTCTATTGGATAATAACAGTGATACTAGGATGTTAGTATATGTGTTATTAGAGAATATAAATTCCATGTTTTCTTAACAATATCTTAGAGTTAAAAAGCAAGGCCAACATGCTTTGTGCTGGTCAAAGAGCTTCTGGACAGCAGCAATCCAACTCAAATGATGTAAAAAATGCATTTAATATGATTCTGGCCAATTTTAATTCATATTATTTAAATGTAAATTTCTAAGAGAAGTACTCGATGCAGAGTTAATAAATGATGTTGGTGTCTAACCACGTTCATGCGAGATGACAGAAAGCTCCTGGCATTGTGTGATTCTGCTGACATTTCACTAACGTGTATAAGAACCTTTTGTTTCTTACGTTTATCATCAGTTGGACATGTGAAAGACACAAGCTGAAGTAAAGTATCTCTAAATAGTAAATTATTAAGTAATTGAGAATTTGTGTTTGTTTCAATATGATTTGGAAAATGTTTTTTAAATGTTTAAATCACATTTTTAGTACACTTTAAGGTATCTCAACAGATATTGGACCTCCTTGAAGTAAAAGCGTACCACTTTTCTTTAAAATTGGTTCACCCTCAACTGACTTGTTTCAGACAGACTGATAAACAGACTTGATGATGGCAAGAAGGTCTTTTATGAATGAGTTCACTGATAATTTTTTAATTTGTCTTTTTGCATCAATTTATGAGGTTGAGCTCTTGTTTTAGGGGTTTCTTAAGCATTTGCTTATGAGTTTTCCATTAGATTTTTATTTGAGATTTAAACTTATTTTTATGAATTATTTTGTACCATTTTTTTTCCAGTATTTTGTCTTCTCTTCATTACGGCAACAGTGTTTTCGGGGCATGCCCTGAGAGGATATGACATATATGCACAATGCAACAGGCTCAAAACATCACCCATAAGATCATTTCCCTATCCATGCTTATGTGTTCCATAAACCCTTTTTGATGCTAATTTTTGTGATTTAGTTATTCTCCTTATTTTCTTTTTGGTTTTGACTTTTGCCTGTGATGTTTTTTTTTTGGGAACTTTGGTATTTGCTTCTTGTTTTGGCTTTGACACTCCGTGATAGTTCTGTACGTTTTAACCCTTTTTGGAACTTGACTATGCCTCTCCTCCTAGCTTTCTCTTAAGAAGAACCCTGTACTGCTAGTTCACTACCACTAAAAGATGATTTTGTATTTTATATGAACACTCCTAAAGAAGGACTCTGTATGTACAGTATGTATGTGTGTTTCTTTGTATGTATTGCAAGATGTCTTTCTTCTTTTGTCTCTCATTGTATGTGTGGTTTTGGATGTCATCTTGTGTTGTTTTCTGACTTTAAAGTTTTTAATTAATTTGTAACAGACTTGTTTATTAGTGGAATTATGGTTTGCAAATATAATGTGAAGGTGGTACAAGGTAGTTTCCTGGCATGAGTCCACTGATATTGGCATAAACTCTGAATAGAATTTGAGTTGGGAAAATAAATGGTTATGAAAATGTTGTGATTTCACATTTTATATCTTAAATTTGACCTTAGACCCTTAAAACATTGAGATTACTTCTCAGTTTACTGATATGCTTTTAATTGACATGGAAACAGGGTGTTATATTCTTTATATTCAAATGTAGAACTGTCACAGTTTTTTGAGTATTTAAAGTCTGATTCCATTTGTGCACCAAAGTTACACATCAAATATGCATTACATATGGTGCTGCACTTCTATACTAAGCAGCAGATCTTTCTAACCCATCAGACCCTTTTTTACCTATTATGCTTCCATCATCATGGCAACTGTTAATAAAGTTAATGTTGTTGACGTTTCCCCTATAAGACATTTTATTAATTTTTTAACTGTCAGGACTTTGAGAGTTTCAAAGTATACAACGTCCCAAACAGATTATGGCTTACAGGTAATGAAAACTCAAAATTTCAGTATCTCAGAAAATTAGAATATTACATAGGACCAAAAAAAAAAGATTTTTCATACAGAGATGTTGGCCTACTGAAAAGGATGTCCATGCATGCACTCAGTTCACAGATCTCAAGCAACTTGGATTCTGTGCCTCTCCACTCTTCCTCCAGACTCTGAGACCTTGATTTCCAAATGAAATGCAAAATTTACTTTCATCTGAAAAGCGGACTTTGGACCAATGAGCAACAGTCCAGTCCATTTTCTCCTTAGACCAGGTAAGACGATTCTGACGTTGTCTCTTGTTCAGGAGAGGCTTGACACAAGGATTTTGACAGTTGTAGCCTGTGTCCCAGATACATCTGTGTGTGGTGGCTTTTGAAGTACTGACTCCAGCTTCAGTCCACTCCTTGTGAATCTCCCCCAAATTCTTGAACGGACTGTGCTTCACTATCCTCTCTTGGCTGCCGTTATCCCTGCTTCTTATTCACCTTTTTCTGCCACACTCAACTTTCCATTATTATGCTTGGATACAGCACTCTGTTTCTTTAGCAATGGCCTTTTGTGGCTTCCCCTTCTTGTGGAGATTGTCAATGACTGTCTTCTTGACAACTGTCGAGTCAGTAGTCTTCCCCATGATTGTGTGGCCTACTGAACCAGAAAGAGAGACCATTTAAAGACTCAGGACACCTTTGCAGGTGTTTTGGGTTAATTAGCTGAGTGGAGTGTGACACCAGGAGTCTACAATATTGAACTTTTTTCACAATATTGTAATTTTCTGAGATACTGAATTTTGGATTTTCATTAGCTATATAAGCCATAATCGGCATAATAAAAAGAAAGAAACGCTTGAAATGTATCAGTGTGTAATATATATGTAAATAAGAAAAAGATCAGTTAATCAGGGAAGCTTCAAAAGGTAAAACTGGAAATGTCTGAAAAGTGAAATACAATCCAAAGCAATTAATTCCCAATCACAAGTCCAAAGAATGGTCAAAAAACAGAGCACATGGGTCAAAATGCAGTAATTCACAAATAATCAAATGCAAAAAGGATTGTCCCACCTTAATAGGGCTGAGGGCAGTTCCTTGAAGGTGATGGACCGATGGCCTTTCCATATTGGGGGACCACCCACAAAACACAAGGAACATAAAGGAAGATACACAGATACATTGAAACTAAATGACAATATTAACATAAACAAAGAAATCTACAATTGACAAAACAGGCATAAAAACAGCATTTGAACCCTAGCCAAGGGAGGAACTCAGGCTGAAATATAACATTAATACTATATTCCCTGCTACTTATTAACACTAGAATTACCAGAGTCTACGAAAAAACTTGTAGATCCGGCCCATCTTAAAACCATTTGCACCTCTCCACCAGCATCCTTTGTCCTCAAAATGTGTCGATAAAAACAAGCTACAAGCATCCCCATCCCCCCACCGACTTAGAACGTGCACTAGCATCTCCCAGCTCATGCCTTGATTGATTAACTGGGAGTGAAGTGGAGTTTTAGAGTGGAAATAATAGATCGTTATTTGGAACACACGCATTTCATGTGTGTTCCATTTCTACAGTAATCTGTGTAAACACATTGTTAAAACAGAAAGTTTTTCATATTTTAGTAATAAATGTTACAAAATGTAGGCATAAACTATAGAATGTGTGAAGCAGCATGAAGTCCAAACATCAAATAAACACTTTCACAAAAGGATCAAGAACAATACAACAGCTTCCGTGGCGTAGTGGTAAGATTTGCTGTTGCAGAGCGCAGCAGACTTACTGTCCCTCAGAGACCTGAGTTCGATTCCCCATTGAGGAGAAAGTGTTCTTTTTTTTTCTTTCTTTTTAACCTCAAACAGACATAAAATTTATAAATTGGTATGTACTGTCAGTTAATGAGATCGTTATATTTTCATGTGGGATGCTCCTTTTAAAATATTTTTTAACAATTGAGACTGCAATTAACATGAACAAGTGTCCTTATAACTGTTATTTTTAAGATCCATAACAAACAGACAGACAGAGTACAGCGTAATAGAGAGACAGACAGGCAGAAAAGTCACTAGATATATAAATAAACAGGGAAGGCACATGTACTGAAAGAAAAAAAGAGCAGCATGTGCGTTGATCCTGCTGCACTGAATAAGCTCACACGCTCTAACATTACCCCCCCCCCCCCGATCTGATTCTAAGTAACAGCGCAAGTACAGATGCAAACCAAGTGTATGTGTGTACTGTATAATATTAGCAAAAAGAGCAGCTTAATACTGAAAACAGCAAATATAGGAGTGAGTGGGGATCGAACTCTTGATCACACTTGGGTTGCATCTGTACTTGCGCTGTTTCTTAGAGTCAGATCGGGGGGGGGGGGGGGGGGTGGTGGCTGTTAGAGCGCGTGAGCATAGAGAGAAGCATGTACATTGTAACAGGTACACATGTTGTAAATGTAGGAAAGACGATCCTTGCGTGTGTGTGAACAGTTAACATTTGAATCCGATGGTTGCATATAGCACTGAACTTACTGCTGTGTACTATTCTATCCTCTGCATGTCCTGGAGTACAAAAGAAACAGCATACAGCAACATGTGGGGACTGGCAAGATCGGGGGAAAAAAAACACGCAGTCACTGATTACAAACTGCAAGATGTTATGCGAATGAATATGAATAATATGAATAATGTTGCATCCGTGCCACAAACTTTTCTGAAATGTACTATACAGGTCATAAAATGAATAATTCCAAATATATATACCTACATCTGTTTTTTTTTTTTTTTTGGACATCATACACCATAAGGTGCAATTCAGCATGAGCAGGAACACTCAATAAAACTGAATAAAAAAAAGATCAAGTGACGGTGAGATACGAAGAAGGCAGATTCACCAGCGTCCATCTCCAGTTGGTCCGTTTCAAATGAAAAATAACGGGGGGGGGGGGGGGGGGGGGGTAGTATGTATAGTGATCGTGATTTAGAGAGAATAAAAATTAAAAAAAACGGTAACTTTTATAAGTCCTATAAATGCACACCATGTGTTACAGACGCATACCAAATGTATGTGTGCACTGTATAATATTAACAAAAGGAGCAGCACACTACTGAAAACGGCAAATATTGGAGTGAGTGGGGATCGAACCGGGAACTCTTGCTTACAAGTCAGCAAATCTTACCGCTATGCCACTGAAGCTGTTGTCTATTCCTTGAATCTTTTATGAATGTGTTTACTTGATCTTTGGACTTCAGGCTTCATACATTATATAGTTTATGCCTACATTTTGTCATTTACTACTAAGATATGAAAAACGTTTGTTTTAAAAATGTGTTTACACAGATTACTGTAGAAACGGAACACACATGAAATGCGTGTGTTCCAAAAAGCGATCTATTATTTCCACTCTAAAACTCCAGCACTTCAGTCACTCCCAGATAATCAAACAAGGCATGAGCTGGGAAAAGTTAGTGAACGTTCTGCGGCGGTGGGGAATGGAATAGCCGGCTGCTTGCTGTTCGTCTTAATTGGCACATTTAGAAGACAAAAGAGAGGTGAGAATGGTTTTAAGGTGGGCCAGATCTACAAGTTTATTCGTAGACTCTGGTAATTCTAGTGTTAAGCCAGATGACTTATCTCATCTTCACCTCTCATTTTAAGCAGGTGGTGTATTTTTTAACTGGCCTGTACAAGTGCGGCAATGTGCTCTATCAGCGTGTGCTCCTAACCCCTCTCTCTCTATACAAGTCTAAGCAGCTCATTGGCACACTCTGGTTCCGCAGCATCCTTGTTATCCATGCAGGAAATGGGAAAAATTTCTGTTTTGCACCCCCAGGGACACCACATACATGTAAGAAATAGTTTATGGATGTGAGAAAAAGAACCAACTGATGTTATTCAATCAGTTAATTAATTATAAGTTTTGCATTTGGCAGTGCTGGTCATCCACTTTAATGATAGGAAATGTATCTGTGAATCCTTCCAGTTACTGTGTCTTGGTTATTCCAAAAGATGTGCATTACAAACATTTCTAGTAATAAAATGCATTGCGCAATGTCTGTCATTTCAACAGATGAAACATCTCAAACATTTGTAGTAATACATTTTATTACATCAAATGTTTATGAAGCTCCATCTGTTGGAAATAACACATGCAATACGTTTTAATACTTTAATGCATTACAAGTTAATAGATGGTGTATTGTAAATATTAATGCAGAGATCAACACTAAATACTTAGATTTCAGTCCTCCTTACACGGTTTGGACAGCTATTTAATTACCTTTCTCCTTTAGACATGCATCAACGTAACTGAAGCACACTTATTTTAAGAAAAAAGTAAGTTTATTGATAAACACAAAGGTAATAGAAATATAAATGTATATATGTTGACATAGACATGACACAAACAGATGAGACAGACAAACACAGAAGAAGCTGGCTATTTACTGTTTAGAGTTCTGATTTATCTTAGCTTAAAAACAGTTTTATGATACCAAGTCTTTAAGGATGATGCTTGAAGTTGTGTTGTTGCCCCGGGTTCAAATGAAGCACTTTTCTTACATGGGAGTGCACTCTTTCTCCTTTTTTTGAAGGTGTGATTTGATGCAGCCATCTTTAGCTTGCTGTTAGGCTGTTTGCTATGTCCTTTGCAACTTTCATAGGGAAAAGTGATATTTTTTCTGACACGAATGTAGGCACTCAGTTCTCATCTTGAAATACAAATGTTTGTCAGTCATCTAGGACTGGGCTCCATTATTGGCACAGAGCTTGGGTTGGCTTGGAAGTGAATCTTAGAGCCCTGGAAATGAATGCTCTGAACAAGCTCTATGGAGAGAAGCTTCCAGGCCAAATTAAATTTGTGAGCTTTTTGCTCTGCAGAGAGTTGGTGGCTTCTCATCCGAAAGAGGGCTGCTTGTCAGCTTTCGGCTCACAAAGAGAACAGAGTATTGGTGTTCGGCTCCACCAAAGAGAGTGGCTCATCAGCATTCACATCCCCAAAGTTAATATAATATCATCATATAGCTCCTCTCAAAAGAGACAGAAGAGATGAATGCAGTTAGTTTTGAAAGAAGGCGTAACCCCCAATGACCGGATCAAGGTGCCATTCTTGCTTATTTTGTCCATCACATGCAGCCACAGAGTTCAGTTTACACTAGTGCTGGGAGGTATACCGGTTCATACCGAAAACAGTTTTTTATTTTGGTTATGATATGGATTTTTCTTATACCACAACATCGGTTTAAATAGCCTCAACAACGTTTGGAACGTGGTGCAGTGGGAAACTGTTTAAGAGGGGACCTTTTTCACTGCTATGAAAAATGCACAATGGCATGTGCATTTAATTTCAAAATCTAGAATACTTTTTTTTTTTTTCATAAGATGTCAACAATACAAGTGTCTAGCACTGGCTTTTTCAACTGAGACAGCATCCATCAATTTTAACATCCACCCCCAATGCCACAGGGTCATTTGGGACTTAAAATTACGGTAATAATGAGCTCAAATGGAGGATATTTAATCCAGTTTTGTAAATGGTATAGGCAGGGCTGGAAATGTAGACTGTGAATTGATTTTTTTTGTTTCTCTACAGACTAGTCAGCCCAGCTTTTTGGAGATGTACGAAAAAGGAGAATATGCTACCATCCATAAGCATTAGCAGAGCTGGTGTGCATCCTTGGAGATTTGATGCCTTTTAATTCATCATTACACCACGTGTTTCTGTTCTAGTTTCATCTCCACAGATCCTCTTCAGGATTGTTTTGCAGATGACCAGCAATGTCTCTGTTTAGTGTACACAGCTGCTGTTTTGCCATTCTGTGATAGCATTGTCTCTTACCACGGCTACCAGTGTCTGTCTTTATACTTCCATTGCAGTGACAAACTCTGCAGGAAATGTTGTGCTTCTCTCATAGTCACAGTTAAGTGATTCTTTTCATCAAATACAACACCACAAATACAGAAACTGTGTTTTCTTTATGGGTTCATATAGAATAATTCAGAACACTGGCTCCAGATAATTTTTGTCTCTCTTCTCAGCCTTTGTTTTGGATTTATCATTTGAGTAGTTATTCCAGTAAATCTTACTATTTGTTTGACCTAAATAGATGCTTCATTGAGGTAGCACACTTGTGTGGTGATTAATGTCAGCATCTAGCAATTCCAATCTTAGCCAAATCACTTTGTGTGGAGGTTTTCCATTTCTCCACCTCATGGCTATGTGAGTTTTATCCAACTGTTTTATTTTCTTTCCACATCCTAGAAATGACCTTGTTTGATTCTTTATCTTCTGTTAATTAGTTGTATATAGTTCACTGTGCCCTGAGATGGATGTCTACTCTAGATTTTGTTCCTGCCTTGCAACATGCTAACAGGAAACACAAGGTAAAATAACGGAGCATACATTTATTACATAAAGCAGAATTTATATTTCCTTTGGTCATTCTGGTATGTATGCTGCAACCTGATTGAGAACCTTTTAATATGGATTGTAGGTGGAACTTCCAAGTTTTTATCTAGGGCCATCAAAGACCTGGAAATGTGTATTTCAGTTTTGCTCAACATCATAGATGAAAGCAGGGCAGAGAAACTTTCAACAGGTATTAAACACTGGACAGAAGACAGTTTAGATTGTTTGGCAAAAATAACACATAGCACATTTTTACATTTAAAATAATATGTACAACACAAAGTGTGCAGAGAGTGAAGTAATCTGAATACTTTCTGAATCCACTGTGTTTAGTATATGTGTATGCATGTTAATCATGTACTTCATCAAATCTCTAACTTTCCTGAATATCAAATTCTACACTGAAATTTTGTTCTCTCTCATACTTTTATCTCTCAAAATCAAGTTTTATTGTTTATTTTACGTGAAATCTTAAGGTATAAAAGGGAAATTTCTATTTGCTGAAATGTTCAGTACTCGAATTGTAATGTTTTGTAGAGCCGTGTTTTGCACCAGTAGTAGTTTTAAATCTTTTGATATATGAATGTCTTGGCTTGGCCAAGTGTTCAGAGTCATTTTGGCCCATTCTTCACTGGAAGATTGCCAGGTTTTTTAGATGATTATTGTGCACTGCAGCTAGTGCTACACATTTTACATCATACTGAGATTAGGGATTTGATTGACCCCATTGCTGTACACTCACCTTTTTTGTCCTCTGGGCATTTCCATGTCATTTTGGCCATGTGACTTGGATCATTGTGTTGCTAAAGGATGAATTTTGGTCCAAGCCTTGGTTTACTGCTTCTCTTCCATTTCCACCATTGATTATTCCTTGTTTTAACCAGATGCAAATCCCATGTTGATGAAAAGAAGCTCCACAGCATAGTGTTGTCAGCATAATACTTTACTCCAGGTCTGGTGTGTGGTGGATGCTAATGGTAGTGTTAGGCTTATCCTACACCTATCTCTTTGAGCTTTGACTAGCAAGTGTCATCTTAATTTTGTTTTATTACAAAGCCTTAACCCACATCACCTCGGAGACACTCTCATGCTTTCTGGTAAACTCCAGCTTTGCTCTTACAAGGTTGTTAAAAAAAAAAAAAAAAAAAAAAAGAGCCTTTTTTTCTGCAGCTCTTTAGATACGGTGTTCCAGTCTCTACTGCTGATGTCTGTATGTCTTTCACAGTGATGGCCAGCTGCTTCTCTCACAAACCTCCTCCTTGTTTGTGCGCAGAGAAGGAAGAATGAATTTTTCTTGGCACCGTCTGGGTGATCTGACCAGACATCATCGTCCTGATAACTAAATCAACAGTGCACACTGGATCATCCATCCAAACACTTTGATGTTGTTTTGTGCCCTTTTGTTAATTTATTGGTTTGTAAATATTTTTTTTTTATCTTTGGTTCTGCATTTACACATCTTTCCTTTAGATGCACAACAAGATAACTGGGATTTTTGTCCATATAACGTGGAAGTTATTTTAATGATTCACAGGTGGTGGCTAAGTGGAAAACATTTGTGCTCTGATTAGACTTGGCATAAAACAATGGCACATATCTCTGTTAAAAAAAAAAACTTGCAAGGAGACGTGATCTTTTGAAGAGAGACTTACAAGTCCCGTGACACAGTCAAGTCACATCATACTGACATCCTTTGGAAGCAATTCACGCCGTACTTACAAACATTTTCAAACAATAACATGGTCATCTAACCACTCAGTTACGTTATGTATGTAAAAGTTGAAGCTAATTGTCTCTTTTTTATTAAATCTAATCAAGCAAATCTTAGAACAAAACATATGCAAGGTCTCATTGATCAAGTTCAAAATTCAAATATCAGTAGTTCTGACAAATTCAAAATAGGTAAAGCGGTAATATTACCATCATCATATCAAAGTAGTCCAAGGGCATTGCAACAGTTATATCATGATGCAATGGCAATATCCCGAACTATAGGTCGGCCAGTTTTATTTATTACACTGACGTGCAATCCACAATGGCCAAACATCCACAGATTCTTGAGAACAATGCCACCGGCTACATCGGCTCTGGATATTCTCACTTTTGTAAGTAGATTGTTTTATCAGAAAGTCTTATTTTTATTGAATTAACTCGAAATGGTGTTCGATCAAATCAGAGCATACATTTACATGATCGAATTTCAAAAACGGGATTTGCCTCACATGCATTTATTGGTTATTTTGCAAAATAAATTCTTAACTGCTGATGAAGAAGATCACTTTGTCTGTGCTGAAATTCCAAACAGAGAAACCTATCCTGAATTATGGTACAAAGTCATTAAGCACATGTCACACGGACCTCATTTAAAAGATTCAGTATGTTGGGACTCAAAAGAAAAAAAGTGTTTAAAGAACTTTTCAAAAGTGTTCGTTCAAACAACAGATATGACTAGGGCTGGCTTTCCTGATTATCGCCGAAGAAATAATCGTCACGAACAACACATTTATCACGGAAGGAAAGATGGTAAAATTGTGATGCTCGATAATTCAATGATTGTACTATATAACCCGCATTTGCTCAAACGATTCGATTGTCATATTAATGTTGTGTATTGTGTCAATGTCAATTTATTTATATGGTACATTTAAGCCAACATAGGAATGCTGTGGCCAAAGTGCTTTACAATAAAAGAAGAAAAAAAACATACAATTAACATAACATAATAGAAAAAAAAATAAATGAACATAAATAATAAATAGACGTAAGATTATAGAATCACAATGAGGAAACCATCATTATTACTGAAGGTCACAGAAAGCAAGTGAATAGAAATGAGTCTTTAATCTTGTTTTGAACAGTTCAATTGTAGTTGACTCCTTTATGTAATGAGGTAAAGAGTTCCACAGGCGAGGAGCAGCAGCTGCAAAAGCCCTGTCCCCCTTAGTTTTACACTTGGTACGAGAGACAACAAGAGGCAACTGACCAGAAGATCTAAGCACTAGATGGCTGGTGTAAAGCACACAATTCAGATAAATAGGCAGGAGCAAGCCCATGTAAAGATTTATAAACTAGCAACAAGATTTTAAAATCAATTCGAAAACTGACAGGCAGCCAGTGTAAAGAAGCTAATATTCGAGAAACAGAATCAGACTTTCTTGCCCCAACCAGAAAGCGAGCTGCAGCATTCTGGACCAACTGTAACCTGTATATCAGGGATTTGCTAATCCCAGAATATAGGGAGATGCAGTAATCAAGGCGAGAAAAGATAAAAGCATGAGTAGCTTTCTCAAGATCCCTAGAAGATAAAAAAAAGGCTTGATCTTACCTAAAAGACGAAGCTGGAAAAAGCAACTCTTAACTACAGAATTAATCTGTTTCTCAAAAGAGAGGTTACTGTCAAAAATAACACCAAGATTGCGGACTTGAGGTTTGCAAAAGACAGAGAAAGAGCAGAGAAGTCCAAGACCAATTTGGGCTTTAGCTGATGGACCCACTATACACACCTCTGTTTTATTTTGATTCAGATCAAGAAAATTATTAGCCATTCAGGATCTTAGTTCAAAAAGACATTGTGCATCGGTTATGAGTTTTAAGTACATCTACAAGTACATTCATAAAGGGCACAATAGAGTATGTGTAACTTTATTGAAAGAACAGTCTCAGGACGAAGTTCAAGCATATTTAGGTACTCGGTGTGTCAATGCAATGGAAAGCAGGTGTCATTTAATGGAATTGCCAATGCACGGTTGAAGTAATTCTGTTGATTATTACCAATTCATTTACCAGGTCAGAATAAGATTCAATTTAAAGAGGGCGAAGAAGCAGAAGCTTTAGAGGTAGCGAAAAATAAAAATACAAAATTATTGGCTTATTTTGAACTTAATAAAACAGATGTAAATGTAAAAGCATATACGTATGCACACATTCCTCAACATTAAACATGGTAGAAACAACAAAAGAGTGTGACATCCAAGAAAAATTAATTGCAAAAGTGTTGCTCGATTAAATATTGTATCACCAAAAGATATAGAACGGTTTCAATTAAAATTGTTATGTGAATTGAAGGGAGAAGCGTCATATAAAGATGTTCTAAATATAGATGGAACTACGTACGGTACTTTTCAAGAAGCGGCACGAGCAGCTGGATTTTGTAAATTGGACGTCTATATGTTTGAAATGATGTCTGATGCCGCTTCTGTAGTGATGCCTGACAAATTAAGACACTTCTTTGTGTACTTAATTATGACGGGTGAAGTTGATGCTTTACAATTATGGGAAACATTCAAAGGAACATTATCTGAAAAGTGGAATAAACAAACGTCTCTTTCGATCATCAAAGAAATGTTGGAAGCAGAAGATTTAACGATGCAGCAATTTGGACTTCCAGAAGAAATAGACGAATCAGAGGTAAAGAAAGAGATAACAGCAGACGAAAATCTAACAGTGGAGGACCATAAAAATTTATATCAGAAAAGTTTTTATTGTATATTGTTTTTACTGAAGTTTTAAAGTAAAAGTGAACATAATGCATATGTAACAATCTGTTTAAATTGTATTTCTGGAAAAACAAACCGGGGGTTGGTGAGCGAAGCCCCCTAGTTACCGAAAAAAATAATGTTTAGCTTTAGAGTCTGGAAATAATGCTACAGATGACTAATTTCAGTGTCATTTTTGTTGTACGGTTAGAACTTTTGCACGGGACTCTTTATAGACAGCTGTAGTATTTGTAGGGAAGGTAATAGTCTAATGGAAATGTAAAAAAAGGCAAAAAGCTACTTCAGGAGTCATCTTTTACAGAGGGTCAAAGAGCGGTTTTGCTGTACAAAAGAGCTGGTCTGCCAGTGTGATGAGCTTGTTGCTGGTATTTGTGAGGTAATAAGAAAATGCAGCCTGGGTGAAGTCACCATATGCAGCCGCCCTTGCTTTTCAGTCTCTGTGAAAGCAGACTTTTCTTTATGTGTTGCTGTTTAGGCAAGTCGCTGCCCAGCAACATTTAGCAAGACTTGTAAAAGCTGAATAGTTAGTATTTTATCAGCTTTCACAGAACTGCCTGGAAATCTTCACTTTTCTATTTTTTTATGTGATAAGATGACATTATTCCTTCAGCTTAACATAACTTGCAGTGTAAATGTTCATGTATAAAGGTAGATTGCTTGTACACTAAGAGCTTACCCCGATAGGCTCCATTAACTTGCTGATTGATTAGTGTGTCTTAAATCAATAACTTCTTAAAGTAAATTATTTACTTTTCATGTGTACCCACTACAAGTTGGTGATAAGGCATAAAATCTATATCATGGTATAACCAGTGGCAGAAGTAGAAATGCAGAAGTGCAACAATCCCTGTGTACAACTGATTTTTTTCCCCTAAATTAAAGGGGTGGGGGTGGGTGTGTGGGTGTTTTCCTATTGGAGTTTTGAGTGGTATGATGCATTAGCATTCTCTTGTGGAGTGGGGTGGGAGGTTGTTGCTCTTAGATTTTAAGTATCGTGATACACTAACATTTGATCAAAGATAATGAGGGGGTTTTCCCCTTGACCTTTTTAATAGGGTGATGTTACATTGAAGAGCCCTGGCTTTATAGCATTTACTTGAATCTTGGCAGTATTCATCCAACATTGCAGGTATGTAGCTGCTAAAAATGGGTAAGTGTTGTTATTCAGTTCTAGTTACGTACCAGCCCACTTCAAGCCCTGAGTATAACTGAAAATTCTGAAACTTTTCTGGATATAGGTATAATGTATGTCAATATACTTTTTAAACTTAAATGCATTTAGCAAATAATATTTATAATAAATTATTAATGTAATTAACAAATAAATGCTGCTTATCCATTAAACCTCTTGTTAATGTGCAGGTGCCTCATGTGTAAAACTTGCATCTGCTCTGAAATTTGTGTGTAAGCCATTTCTTACGCAGAATTCGGGATCATAAAACCTTTATTGGTGTGAAATTGCCTTAAAGTTATGGAAAGTTTAGATTATCTGAAGTCCTATGCCAACATTTTTTGGTGTTGGCATTTTAGTGGTTTAAGAGGCGGGAGAATTGAAGTGAACAGAAAATCTTATTTCGGTGTGTATTTAAATGATGTGTCAGTCACATTCTGATATCCATCCATCCATCCATTTTCTAAACCCGGTTGTCTTAAACCTTAAAGGAAACAGGGATTCTGTGATTTCTACATGATGATCTCTGTAGTGTATTCACCAATTCAACACACAACTCTAAATTGGCTTATAAGTCAGATATCATCAGGAAAAAGGACACAAATTAATGTTATTTAAATGACAGAATTTTTTTTTAGTTTGTTTGCCTGCATATATTAACTGTAGCAAAATAAGCACTTTCTTATTTTAAGAAGTTAGAAAATGTTTGTATAGTGTAACACTCCGATACTAAGTTAACTGATTTGAAAGTTGGAGAGGTTTCTGTTAATTATTTGCTTCATTAAAGAGATAAATGTCACATTTGATTTTTTTTTATTTTTTTTATATATTTAGCAACATGGTTATGCATGACAAGTAATGTACTGTAGATTTGCTCAGACTGCTACTTTGCTGTTTGTACATGTAGACATAAACTATAGTCACGCTCACTATGTTTTCATCGCTGTAGTGCTGACTATCGACAGGAGCGTTTTTTGGTCATGTCCAAATGGAACATACTGAATACAACATATTTAAGTTGAAATAATCTCTCAAGCTAAATCTGAAACAGTGAACTAACATAATTGAAACTGTATAGATCATTTCTCTATCAGCTTTAAAGAACTGGTGACATGCAAGTGAGAGTTGCTTTGGGCAGGTGAGATTCTATTATTTGTTTAGCCATCTGTCCTCTGTAACCATTTATCCAGGGCAGGGTGCTGCTGGAGCCTATCCTAGCAAGCAATAGAAGGAGGCAAGAACAACCCACTGAACAGGTGTCAGCCTATCATAAGGTGAACATACCATACGCACACACTCCAGGGAACAATTTAGCATTACCAGTTTACCCAACCTGCATGTCTTTAGACTAGTTTTGGATTGGTACTAAAATTTTAACTTAGATATCAGTAATCTCTTTCTGACCAAACCGGTTCCAAAGTAAATAACAGATTAATCCACAACCCCCCCCGTCTGACTCCCTACCTCTGTGGTGCTCCGGACAGTTGCTCTCCTCCTTGGTGAGCTCACTAATCACTCTGAACTATGCACCACTTCCCTCTTCATAGCTGTAAAGTCCTGCTCACAAATGAGTGTCCCCTGGGGACTGATATTTACTTTAGGTACTGAAAATCTGGAAATGCTGGTACTATACTTTTTAAAATTTAGATTTTTCTACTTTTGTATACTGCATGTTTTATTGTGTAAAGTCCCATGGTGAACCTATTTTCCCCTTTTATGCTGTTTGTTTTGTAGGCCTTAATAAAATGTCTAAAATCCCATACACTTATTAGTCTGTGGTCAGGTTCTTTGGTTAAACATAAAGCACTGCTGTTCTCATCAATTAAAACATGCCTCCCGAAACACTAATATTACATTTGTTTTGTCTTGCTTACATATAAAGACATAAAATATTTATCAATTTATAAGCAAGAAATCAGTCCAACCACACTGTGCAACCCGTACTTTAGACTGTGGAAGGAAATTGGAGCTCACTTATGAGGACACAAATGCAAACTCCTCAATGGGACCCACTGGTATCCAACCACCAGACTCCTTAATATAACAGCAGTGGTAACACTGCATCACTGTGCACCTAATTCATTGATTAATATATTAACATTAACTGTGGCCTTAATCTGAGGAAGAAATACCCTTTATTTGAGATTTATTTTAGTAACAGAGTGCATCCGTTGGGGTACGAGCAGCAGATTCCCCCCTGGCCACGCCTTAAACTCAGTACTTCAAGTTCACATTTAATGAAGTTTGATCTGTGTTCTCTTATGGTTTGAAAGTAAAGACTTCATTCAAAAACATGGAAAAATTTATATGGTGATTAGGTCATGAATATTCAGAAGGGGGGCCTTTTAAAATATATATGGTTGTGGAGGGAAGTGACAGAGCATAGCGAAAAGCACGTGCACTCATGCATAGTTTTAAATTGATCTGAGATTTATGAAGGAACTTTGCATGGTACCTGGCATACATACAGTTTTAAAAGTTCAATTATTTTTTGTGTGTGTGTGTAGTGCTGGGAGGTATACCGGTTCATACCGAAAACCATTTTTTATTTTTGTTATTATTATTTACTGCAAATGCTGTCGAGCTAAAGTTGTTGCCGGAGGCGGCAATACGAGCAATTTGCTGCACCACCTTAGCCACAAACATGCGTTGGAGTACCATGAATGTATGGAACTAAGATTGGCACCCTCCACGTCCTCAGGTAAAACTGAAAAAGCTAGAGGACACTTGAGTCAGACTTTGCTAGAGGTACTGCCTACGACAAAAAAAAGCAAGTGGTGGATCGAGATAACCGACACCATTGCAATCCATATAGCTAACGTGTCAGTGGACAGAGATTGTTAACATTAACAGAAATTGTAGTTGGTTTACAAAAAAATATTTACTATTTATTCCTTTTCTAAGACATGTTCAGTGCAATACAACTTTTGACAAACACATGTGGATATTTTACTAAGTCTAAATGCCTCTTTGGATGGTTGAAAATATGTTGTCAAAATTATAGTTTAAGTTGTTTACAAAATTTGTTCAATAAAAAGGTTCTATATTTTGTCTGCAGCTGTCATGCAATGTCATCCCTGTTCTTCATTAATGCCACCCCCTTGAAAACCATCACTTTATGGGGCCATGCAAACCTGTATTAGTACTTGTGTGTGCATTAAAATGTTTTTTTGTACAATGTACAATTCTCATGACAGTGGAATAGGTTATTCTTAGCCAGTCTACTGCAGTAATTGCAGTGGAAAATGTGGTTAACATCCACTCATGCATGGGGAAAAAAATACCGTTGAATACCATGAAACCAGTATAATTTTGAAAAATACCGTGATATAGAATTTTGGTCATACTGCGCAGCACTATGTCTGTGCTGTTTTTGCCTTTCTAGTGTAAGCAAAATTATAATATTTAATCTTTAAGTGACTGATACAAAATCACTTCTCCCATTTTCTTTAAAAGATTGGGAAAACAGATTTCTCGTATCTATTGCCTGAAATAAAAAAAAAAAATCTTAATGTTCTGTTTCATTCAGTTGTAAGTATGTCTTCTGCCAGGGCATACTGTTATGGCCAAAAGTTTCCATCCACCTTGGCTAAAGACTTTACAAACTTGATGCTTCCATTTACTGTATTAAGTTCATTAGGGTATCTGCTCTAGTTCTGTAAGTAATAATGTCACAATAATACTTAAGAGATGAGACAGAATTTTTTCCACCTTCTTTCTCTGTATAAAGATTTTCAGTTTCCTTACATATACAGTAGTTAATATTTGGTGGTTTTGCCATTTAATTGCTTTACTTGAATCAAACACTTAAGGTTGCATTTCACAAGTTTCTCACAATTTATGGCAGGCATTTTGCCTATTCTTGCTGACAGAACTGCTCTAAGTTAGGTAGGTTTGTGGGCCTCTTTGCTTGGACATGAATTTTCAGTTTCTATGCTATGAGAAGAACTTCTTGATTAACATCATTTTCAAAAAATCCCTTTGATACATTGCCAGTTAATTCATCTTTTCTATCCAGTGTGTACTTCCACCATCTCTGAGCTGTCTTGGAGCTGTGTGAGGTTTTTTTACGGTGGCTGGAGTGCCAATCCTGCCACCAACCACCATGTTTTCCCTGCAAGTTGGAGGACAGCTTGCAGGGCCTGATGCAGTTTAACATCATACCCGAGATGACAGAAAAGAGTATTTTTTGCTCTCCGTGGGAGTAGCTGTGCTGCAGCCGCCCATAGGAAGGCTGCTCTCATCATGAAAGGGATGGAGAAAGCCCTCGGAAGCCCCATCCTCGGAAGAGTTGAAACTGTTGGAGAGCCAGTGGGGTCAGGCCTGTTGGGGATTGGAACTGGTGTGGTGCTGAGGTGTCGCCCGCTGCACAGCAGCACTCAGGTACCAATTTGAGGCGGCCCATACTGGTAGGCGCATGGAATGTCTTGTCTCTCCAGCAAGATGGTCATCTTCCTCTGCTTTTGGAGGAGCTGTGTAAACTCCGCATTTTAGTGGCGGCACTCTCCGAGGTGCGCAGACCGGGGACTGGCCAGATATCTGTGGGTGGATACACCTTCTATTGGTCTGGTTGCTCTGATGGCTGTCATACACGGGGAGTAGCTGTTGCTGTAGCGGATTGGCTTCTTCCGATGGTGTCCGATGTCACTCCTTTCAACGAGCGTATTATGAGACTCAGATTATGGCACTCCCCGGGTGCCTTGTCTGTTTGTCTCAGTGTATGCTCTGACCGCAGTGAGTGATGTCTAGGAGAGGGAGACTTTTTTGATGGGTGCCCACGAGGTGACACTCCTCTGGTCATGGGTGATTTCAATGCAGCATCTTATCAGAGCCCTCGTAGCCGTCCTTCTCAGTTCCCGGTACAGACCGGAGTTGCCATTGAGCCGTGTGCTGCGACTCCTCTCAATGATATCCAGGGTGCCCTGCGAGATGAAACACTGGTAATACCAACACAACCCTCAGCAAACTTCACGGTCTTATCACGGAAGGTCTCCCACATCACATTAGGATTGGTAGTCGCACCCAAATCTGCACGCTCCTCACACAAACTGCGTGCAAACTCATTGGAACCTCTTGGGCACAACCATCAGCTGTGTGTCTGTCTATGGAGAGAGTGTTAACCTTGTCGAGAGGTTTACTTACCTAGGCAGTGACATTCATGCCTCTGGTGACTCTTCCTTTGAAGTCAGTAGACGGATTGAGAGAGCATGGCGGGATCATGAGGTCACTGGAAAGGGGTGTGTGGCGCTCCCAATATCTATGCAATAGGACGAAGGTTCAAGTCTTCAGAGTCCGGGTGCTTCCTGCCTTGCTATATGGTTGTGAGACATGGACGCTCTCCAGTGACCTGAGACGAAGACAGGACTCCTTTGGTACTGTGTCTCTCCGGAAAATCCTTGGGTACCGTTGGTTTGACTTTGTGTCGAATGAGTGGTTGCTCATGGAGTCCCAAATGAGGCACATTACCTGCATTGTGAGGGAGCATCAGTTACGGCACTACGGCCATTTTGCCCATTTCCCTGAGGGTGATCCAGCTCGTAAGATCCTCATTGTTGGGGATCCGAGTGGCTGGACAAGGCCAAGGGGTTGCCCACATAACACCTGGCTTCGGCAGATAGAGGGTCATTTTTGGAGGGTGGGACTGGACCGCGTGTCTGCCTGGGGGGTTGCCAACTGGGATCCCGAGTTGTTTCGTCGTGTAGTGGGTGCGGCAATGCACTGTACCAGTGCATGCTCCCCGACTTGACTTGACTTGACTTGTACTTCAACCCCGGCCTTGTTCTTTGGCCCATTTTTGTGATGCTCACTTGTGAATTTTTGACTTTCTTAATCAGTAAACAAAAGATCAAAAGGATGGGCAGTACATTTGAAACAAAGGTTGCGTACATGGTAGCCAAGGAGAGAAGTACAACCAGCAGTTCAATTCCATATCAATGCCCGGGGCCTTATGTAATTTCATGTCTTAAAGGAGCAGCAATTGTTAGAATTACATCACAGCCTCCGTCTGTAGTCTTACACATTGAATTGTAAATTCAGTAGATTGTATGGAAGTACACTCTTACTATTTCTGTGAGATTCTCAAATCAAAGCAACTTGAATTTTATTTTTTTTTTTTACAAAAAAATCCAAAAATGTCTTCCTTTATTTTATATTTACTCGCTGTCCATTCAAACATGAATTTTTTCTTTCTTTATATGTTTATATGGTCATTATGATCACCTGTACACCCGTTTTCAAATTCACTCTTTCCAAGTCAAGATCACTCAGAAAAAGGGTGTAATTTCATCAAAGGGTGAATGAATTCATTATGTCTGGTTATCTTAACTTTTTCGTATAGTATAAGATGCCCTTTGTTTTGCTTCCTTGACACGCAGAATCAAAATGAGCCATCAGTGCCAAGATGATCAACATCCTCTTTAAGATGTTTTCTGAAGTATTTGTTGCTAAGAATAACATTTCTAAGCAAAGTCAATAGAGCACAAATTAACAGGCCAAGTACAAGATTTATATAAAACTAGCCAAATAAATAAAAGCTAATAATTTTTGTTGTCTTCTGCCCTAGGCATACCTTCAGCACCTTGCTTGTCGGAACCATTCTTGACCAGCGTTGTCTTGCAAGCGCATTCCTGTTATAGCCTACTTCTCTGACCCTGTCATTTCGAGGCACCTTGCTCACCTCCTTTCTGTCTTTTTACTTCCCATCTTTAAAGGTAACATTCGCCGTGACTCCTACTCCTTTACTCCTCCTTGTGTCTCACACTTGCACTTCCTCTTGTGATCATATCATCAAAGCCAAACTGACCAATCAAATAGCTCTGAAGTGTTGGACATGCACACAAATCTTAGCATTTTATTACATAGTAATTACTTGATTACAACCTGTTGTTGTGAATGTAACTATTATTAAAATTATGTTCTGGACTTCCTGGGTCATACTCATATTTTTTCTTTTGGAAATGGTATTTTTCCTTATAAAATATATTAGGACTGAGATTCTGTCATTGTTTTCAATGTTTAATTGAAAATTAATTTTCTATTCTGCACCTTATTTATTGTGTTTCTCTTTTGTTTTTCACTTTGCGCTGACCAATTGTGAAGTGATCATCAATAAGCTATTCCTGGTTGCCTGTAGTGTGTTTTTGCGCACTGTGACATGTGACATCATTAGCATGACACATTATATACTAGCGCTATGTGTATTTCATTGACCTCTCTGTCCTTTTGAAAAGGGTTTCTCACTGATCTTCTACCTGTGTTCATTTTCTAGTCTCAATCCTATCTATTCCCTTGTGTTTGGTTTAGCCATAACACTTATGTGGATTTTTTCACTTAATTCCAGTGTCAGTGAGTTTTATTTGGGTACACCAATATTGACTATTATTCTGTAAATGTATTAGGTTCATTAGATAGTCAATATTGATTCAGTATTGAAGAGACAGAAGTAACAAAGCATTACAGCATCTGATGTACAATTAGCTGCTGCTAAATGTTGTGAAATGTCTTCTGAAACTTTTCAGGTAATAAAACGAATGCTTTTAAGGTGAGTTGTGATGGCACCAGAGAGTGATAACTTAACATATGCAAGTAAAAACTTAAATGGACTCTATATGCACGACAGTAGTCGTATAAACAGGTCAAATTCCATTACAACAAAGTCCTAGGGGCTGAAAAAACAAGCAATTTTAATGTTTATAATGGAATTGGCACAAAGCATGGTCTTTTATTTTAGCATGTACAATTGAGAAAGTGGACAGCACAATGCCAAATTCAGTGGCAACATCTTTTCTCTTTTTGTTGTCATTAATGGCAGTGAGAAGATCTAACTTTTTCTGTAAAGTAAATGCTGCCGTTGTTAACAGTCAAAACCCATATGGAGCTCTAAAATCTCAAAAATTATGTGATGTGTTGTTTAATTTGTTTATATTCTAGTGCAACATGGTTACCTTTACAATCTGCAGATATCTATTGCATGGAGCAGTGAGGCTTGCTGGTTTATGCAAATAAAGGCCGTTTACAGAAGTGAAGTGAAAGGAGGATAGTTCTGTGAAGCTCAATGTGTTTAATAAGCATAGTCCAGTGTTTCCCAAACTCGGTCCTGGGGACCCCCCGTGGCTGCAGGTTTTTGTTCCAACCGGATTCCTAATCAGTGACAACACCTGATAACACTGATCTCATTTAATTAGCTGGTATTATTTTTTCTTTTATTCTACATTCAGAAAAGGACAACAGCATGATTTTTACATTTATAAGACATTTAGAAATATTTCTGCTTTTGCTATAGATTTAAATGCTTAACTCTCTTTTGTTGATTTCATTATATTTTGTCCTTCATGTATCTAAATAATGACAATTTAAAACAAGCAGATCAGACACCCAGGCAAACAACACTGAAAAATCAAAGGCTGCAACTACTTTAGAGTCAGACCCACTAATTAGTAAATAATGGATTAATTAAACAATTAGAACACCTAGAAAAGCAGAATGAAAATCAAGATAAAAATACCGTTAAAAAGAAAAAAAATACATTATTCCTATTTAACTGCTTGGTACATTTTAATATATATATATATATATATATATATATATATATATATTTTTAGCAAAATTAGTTTTCTAATTTCTATATTGTTCCCTAAGCACAGAACTTGGGAAATATCAGTTCATTTAATTAGCTCAGGAGTTCAATTAAAAACAGATGCTGGTTGGAACACAAACCTGCAGCCACAAGGGGTCCCCAGGACCGAGTTTGGGAAACACTGAAGCATGCTATAACTCCCTAGTGCTTGCCAGGCACAGCTGTGGCTGTGAGCTTAGTCCATTTCACACACCTGATCCAGTAAGAAAAGGTTTCAATATATTTTACCCCTTTTGCTAATCTTATCTGCATCCTTATGTAGGTGCTGAAGTGAAGACTACAGTTCCCGTCAGCCAATGTTCTGCTCTAGATAATTTCTTTTTATTTGTTTCACATTTCAACTGGTGTGTTTATGTGTGTGCAATTAACAAACTTCAGACAAGCCTCTCTGCACAGCTGCAGTTGAAGGGAAACGGTCCTACCATATGTTTTAAGCCTATCTTTTGTTCTGCCATAATTAGGAATGCAGATTTCATTAGGAGACAAGATCAGGAGATGAAGCAAGGTCGTAATCAGAGTGTGCAATATGTATTGTCTATGATAGTATCTTAATTGTTGTTTTAATGATGAAATTACAGAGAATGTCACTCACTTTTCAAAAAACAATCAAAAACACATCTTGAGAGTCCATACATTCGCTGTCTCATGTAACCTAACAGGATAGACTACTGTGCATGTGTAAAGTGAGTGAGCAAACAGTGCCATGGGATAAAACAACCTTGCCATCTATGTCGTTAGATTTAATTGCAAGACATGGATCATCTCACTTGCGTGGAGGATGTTTGCTTTTGAAAAGACTAATGTTGCTTAAAAGACGGCAATCTGCAAACTATGTCAGAAATTGTTTACCTTTAAAGACAGCTGGAGAACTAACTTGTTTCACCATCTGAGAAGGGAAATTGATCTGGCATGAAACCCTGTAGGTGTCAGGCCAAAAAAAAAAAAAAATCTGCTCAAACAAACTAGATAGATAGATAAATAGATACTTTATTAATCCCAAGGGGAAATTCACATACTCCAGCAGCACCTTACTGATACAAAAAATAATATTAACTTGAAGATTGATAATAATGCAGGTAATTAACTATTAATCCTTTCAAACAAATTAAGTAATTGTTGTTCTTTTATGATTAGTGTTTTATTCCCTTTGGATTCACATCTTGTTTACATTTAAGGTAAGTGTCTGTTTAAAATATTGTCATTATAATAGTTTAGTTGGTAGTAATGCAATTTTTGTGTAAATCCAATAGGCCACTTTGGGTTTACTCATACTTAAACTGTTTGAACACAGTAATACTTTGACTGGTTATTTTAATGTTTTTGTGTTATTTTTCTTCAGTTTTAAGTAAATAAATAAGACCTGGTTTGCTTGACTGTTGTTACCATTAATCTCATTAGTAAACTACAATTAATACCCTATTAACAAGACCAAGCTAGATCAATATGACTTTTACAAACATGTTTTTAAAGGATGCAAAATATTGTCTAATTATCGTTATCATCGAAGTCCCTGAAAAATATCGAGATATAATTTTTTGCCAATATCACATCCCCCTAGGTTGTAATGATGATATTATGATAGTTTTATTTTTTTTCTTTGTGATTTAATGTCTAATTTGGGGTGGAAGTGATGAATTATTCAGAAATTAAATCTTGCCTCAATTTTCATTTTTGTATGTATTTATGTTGTTTAAAAAATATTGCGTTGTTAATGATATCAAAAAGGTCAACGCTGATGTCCCATCATTGTCTGAAGTTGTAGTTAAATCCCTAAAAGCTTTGCATGCTGTTGTATTCTTGTTTCTCAGGCAAATTATTTTTGGCTTAGATTTTTTTTGGATTTAGTATTTGTCTTTGAGAAAGATCAGACTGACTTTTGGGTTACATTTTGGGTATCTTTTAACCAAGTCTCATTTATTAGTCTGTCTTACTTAAAATACTAAGTCAGTTAAAGGTATTGTTACAAGTGAGGCTTCTGCACCATAATAAGAACCAAAGCAAGTAATCTGAAGACATGAACAGTAAATCTGAAAAATTACACATAAGGTATTTTAGATTTGAATTCACAATCTCAAACAACCACGTATTGCCAGGTGCAGACATCTATGCAGTGCTATTAGGGACGTCCCACACCTCATACCTCGAGGTGTTTGTACTTGGCAGCATCTTAGTGAGGCTAAACAAATGATGGTCAAATAGTAGCATCCATAAAAACCCAATATGACATTGTGATAAAGTATGAAGCATGCATATAAAATTCAACTAAAAATGAATAACAAAAATCAGTTCTTCAGATTGCAGCATCCCAAAAGCAATACAATGTATGTGTTCAGGAGCAAGGAGCAAAAAAGAAAAAGGTTTAAATATGAGCCTATTCTAACACTAATTCTGTAGCTGGAGTACTGTTTTGTGTGATGTGTTATTTTTAATGGTAAAAACATTTCAAATCATTGTCAATTATTTGACTTACTTTTGACAGGCCATGTACTGTACTTGGTTTTTGTCACAGTCTTAGGTTAATGCCTAATGGTTTTGTGTTTTCAGGGATTATTTGGACATCTGGAGATGGGCAGGGCAGTATCTAAATTGATTCATTATGTTGCAGAATGAGTAATTGCCTAAGTGTTGCATCATTTTGCAGTCTCCTACTTTTATGTTAAAGGAACACATCCAAACAAAAGTGTTTCCCCTAAAATCTTCCACTTCTTCCACAGAACAGAGAAAATGCTCTTACTGTGGATTTTACAAGTAGGCTCTGTGGGGATTGTTTTGGTTGGAGACATTGAGGTACAGGTGGGCATTTATTTGGAGAATGAGGAAAGTTAGAGGTGCTGGGCATCATTTATTGCTTGATGATCAGTACTTCAGAGAGCACAGAGAAGTGTTTACATAATGACTCTGATGGCAAAAAAGTGGCAGGGGTTTACACTTTCACTCTGTGCAAAAATTCAGTGCTGCTCCATGCTTTTAAGATTTTTGAGTGTGATGATTCTTCACACACACACACACACACACACACACACACACACACACTTATCCCTGACCTCATAACTCATTTGGAATAGACTGAATAATCTTACATGTATCCTACAAATGGAAACAGCAGGGTGTTCTTTACCAAATCTAATATTACAAGGGGGGCTCCGCCCCCTGCTCGCTTCGCTCGCCTACCCCCGGCGTTGGGTATCCTGAAATACATTAGTCGAGGTCGTTCGTCTTGGAGCCGTGCCCGCTTTGCTTGCGGCATTTCAGACGCGTGTTGTAGGCGCCTGCGTTCATTGATCTTATCCAGGCGGGCTCGTGTTTGTATATCTGTCAGTCGAGCTCGTTCATTTTGAACCCGTGCCTGGTTTGCTTCCGCAGTTTCAGATGCGCGTTGTAAGCGCCTGCGTTCATTGATCTTATCCAGGTGGGCTCGTGTTTGTATGGTTGAGCTGTATTTTGTTTGCATTCGGTGTAAAGCGTTCAGCGGTTTGTACAATCCCAAGGAGCACATTATTCCTAACTTCACTCCGCAGTAGTGCCACTCACAATATGGCGGTGACGCCTGCGCCTTCTGTAGTTGTGCAACTCACAATATGGCGGCAATGCCTGCGCCTTCCGTACTATCATTGTGGACCTGTGGGGCCGCCGTAGCCTCTTCCATTTGAATCTGGGCTGCAGCACAGAATCCTCTTTTTTGTGTGGCTGTGCCGTTAGTCGTTAGCTATGGGCGCGTTGTTGCTTCATTTCTCACTCACGTCAGTTGAGCACTTTCGTTTTTGGGCCGTGACTCCTTCGTTCGTGGTGGATACGACTTCGATTGCGGTTTATGAGACGCGTGCTGTACGCGCCTGCACAGTATGTCTCATGGTCCCATCACCGTGTACCTGCGTCCATGCCATCCGGTTTCTCGGTTAGTAATATGGAAAGCAGCATAACAGCCTTCACTTAAACCAAACCAGTCTTTTCACCTGAATTCCTTCACCTTCATTAAAACAGTTAGTCTCCACAAGTCCTCACATTTTGCTGTTCTCCAGTTCCACTTTAAATTCAAAGTATTGGTTTTCCTTTTTTTAAGTTAGTCTCAAAACAGAAACAACAAACTCAAACTCAAAACAGCGGTGGTATCTTAACTTTTTAGCCTACCCTCTTTGGTTTAATTGAGTCATTTATAATTTTGGCAGTCAGGACATCACTTTAATCTTTCCCCATCAGCTTTCCTCTTTTCTTAACCCTCACTAAAAATATGCACTATAGTGTCTGTTTATACTCCTGGTTCTCAACACACATGGCTATTCTTAATACTTTGCATCTGAGAGGGCCGTTCTTTTTTAAGAATACTGTGTTTATAGAAAACGGCTGCAAACGCTACTGTATATGCAGTAATTTGTAGTGATGTTCCATAAATTTAACTCATGAGCTATATACAATCATATGAAAAAGTTTAGGAACCCCTCTTAATTCTTTGGATTTTTGTTTATCATTGGCTGAGCTTTCAAAGTAGCAACTTCCTTTCAATATATGACATGCCTTATGGAAGCAGTAGTATTTCAACAGTGACATTAAGTTTATTGTATTAACAGAAAGTATGCAATATGCATCATAACAAAATTAGACATGTGCATAAATTTGGGCACCCCAACAGAGATATTACATCAATACTTAGTTGAGCCTCCTTTTGCAAATATAACAGCCTCTAGATGCCTCCTATAGCCTTTGATGAGTGTCTGGATTCTGGGTGGAGGTATTTTTGACCATTCTTCCATGCAAAATCTGTCCAGTTCAGTTAAATTTGATGGCTGCCGAACCCCATAGATTTTCGATGATATTCAAGTCAGGGGACTGTGACGGCCATTCCAGAACATTGTACTTCTCCATCTGCATGAATGCTTTTGTAGATTTCAAACTGTGTTTTGGGTCATTGTCTTGTTGGAATATCCAACCCCTGTGAAACTTCAACTTTGTGACTTATGCTTGAACATTATCTTGAAGAATTTGTTGATACTGGGTTGAATTCATCCGACCCTCGACTTTAACAAGAGCCCCAGTCCCTGAACTAGCCACACAGCCCCACAGCATGATGGATCCTCCACCAAATTTGACAGTAGGTACCAGGTGTTTTTCTTGGAATGCGGCGGTGTTCTTCTGCCATGCAAAGCGCTTTTTGTTATGACCAAATAACTCAATTTTTGTCTCCTCAGTCCAAAGCACTTTGTTCCAAAATGAATCTGGCTTGTCTAAATGAGCATTTTCATACAAGCGACTCTATTTGTGGCGTGAGTGCAGAAAGGGCTTCTTTCTCATCACCCTGCCAGATGTTCTTTGTGCAAATTGCGCTGAATTGTAGAACGACGTGCAGATACACCATCTGCAGCAGGATGTTCTTGCAGGTCTTTGGATGTGATCTATGGGTTGTCTGTAACCATTCTCACAATCCTGCACATATGCCGCTCCTGTATTTTTCTTGGCCTGCCAGACCTGGGTTTAACAGCAACTGTGTCTTTGGCCTTCCATTTCCTGATTACATTCCTTACTGATGAAACTGACAGTTTAAACCTCTGAGTAGTGCTGGGCGGTATACCGGTTCATACCAAAAACCGTTTTTTATTTTTTTTATGATCAGGATTTTTCTTATACCACAACACCGGTTTAAATTACCTAAACGACATTCGTAACGTGGCGCAGCGGGAACTGTTCAAGTGGGGACCTTTTTCACTGCTACACCGCTAAACACAGATTTGTTGCACAGGGGCTCTTTTTCACTGCTACTCCACTAAATAGGTAGTGGTAGTGTAGGTATTGCGCGGTGAAAATGGACAGAGAACATTCCGAAACTGAAGCTGACGATAAAGTTGAACATAATGACACAAAAGAATTTTTGCCGAAAAAAAGGAATCACGTCTGTTTCCTGGAGATACTTTGGTTTTAAAAGGTCGGATGTGGACCATTATGTTCAAATGTGTAAATACTGTTTCTATACTACTGGATAATACTGCAAGCCAAGTTGTACTTGTTTTATTTGTTTTCAATACAGTGTAATTTAAATGGGTACTGTATAATAGTGTGATGACATGTTGACTTTATTCTCGACATTTCCACTTTAATCTCACCGCTTATGACGAGAATAAAGTCGACATGTTGACTTTATTCTCGAAATTGGTCATTAAAGTAGAACATCGTAAACTAAACTTCATCATAAAATGAATATTTAATTTACTAGATTTTCTCAAACCCCGTCATAAGTTATATAGCACGTTAAATGCCTTGTGTTAAGTGTTCCCCGAGCTTCTTAAACTGACTTCCTCTTGCACTAAGAGGAGGCGCCGGCAGCAATCGCCACACAGAATACATTCACTTCATGATATTCCTGCTCTCTGAACATTTAGAATGCTAAGATAAATACTTGATATAATTTTCATGGTGAAATGCATTAAAGCATGCATTAATCATGTGGGGGCACGGCGGCGTGGAGGTTGCACTGCTGCCTCACAGCAAGGATGTCTTGGACCCTGCCTTGCATTTGCATATTTTTCTGGTGGGTTTACTCAGCGTGCTTCAGTTTCCTTTCAAAGTCATGTAGGATGTGGGATTTTGTTATGCTATATTGACCCTGCTAGTGTATGTTTTGCTTGTATTCACCCTGCGATGTACTGGCGACTCGTTCAGGGATGGGCGCAACCCTGAATGGATGGCATAATTAAACATGTATAACGAAGATATTTTTAAAGTTCTGAACACTCCATGGGCTAAGTTTATAACTAGTTTTAATTTCACAAAGACGTTTATCGTGTGGTGATCGGTTATGTGGAGAAAGAAAAAGGAAGGATAAGGAACAGGGGGTTTTGGTACATCAGATAGAGACAGCACGCGTACAATAAAGAAAGCCTGCTCAGAAGAACATGCATTGAATTCTGTGTTTGTGTCTCCGACCACCAGATCACAAACCCAACATTTACACAATATTTAAGTTAAACCTGTGCGATACCCATTCATACATCCAGTTTTTTGGAGCCTCGTCACACCTGCCATAAAGTTCTCTACACTGAACATACACCTGGGGACCCCTTACTGCGAGGGAGCAGCACTACCGCCACACTACCGTGCATGTTTAATACCTGCTTTAATGCATTTCATCATGAAAATGATATCAAGTATTTATCTTAGCATTGTAAATTTTCAGAAAGCAAGAATATAATGAAGTGAATGGATTCTGTGCGGTGATCGCTGTCTCATCTTAGTGCGGAGGAAGTCAGTTTAAGAAGCGTAGTAATTAACAACTGGGTCGGGGAACACAACACAAAGCATTTAATGTGCTGCATTAACTTATGATAGGGTTTGACAAAATCTAGTAAATTAAACATTGATTTTAGGAAGAAGTTTAGTTTACGACATTCTACTTTAATTATGAAGTAAACTATGAGAATAAAGTGGAACTGTCGACTTTAATCTCGACATAAACGGCAAGAATAAAGTGGAAATGTCGACTTTATTCTCGACATATAGTTTGTTTTTTTCTTCCCTGTGTCCGTATTTTTTTTTCTTTCCCATGGCCCTAATATGATTCCGTAGGGCTATACCACAAATAGCATTATAAATGCAAGTTGCAGTTTTATTATTTATGCATATAGCTTAGCTTGAAGCAAGGTCCATATTAATGCAGTCTGCCTAAATGATGGTTTAGTTGGTAAAGATGTCATCACCAAGTTGCACTTGTTTTATTTTATTTTAATTTGGTGAATACTGTGTAATGCACCTGGGCTTGAAGCCTTGAAGTAATAGTGCAACTATCAGTAATAATACTATTATTTATTTTATTGTTATTATTTATTAGTTTAAATATTATGCAGTTTAATGATGGTGAAGTTGTTTAAAAGTCACTTTAACGTGTCAGTGGACAGAGATTGTTAACATTAACAGAAAGTGTAGATAGATAGATAGATAGATAGATAGATACTTTATTAATCCCAATGGGAAATTCACAAATAGTTGGTATTTATTTTTACACAAGTGTAGTTGGTTTACAAAAGAAATGTACTATTTATTCCTTTTCTAAGACATGTTCAGTGCAATACAACTTTTGACAAGCACTTCTGGATATTTTACTAAGTCTAAATGCCTCTTTGGATAGTTGAAAAAGTTTTTGCAAAATTTGTTCAATAAAAAGGTTCTATATTTTGACTGCATCTGTCATGCAACGTGATTCCTTCTCTTCATTAGTGCCACCCCCTTGAAAACTATCACTTTATGGGGCCATGCAAACCTGTATTAATACTTGTGTGCACATTAAAATGTTTTTTTTGTACAATGTACAGTGCAGTGACAGTGGAATAGGTTATTTTTAGCCAGTAATTGCAGTGGAAAATGTGGATTACATCCACTCATGCATGGGGAAAAAAATACCTTCGAATACCGTGAAACCGGGATAATTTAGAAAAATACCGTGATGTAGAATTTTGGTCATACCGCCCACCCCTACCTCTGAGATAGCTTTTTGTAGCCTTCCCCTAAACCATAATACTGAACAATTTTTGTTTTCAGATCTTTTGAGAGTTGCTTTGAGGATCCCATGCTGTCACTCTTCAGAGGAGAGTCAAAGGGAAGCACAACTTGCAATTGACCACCTTAAATACCTTTTCTCATGATTGGACACACCTGTCTATGAAGTTCAAGGCTTAACGAGCTAATCCAACCAATTTGGTGTTGCAAGTAATCAGTATTGAGCAGTGTGGAAAACTTCTTAGTAAATAAAAGAAGCTTCACCAAAAAAAGAAGTTTTCGGGACCGTCCCCGTATAATGTCCACCGGACAAAAGAAAAACCAAAAGAAACGTTTGTGATCAAGAGCAAAAAGTAGTTTTAAGCAGATGATAATTTACAGTGAACAAAATGGCATTTTTTTTTTACAGTAAAATAAAATGGAGGCAGGAAATGGTTGGCGGGAAGTGACGTTGAAACAGAGAGACGGAAGCGACATCATCTTAACAGAATACCGGAAGTGATGTCATCAGAAGGGGCCAGAAGTAACGTCATGTTTGGCGCCGGAAGTGATGTAGCGGCAGCCATTTTTGGAACCCAAAAGTGTGATGTTTACTTCTTCTCGGTTTTCCTGCTGAGAGATTGAGAGATTTGGTTAAGTACCATGTGACAACCCTGTCTCGTGATATTTTACTTACCTTTTGGCTTTTTGACTGCCTCCTAAATGCTCGTGTGTGACAGCAGTTACATGCATTCAAATCAGTAAAATTACAAGGGTACCCAAATTTTTACACAGCCAGTTTTTCACATTTGATTTAATTTCATACAACAAAATACTGCTTCACTAAAAATCTTTGTTCGGAAAACACACCAGTACTCAGATGTTCCTAGGAAATGAAAGACATACCACTGTTATCTTTTTTTGTTGAAATTAGAGAAAATTCTTATGCAGGCTGAGAGGGGTTCCCAAACTTTTTCATATGACTGTGTGCATTTCATAAATTTCACAAAATCCATCTCTCCACAAATTCCTTATTTTCCTTTATGATCTAACCGGTCTACCAATGACATTTATGTACCTGTCATTAATAGTAATGTATTATTTAGGCTACCTTATTACTTTGGTCTCTCACCTTGGCAATATGATCATCTCAGACTTGTCTCTAAAATATCTTAGTAATGGGTCACTAGCAGCTATGAATTTACTTGTATTTTGTTTTCCGCCACAAATCACTAAAATCAATTATATGGCACCATTCATATGTGACAACATAGGAGTCCAGTTTCATTTTTTTGTAATGTTCTGCATATCGTATGCACAAAAACATGCTATTATGAAGATTTATTGTATTTTTTTCTGAGTGAAAACATGCAACACAAGAACCCTGCCTCTAGTCCCCAAAACTCGCAATACAATAAGCCTATTCCTAACTGTTCATCTTCTGATTTTAGTTGGCACAAAGCCAAGGTGATCAATAAAGGGTCCAGGGATAAAGACATTGTTTAGAAACTAGTTGGGTCAAAGCTGTTAAGTTAGTTGTTAATCACAAACACTGAATGATAATTGTACAGTAAACCACAAGCTCTTGATCAAAGGCAAGCATCAAGAAATTGTAATCCTCTTTGGTGTTGTGTAATGCAGCCATAATAGAGGTCTCTGCACACTACCTTGTGAAATCTGTGTGTTGAGGATGACTTAGTAGAAGATAGTGCTGTCAGTCTGGACTTGAAAGTTAAAGAATGTTAATACGTCTTCGGCTGAGCTTGCTGAGCAGCTTTTTATGGTTATGTTAAATGCTCAGCTGTAGCATATAAAGAGGACTCTGGCAAAGCAGATTTTTTTGTTTTTATTTTTAGTTTTTTATTTAGAATGGCAGGAAGTGTAAGGGTCCTGGCATAGTCTGTGTAGCAGTTGTGGCAAGAAGAATTTTGGAGGTGATCAAAACTATCCCTAGTATTTTTTAACGTGCCAGACCATTAAGTCATTTTATCACTGTGGGAATGGGTAACACTAGTTCATGATCATTCAGGCAGTCCACATTTGGTTGAAGTTTGTAACTGTTAATTCTCTCCTTGTCTACTTTGACTTATTTGCTCCAGATTTTAAAACATTCAACCCAACCGACTTCTTTATGGATATTGTTGTTTAAAAAATACTCCATTTGTTACTCCACAGAAACCAGAAGTTGAATGATTTCTACTCATTGTCACAAATCTTGCTTTTTAGGCCAACAGATGTATTTTGAGCTATTTTTGTTCATAATTATTTTTAGTTGGGTTTACTTTTTTAATATGATGACCGTGACATCAGCACACCACCTTTTTATGGGAACAGCTTTGGTTTGGACATTTTGAAGCGCAGATGCATAGGTACTGCCATACTGTTTGTAGAAATGACCTGCATTGCTAGTCTTTTGATGTGTGTCCTGTGATGTCATCACCACGCCCCTATAAAAATGGCAGCATAGTAATCAACTTGTCCTAGTATATGGATAAAATTCTAAAAAGGAGCAAAACATCTGGTTAGCAATTTAGCAAATGGATATTGAATTACTTAATGCTTATTTTGACTTTGATTCTTGTTACACATGTTAGATTTTATCAATTCCAACAATGCATCATAGACAAAAATGATAGGAGATACATTCCATAATGTCATTTGGATCATGCATATGCTAAGCTTCATCTTAAGGAATCAAGAAACAGTAAAAGGCTTTTTCTATTTAACAGCCGATGGCAAGTTCCCATGTTGTACATTTTCACTGTAATTGACGTCTAGTCATTGGGTGTGTGAAACTTGCAGACCATAGTTGCTGATCTTGTCACCAGACCATGTTGCTTTAAATATCTGAAAATCGAAGGTCATGTCACATTTACTGACTTTAACACAGTCATGCTCGCACCCTGTTTGTGACATTTAATAAGATGCTGTCTAATGGAGCTGGTGCTGTCCAAAGGAGCAACAGGTATGACGAGTTCAGCCACAATCTGTTTTTTCCTTTTTCCATTCTGTCATGATATATCTATATTACTAAACCACAGTTAATTTATGCACGGCGGACGCACCGAGGCGCAAGTGCACTGCGGCATGGTGCCCCAGAGTCAGTAGGTGGCGCCCAAACAACAAGGATAAAAACAATCAACGAAGGCGCCCTGTAAAATACACTTGCTCTACTCCACTGTGCCAGGAGGCTCCCACAACGCGCTTCACACACACCAGAAGCAGTTAATTTATGCACGGCGGACGCACTGAGGCGCAAGTGCATTGCGGCGCAGCGCCCCAGAGTCAAACGCAGCGGCTTCCCAGAGTCAGTAGGTGGCGCCCAAACAACAAGGATAAAAACAATGAACGAAGGCGCCCTGTAAAATACACTTGCTCTACTCCACTGTGCCAGGAGGCTCCCACAACGCGCTTCACACACACCAGAGGCAAAGACATCACGGCTCCACAATGAAAGAGCTCAGCTAACGGAAATACAAAACGAGCCCGTATGGATAAACACAATGAACGAGCGCGCCCACAACGCGCTTTTGACACAGCACAGGCAAAAGAGGCACGTATCAAAATGGAGGGAGCTCAATGATTAGTAATACAAACAAGAGCCCGTATGGCCACGACCTGTAAATGAGCCCATATGGATACAAACAATGAACGAAGGCGCCCACACAAAGAAACCGCTTTAGTTCAAATAGGGTTATTGAATTAAATGGAAACTTTACCATGCCTACGACCTGTGAACTAAACCTGAGGTAAAGCGTGCATGCCAAGTTGTACAGCCGCCTGGACGTGACCGCCCACACCACCGCATATACGATGACACAGCCATAAAAAAAAAAAAACGAGACTGCATGAAGAGAAACAATAACAGAAGCGCGTTGAAATGAACTGTCCCAGGACGCACCCACCCTCCATGATATTTCATCACGCAGCGGCTTCCCACCGAGGCGCATAAGTACTGCGCCGTGACACACGCCCCAGAGTCAAACGCAGTGGCTTCCCAGAGTCAGTAGGTGGCGCCCAGACAACACAACCTGTTCACTACACTTGCTCTAATCCACTGTGCCAGTAATATAGATCACATAACGGTCACAGACTCAAACCCAGCGGCTTCCCAGACTCAGTGGCTGGCACACGAACACCACAACCTGTAAACTGAACTTGCTGTGCTCCACTCTGCCAGCAGTCGGTGTCGGCAAAGGCAACGGAATCACGTCTCCACAGAACGAAACCGCTTTAGTACAGAAATGCTTATTTAATTAAATGACATTTCCCTAGACGCACCCACCCTCCATGATATGTCATCCATCCAAATATCGGTCGGAACAGAAACTGATTGCCATTCTTGGATTTACGATTCTCTAGAGAATCGCGGGCTTACTTGTAAAACAAGAGACATCAGACAGACAAGCTTCTCTTCTCTTTGTGTAATCCAAAGCATCCATATTCCTTATTCCTGGTTGCCTCATTGTATTCATTGTACTTCCTCATTGTATTCATTGGTTGTCATTGGTTATCAGCTCTCATGCACACAGAATCAACCCCACCTATGTTTCCCATGTTCTCTAATCTGCTTATTCAGTTCAGGTGTGTGGAGACTAGTGCAGGCAGTAGTGGGAACAATCTGGGAACTGTGCCTCTAAAGGACAGACTGTGTAGAAATATTCAAAGAAATTATGGAAAATTCTAAAAGGTTTGCTCTGAGTACTGAATCTTTGTTCAAATGCTGTAATTTTGTATACAAAGCGAGAAATGTTTTTTTTTTTTTTTTTTTTCTTTTAAACACCCTTTTGTACAGCATTTTTTAGTATGGAACACTACCTAGACTTGAGCCAGTGCTCATCACCAGCTTTTTTACTATCTTAAGAGAACTAAAGGAACCTTTTTCCATTTGAATATGGCCTGTACTCAAAGGAAAAGGACACACACACTTCTACTAAATCTGGAAACCTTTTAATGGACCTAATCATATTCATTTAAGTTTACATTCAAAACATATATTTTTGTACACCTTTTATCAATTGTCTTATCTTTTCAAATAACACCACATATTTTCACACATTGCCTTTAACCAAACATATTCCCAAACTCGCTTAAATTCCTTCAGATTACACTTCAGTCTCCGAGATCTTCCACATTGCACAACATACTCAAACTTAAACTATTTTTAATGCATTTATACTTTGTCAAGTTTTATTATTATTTTTATTTAGCATCTTCTGTTTAAAGCATTTGTGCAATCTTTTCCTCTCATGTTTACCTCTATTTCATTCCACACAATAGAACGTACAAGTCTGAGCCTTCATTTTGTGTTGCTGGGCAACTGTGCTAAACGCTGCATCATCATACTACCCCTAGCTAATTTACTTAATGACTAATGTCAAGCATTTAAAACAATATCATTTTAACCTAAATTTACACACAGCTCTGGAAATTTATCAGATTTTTTAAAATTTCAGTTTATAACCCCAATTCTAAAAAAAGGTTGGGATGCTGTGTAAAATGTAAATAAAAACAGAATTCAATTATTTGCAAATCTCATAAACCCATATTTTCTTCACAAAATAACATAGAAAACATATCAGATGTTTAAACTGAGAAAATGTACCATTTTATGAAAAGAATAAGGTTATTTTGAATTTGATGGTGGTAACACGTCTCAAAAAAGTTGGGACAGAGCCATGTTTAGCACTGTGTAGCATCCTCTTTTCTTTTAACAACAGTCTGTAAACATCTGGGAATTGAGGAGACCAGTTGCTGTTTTTTTAGGAGAGGAATGTTGTCCAATTCTTGTCTGATAGAGGATTCTAGCTGCTCAATAGACCTTAGTTTTCTTTGTTCTACTTTCCATTTTATGATGTGCCAAATGTTTTCAAAGAGGTGAAAGGTCTGAGCTGCAGGTGGGATGGTTCAGCACCCAGACTCTTGTACTACAAAGCTATGCTGTTATAACAGATGAAGTATGCAGTTTAGCATTATCTTGCTGAAATATGCAAGGCCTTCCCTGAAAAAGATGTCAGCTAAATGGGAGCATATATTGCTCTAAAACCTAGGCATCGATGGCGCCTTTCCAGGTGTGTAAGCTGCCATAGACACTAATGCACCCTCATACCATTATAGATGTAGGCTTTTGAAATTAGTGCTGATAACAAGCCAGATAGTCCCTCTCCTCCTTAGTCTGGAGGATACGGCATCCATGTTTTCGAAAAAGAATATCAAATTTCTATTCATCTGACCATAGAATGGTTTTTCACGTTGCCTCAGTCCATTTTAAATGAGATTTGGCCCAGAGAAGATGCTGACGTTTTTGAGTCATATTCACATGTGGCTTCTTCTTTGCATGAATAGAGCTTTAACCATCATTATACATAGTTATTGTCTGTTTTACCTGCAGTTTTTATCACTCTTTAATATTGTTTCCTTATCAGTATGCTGCTGCTGGAGTATTTGAATTTCCACTTGGGATTAATAAAGTGTCTATCTTAACTTGCATTTGTGAATGGCACGGTGAACTATGTTCACAATGATTTCTGGAAGTGATCCTGAGCCCATGCAGTGATTTCCATGACAGAATCGTGCCTGTTTTTAATACAGTGCTTCCAGAGGGCCTGAAGATCACAGGCACCCAATATTGATTTTTGGCCTTGTCCCTTGAATACAGAGATTTCACCAGATTCTCAGAATCTTTTGATGATATTATATACTGTACATGAGGAGATATTCAAAGTCTTTGAAGTTTTATGTATTGAGGAACATTATTCTAAAATTGCTCCACAATTTGTAGACCTATTTTTTGCAGACTGCTGAACCTCTGCCCATCTTTACTTCTAAGAAGACTCTACCTCTCTACAATGCTGTTTTTATACCCAATCATGTTACTGACCAGTTGCCAATTAACCTAATTGGTTGCAGAATTAGTTGCAAAATGTTCCTCTTGATGTTTCTTTTTAGTACCACTTATTTTTCCAGCCTTTTGCCCCCGCCCCGACTTTTTTGAGAAGTGCTGCTGCCATCAAATTCAAAATGAGCCAATATTTTTCATGAAACAGTAAAATGTCACACTTTCAACATTTGATATGTTTTCTATGTTCTATTGTGAATAAAATACGGGTTTGCAAATGATTTCATTCTGTTTTTATTTACATTTTTCACAGCATCCCAACTTTTTCAGAATTGGGGTTGTAATACTAATACATATCAGACAGTGAAGTCTCATTCACACGTCATTTCGTAGTCATAGAATAGCATTTTCAAACATACAGTATTCCTTCAAGATGTTCTAATCACTTCCAACATTTTCCCTGAATGTGTCATCTCCTGTAATAACTAAAGCATCATTTTTCAACTTTCTCTCTTTTCTCACAACTGTCTCTTGCTTGCACGATTTCCTCACTTGTGTAACTTTGCTTTGCAGTTAAATATTTATTTTAACCAATCCCCCCATTACAGTATGTTAATAGTATTTTCGATCTCGCCATGCTTCCTACTTCATCATGGGTCTGCTTCCTCTCACGTTCTGAACACTAGCCATTAATAACACCACATAGTCTTTGCTTCCGGAACCTTCTTTTACCCACTGGCCATTACTCTGTTTATACCACTTAAATACATTAATTCCCAAATCTAAGACCTGTCTTTTGCGCTACATATTTGTCAGTCTTAGAAGTTTTACTTTTTTTTCCAGACCTACAACCTCAATTTACACATTGTACTCTCTCAGTTGGAGTAGTCATATATTTATTTTCTTTCAATTCGACGCGCATTAATACGTCTATGTATTTACAAATCAATGTACAAAAAGAAACATAAAGAAACATACTTTAATAAAGAAGAGCGAGTTAACTGCCCTCTCCTTACTTTACTAATCTGGATGAAGAAGCAAAACATACAACATCCTCTGATGATGTCAATCGCAGCTGTGGATTTCAGATACAGAGTGACAGTGTCCACTCTGCCACAAAGGGGACACACAAACACTACATATAAAACAATAAACCTTACAATCTATACCAATGACAAAAATCTTACCTTTTTGTCTAAGTCCTGCTCTTTATCTTAGAGCACTTGTACAAACACAAACTTTTTTTTTTTTTTTTAAACTAAATCTACACTCCTTCTAAGAGTGACCTATTAATTCTGACCTCCCTAATTGTATGCTTCCTTGGCAAGCTTCTGCTAAGGTCATTTGGCACTCCTCCTGGATCCTCCTAGGGATAACCTCATACAAAATGTGCTCTTTCTCTTGTAGTAACTTTCAATTGCATTCCAGTATCCACTATTTGAGATAATTCATACAAACTGGTCAGGCTCCCGGGTTTGTAGTAATCCACTTACCACAATAAATTTTTGAGCCCCACAACCTCAAAAATAACAACCCTTCCTATTTAATTTGCTATAACAATATCCAGTTACCAAAGAAGGAGCCTGTGCCCCCAGACGTTCGCGTTGGAACAGTATTCAATAGAATTTTCAACTGCTCTTTATATACTCACTACTTAGTGTAATTCACTGAGACAGCATTCCAAGTGGCCAGGTTCGTCTCTGTTTGACAGTAATCAGCTCAGCAATATCTTACAAAAATGAACCGATGACCCAAGTGACCCACTGGATCAGGATTAAACAGGAAGTTTTTGCCTTTAACTCATCCCCTCACTAGGTTTACTGGAAGAAGAAACCTACAATGAGATGGGACTTTGAGGACTTTTGCTTACCTGCTGGGTCCTTCAATATTATACTTCCGCTATATTGGGCAGTAGTGTTGCGACCTATAAGTACTCTGTAGGCTTTCCCTTATTTATAAACTTGTTTACAATAATCCCTCAATTTAGCCCTCTGTTTGCACTTTCACCTGTTCTTTCTGCACTTTTTAGTTCAAAAAGAGAAGTTTATCATGTCGCCTTTAGCAGAGTGAAATTCCTGTGAAACTGACACAAACCATTTAATAGCAAATTAAACGGTGACAACGTTTGTGTCATTTCTCATATCTCTGTTCTGCTTTCTGGAGACCTGAACCTCTTCTTTCTCCTGGCTAGCTCGCCAAATTATGTTGTGGAAAAACATTCCTCTATATTCAAATAAATCATTCTTGGAGACCAGATGAAAATGCAGAACGATGCTGTATTTGCATATAGATGTGCACAAATGTCTTAGTCCATGGAGTGATACATGTCGATTTTTCCATTATTCAAAACATCACTTTGTTACGGGTCTTCTCATTGATTTTATCACCGCTTCATAATAGGGGTGTTTGGGCTTTATAAACTTGTTTGTCCTCACTTTTTAAGGGTGTGCTGATTACACATCTACTTCATTTTAACCTTAGCAACTACCTTGATGATTCCTCTTAAGATGATCACATGCTCAAGCTATAAGCAACGTTTAGTTAACCCCTTAGGGTTAGGGTTAAGTTTCAATGCTTTTCCTTATGCTTTTAAAAATCCATTGTTACAATTTCATTTTATATGCTTGTATTAAGTTGTAAGAATTACTGTGTGTTGATTAAAAATATTTCATTAAAATTCTGTTATACCAGTGTGAAATGTTTTGTGATTTTAAACAAAATGGCTATCAGATCTTTTCAGATGATAACAGGTGGAATGCATGTTGGATGCTTGTGTGTTCAAGTGATGCAGAAGATTTTGAGGAGGTCATGAAGGTGTTGAAGAATCTAGATGTCTATGCATGTCAAAATCTGACTAAAATGTGGAAAAAGTTGAAGAAATTGTTTGAAATGATTGATGACTCAGCGTCAGAATGATTGCAGAACTGGTCTACTTTGATAAAGGAATCGTGAAATTCCTTATTATTTGTGTTGAGCTCATCATATGCGGTGAGTATTTTAGTGATCTTTCCAAAGTGACCTGAACTATGAATAAGTTCTAGCTCAGTGTTTTCCAGTCTCCCTTTACTGAAATCGGTTAAAAAAAAAATCCATTATTATCTAACCACTTTAAACTGCAGCAGCAGTTTCTCTCAATAGGCTTACCTAAAACAAAAACTATCTACTGTAGTATCTGGAAACAGTCTAATTTAATTGGTTGCAGGAGGCCTAATATATAGATAGAAGATAGAATTCTTTATTGTCATTATGCATACACATAACAAAATTTTTTGTTGGTAGGACTCGGCTTCATGGCAGAATACTTAAATACACAATACACTATAAATAATAAGCATAAAAGACAGCAGTAATAAAACATCATCAAGTCCAGACTTTTCCTGAGGTAGTACGCCTGCAGAGACCAGTGATCTGTGTGCGTGGGTCTGCAGGGGAGGAATACAAGTGTGTGTGTTTGATTACGAGGGAAAGTGCGTGTGCATATCTACAGGGGGGCAGGTTAGGGGTAGATGAATGTGTGTGTATCAGCAGGGGCAGATGGACTTCACAGCTCTGGGGGAAAAGATGTCGTTCAGTCTGCTGGTACTTGTTTTTATGTTTCTGTACCGCTTTTCCGAAGGCAGTGGTACAAACAGTCCATTTCCCGGATGGGTGAGATCTGCAGCTATACATTTGGCCCTCTTCTGCACCCTTCCAGCATATACAGAGTCCAGGTCTAGGAGAGGACTTCCCACGATCCCCTGTGCTGTTCTTACCAACCGTGCCAAGTCCTTCCTGTCCTGTGCTGTGCAGCTGCCGTACCACACTGTCATACTGTGACAGAGAATGCTTTTCTATAGCTTCTGTAGAAGTTTGTGAGCAGCCAAGAGGAGAATCCAGCCCGTCTCATCTTCCTGAGGAAGAAGAGTCCTTGTTGGGCCTTCTTTACCAGGTGAGATGTGTTCAAAGACCAGGTCAGATCCGCTGTGATGTGGATACCAAAGAACTTGATATTGTCCACACACATTACAGCCTCCTCATGTATGAATATAGGAGCATGTTCTGTTCTTCTAGACCTCCTATAGTCCACAATGACCTCTTTGGTCTTGTTGGTGTTCAAGATGAGGTTGTTGGCTGAGCACCATAGTGCTAAGTGTTGTATCTCCTCTCTATAATGAGTCTCATCATTGTCTGATATGAGACCCACCACGGTCATATCATCCGCAAACTTCACAACCATATTTGTGGCATGGATGGCAGAGCAATCATGCATAAATAACGTGAAGAGTGCTGGGCTGAGCACACAACCCTGTGGCATGCCTGTGTTCAGAACCAGTGTGGCTGGTGTACAATCTCCAATTCTAACCACCTGAGGCCTGTTGGTGAGAAAGTCACTGATCCAGAGACACAACGATGTGAACAGACCCAGATTATGAAGCTTTTGTACCAGCTTGTCCGGGATTACGGTATTAAACGCTGAACTAAAATCGACGAATAGCATCCTAGCATAAGTGTTAGGGCACTGCGGATGAGTCAGGGCTGTGTGAAGTACTATTGAGACGGCATCCTCTGTATATCTGTTTCTCCTGTAGGCGAACTGATGGTTGTCAAATACAGCAGGGATGGCATCCTTGATGTACTTTAGGAGGATTCTCTCAAAGCACTTCATTATTACTGGGGTCAGAGCCACAGGGCGGTAATCATTAAGGCAGGTGACAGCTGATTTTTTAGGTACTGGCACAATAGTGGAGGATTTGAGGCAGACAGGGACCATTGCAAATTGTAGAGAAAGGTTGAAAATGTCCAGAAAGACTCCTGCCAATTGATTAGCACATATTTTCACTGTCTTACCCGATACCTTTCCGGTCCTGCAGCTCTGTTGGTGTTGATCCCCCTCAAGGTGGACCTCACTTGGTGTAGTTGCAGGACTAGAGGCTGATGCTGCTCCTCCAGCCAAGGGAGATGTTCAGTCTACCTACTGCTAGATGCATCAAAGTGTGCAAAGAAACTGTTCAAGGTGTCAGGGAGACTAGGGTCATAGCTGACCTTCTGATCACTACGCTTATAATCCGTTATAGGCTTTAAGCCTCTCCACATGTTCTGTGGGTCATTGTTATCAAAATACTCCTCTGTACACTGTTTGTATTTGTATTTTGCCAGGTTTATTCCTTTTTTTAGTTCTTTTTGGGCTTTGCTATATGTCAGTCTGTCGCCTGACCTATATGCAGCATCCCGGGCTTTAAGCAGGGACCTCACCGTACTGTCCAGCCACGGTTTCTGATTTGGAAACACCCTAAAGGTCTTTGTGGGCAGGACAGCATCAGTACAGAACTGCACATAGGATAGGACAGATGATGTATATCCCTGTTTGAACACTCCCCAGTCAGTTTGCTCAAAACAGTCCTGTAATGCTGAAGATGCCTCCTCAGTCCATACCTGTACTGTTCTGGTAGTCGGTGTCATCTTGCAGATCATGGGAGTATAGGCTGGGATCAGCTCCACTGCGATGTGGTCCGACATGCCCAGATGTGGGGCCGCTACAGCCTTGCATGCCCATGGGATGCCAAGAACACTTCCGAACACTTACAGTACCACCACTTCCCAGATTCCAAAACTGACATAAGGCTGGATTTGTTCAAAATTTTGATTCTACACTCTTCATGTTGCATTAGAAAATGAGATGATTGGGAATAAGGTGATATTTAGTGAAACTTGGCTAACAGCTAACATCCCAGATGCTTACATGGAGCTACCCGGGTTTAGTACAGTTAGAGCGGACAGAGACGTAAGTACCTGCGGGAAGCAGAAAGGAGGAGGACTTGCACTCTATGTCAATACAAGATGGTGCAACTCTGGACATGTTAACGTTAAAAGTTCCACTTGCTGCAGGGACATCGAACTGTTGGCCGTAAGTCTGCATCCCTATTACTTGCCCAGTGAGTTTGGACACGTCATTGTTGTTATTGTATACATCCCTCCTTGGGCGCACGTGGAGATAGTGTGTGACATCATCCATTCTGATGTGGCTAAATTACAAACACAACACCGCGAGGCACTTGTGCTAATCGCTGGAGACTTCAACCATGTAACGCTGGACAAAACATTATTTGCCTTCTCCCAGTATGTGGATAGTAACACCCGGGGAAATAGGACTATTGACCTACTGTATGCAAACGTTAAAGATGCATACAGCGCCACCCCGCTGCTTGCACTTGGGAAAGCAGATCATAACCTGGTTCTGCTTCAGCCTCACTACAAACCAAGAGTGAGGGAGCTACCTACAAACACACACTCATTCAGGAAGTGGTCCCCTGAGGCATAGCAGGCTCTGAGAGACTACTTTGGAACTACGGACTGGGATATCCTGCAGGGCTCTTATAGTGAGTACATTAAGGAGGTTGTTGACTGCACTGCTGACTACATCAACTTCTGTATGGACATTGTAGTTCCAGTAAGAACAGTACACTGCTATGCTAACAACAAGCCATGGATTACAAGTGACATTAAGGGCCTTTTGAACCAGAAGAAAAGGGCTTTTAAAGGCGGTGATCAGCATGTGTGTGCATTATGCGTGTGCAGAAGGAACTCAGAGTCCAGCTCAGGGCGGCGAAGGAGCAGTACAGGAGAAAGCTGGAGCAGAAGTTGCAGAATAACAGCATGAAGGAAGTGTGGGATGGGATGAAGATCATCACTGGCTGCAGCTCAAAGCGGGGTGCCACCATTGAGAGAGATGTGGAGGGAGCAAACCAGATGAACAACTTTTTTAACAGGTTTGACCACCCTAACCCACTCTCACCTCAGTGTACTGCACCCTCCACCCATCCTTCTGCTGATACCAGCATAGGAGAGCGTTTACCCCAACCCACAATTACAGCAGCCCAGGTAAGCAGAGAGCTGAGGAGACTTTGTGCCAACAAAGCAGCGGGTCCAGATGGAGTATCGCCACGACTGCTGAAGGCCTGTGCGTTGGAGCTGGGGAGTCCTCTACAGCGCATCTTCAACCTGAGCCTAGAACAGGGGAGAGTCCCGAGGCTTTGGAAAACATCTTGCATCACCCCAGTCCCAAAGGTATCACATCCTAGTGAACTGAATGACTTTCGGCCTGTCGCTCTGACATCACATGTGATGAAAACCATGGAGCGGCTGCTGCTTCACCACCTGAGGCCACAGGTCCATCATGCCCTCGACCCTCTGCAGTTCGCATACTAGGAGAAGGTGGGAGCAGAGGATGCCATCATCTACATGCTACACCGATCCCTCTCCCACTTGGACAGAGGGGCAGTGGTGCTGTAAGAATTAATGTTTCTGGACTTCTCTAGCGCCTTCAACACCATCCAACCTCTGCTCCTTAGGGACAAGCTGACAGAGATGGGAGTGAATTCATACCTGGTAGCATGAATTGTGGACTATCTTAAAGACAGTCCTCAGTATGTGTGTCTCGGGAAGTGCAGGTCTGACATTGTGGTCAGCAACACAGGAGCGCTGCAGGGGACTGTACTTTCTCCGGTCCTGTTCAGCCTATATACATCGGACTTCCAATACAACTCGAAGTCCTGCCATGTGCAAAAGTTCGCTGACGACACTGCTATCGTGGGCTGCATCAGGAGTGAGCAGGAGGAGGAGTATAGGAACCTAATCAAGGACTTTGTTGAATGGTGCGACTCAAACCACCTACAGCTGAACACCAGCAAAACCAAGGAGCTGGTGGTGGATTTTAGGAGGCCCAGGCCCCTCATCGACCCCGTGATCATCAGAGGTGACTGTGTGCAGAGGGTGCAGACCTATAAATACCTAGGAGTGCAGCTGGATGATAAATTGGACTGGACTGCCAATACTGATGCGCTGTGTAAGAAAGGACAGAGCCGACTATACTTCCTTAGAAGTCTGGCGTCCATCAACATCTGCAGTAAGATGCTGCGGATGTTCTATCAGACGGTTGTGGCGAATGCCCTCTTCTACGCAGTGGTGTGCTGGGGAGGCAGCATAAAGAAGAGGGACGCTTCGCGCCTGGACAAACTGGTGAGGAAGGCAGAGGCTCTATTGTAGGCATGGAGCTAGACAGTTTGATATCGGCTCCTGTCAATAATGGAGAGTCCACTGCATCCACTAAACAGTATCATCTCGAGACAGAGGAGCAGCTTCAGTGACAGACTGCTGTCACTTTCCAGCTCCACTGACAGATTGAGGAGATTGTTCCTCCCCTACGCTATGCGACTCTTCAATTCCACCCGGGGGATGGGGGGTAAACATAAAAAAGTTATTGTGTGTCTGTATACCTGCATTTTTATCACTCTTTAATATTTTCTTCATCAGTATGCTGCTCCTGGAGTATGTGAATTTCCCCTTGGGATTAATAAAGTGTGTGTGTGTCTGTCTGTCTGTCTCTCACTGTCTGTCTATTTTCACAGTCCTCACTTGTGTAAGTTTGGATAATTATTAGCCTACTATAGCCTCATCTTTGTTTTTAGTTGATAGTAGTAGAACCTAGCCTGGTTTTCTGTCACTATAGAGTGTCTGCTTAAAGTTTGATGCATTGTCCCTCAACTGACCGAGGAGGTGGAGGCCAGTATAAGGCTAAATTCAATAGTTCCTGATTCCCCCCTCGTCCCAAGAGGGAATGCAGGAAACTGTAGCCAAGTATCACTCTTGCCCACTAGCAGCTTGGGGGATTTCAACTCTTCTATAAGAAATCCCCATCAGAGGATTGTTTAACTTGAGTAAAGACATTCCATGTGGCTTGTGTTTTTCCCCTGCAGTTTACAGTGATATCTTACATGCTGTTACTCTACACCATAGGTAATGTGCAATGTAAGGAATTAGTTAGGTCCGTAAGTGTTCTGATATTGATAAAGGTGTTGTTATTTTAGCTTTGGTGAATTGTTTAGGTGTTACAGAACTTTGTACACATCATCCCCACCTTATTAAGTGACCAAAAGTAATTGGAGAATTAACTGACAAGCTGTTTCATGGGCAGTTCCCTTTTTATTTCATTAAGTTAACCAGGTAAAAGGTCTGAAGTTTTCCAAATGTGAAAATTGTTTTTGTAAGCTGTTGCTGTGAACCTTCAATATGAGGTCAAAGGAGATGGGAACATAGTCAATGCTAGTAAAGCAGGCCATGGGAAAAGAAGACAAACCAATCAGAAAGATAGCAGAAATGTTAGTAGTGGCCAGATCGAACAGTTTGGAGAAGGAAGGAAGGAAGGAATGCACTGATGAGCTCAGCAGCACCAATAGACCTAGGTGACCATGACAGGCAAGTCAAGAACACTTACCAGAAGGTAGGAATATCTTTGTCAAAATTCTTCTGTGAAATGATGGAGGTAATGCCATGACACTGACATATGCATGGCTGCCAATGAAAAGGGGGTGGGGGGCACTAGTGTTTATTGATACGAGTGCTGACAGAAACAAACAAAGCATCACTGCGGGGGTTCAGACCTCAGGCAGTCATTGACTGCAAAGGATTTCAGCCAACCAAGTATTGATAATGATCATTATGTTTAGGGTTATTTAAGCTTGTCCAATTATTTTTAAGCCCCTGAAGTACTATGTGAAAAAATGTCTGTCATTGCTAAACAATTCTTGTGATATATTTGTAAGCCCCTTAAATAAAATAAACCCCTTAAATGAAAGCTAACAGTCTACACTTCAGTTACATCTTGATTGCTTCATTTTAAATCTAATGTGTTGGTTTACAGAGCCTAAACAAAAAAATGTATTTTATAGATACTTATCAAGCTGAATGGAGTTGAGTACTCCTTTCTAGCATCAGGTTAGAGATGCCAGGAACTTTCTTTGGACCTGCATGAAGGCACCCTTATCTTTTAAAAACCACACATGGAAAATGGTAAGATTTGTACAGAATTAGGACATTTAAGGAAAAGTACACAGTGAATGTTGTAAAATAGACCAAACAGCCTTTACATTTAAGGAAGAAACTTGAACTGGGTTTCCATTAGAATTTAATCTTTACAGGCATCACATCAGATAGTTAGAATATTACCAACAAGTGAGGCACAACAATCTGCTGACATGTGGCCTTTTGTCTTTATTTTTTTTTTTAAGTTGCAAATGTTTCTTATGTCACCTCTGCCAGTTTATTTTTAGTGTGTGTGTACATGCATTTTCTTGCCCCGAAAATATTGTGCTGCATGGTAATTAATTTTGGTACTCTTCCGTGCATACTTTGAGAAACTGCATTACTCTGCATAATTTTGTGGCGGACTTAAGGTAATTACTCTTGAGAGTCATGAACGAGGCTCATCATCATTAAAAAAATAAATAAATAAATAACTCTGAGCGAATGAAACGTGTTGTCATCAATTTGTGCTTTTCAATTGCAGACAGGAATCTTAGAAAAAGTCTCTTTGTCCACTCTTGGATGCACCTTTCACTTAGCTGTATTTTGCTGTTTTTGTCTCAAAATTATCAGGAGTGTGTTTTTAGTTTTTCTTTTTTTTCATTGCAGGCAGAGGCTAGCAGGCCTGAAGGCAGGCACCCTGGAGCCCAATGCTTACTCTTGAACTGGACAACGCATAGGGGAGAAGCTCAGTCCACGCCAGTTTGGCAGGATGAGCGGAGGAGTAGAACAGGCTGACATCCTTTCTGTCGGCTTCCAAGTGAAGGAACGATGGAAAGTGGTAAGTACTCTGATTAAAACAAGGTGTACTTCATTCAGAAAATCCAAACTGATGACAATCCAGTGTGACTTTTAATATGTACAGAAAATGCTACATTTTTTTCCCTTTTTCTCAAATTCACAACGTGAAAGAGGTAATGATGTTATTGATCTTTAAATTTATGTCTTTAAAACAACATTACAAAAATAAATGGAAAAGCTAAATGGAGCTATGATTTTTTTACAGTACCAATTTAGTTATTTTGGTTTTTCCCAGAGCAATGTACAAATTGCAAATCAAAAATATAATTATGTCAGCAATTCAGCATTTGGCATATCGATGGATCAAAGTTCATAGGTCACAGTTCAACACAATCTAATCAGTAGATGATAACAATATACACTCAGTGAACACATTAAGAGTTACACTTGCCCATTAATACACATCATGTGGTGCATGCACACATACAGTTACATATACAGGTGCATCTCAATAAATTAGAATATCATCGAAAAGTTAATTTATTTCAGTAATGCAACTCAAAAAGTGAAGCTCATATATTATATAGATTCATTACACACAGAGTGATATATTTCAAAAGTTTATTTCTTTTCATTTTGCTGATTATGGCCTACAGGTAATGAAAACTCAAAATCTCAGAAAATTAGAATATCACATAAGACCAATAAAAAAAATTTAATACAGAAATGTTGGCCTACTGAAAAGTATGTCCATGTGCGCATTCAATACTTGGTCTGGGTCTCCTTTTGCATGAATTACTGTATCGGTGTGGCATGGCATGGAGGCGATTAGCCTGTGGCACTGATGAGATGTTATGGAAGGCCAGGATTCTTTGATTTTTTTTTTTTTTTTTTTTTGATCTTATGTAATATTCTAATTTTCTGAGATTTTGAATTTTGTGTTTTCATTACCTGTAGGCAAAATGAAAATAAATAAATGCTTGAAATATATCACTCTGTGTGTAATGAATCTATATAATATATGAGTTTCACTCTTTGAATTGAATTACTGAAATCCATTTACTTTTCGCTAATAATGTAATTTATTGAGATGTACCTGTCTGTATAGTATCTAGACATGGTCAAGAATTTTAGTTCTTGTTTGACAAAAACATTTCAATAGACAAGACATGTGATCTAACCAATTTAGATGAAATGACCGTTGGTTCTAGGTAGGGTGCTTCTAGCACCTCACAAGTAGCCGCTCCCTCCCAGAACTAAAAACTTCTAGTGATTGGTAATTATGTGGGCAAAAATGTATCTGCAATGAAACAGGATAGAGGAGAATGGCCGGATTAGTTCAGTCTTACTGGAAGACAACAAATAGACCAGTGTTTCTCAGCCTTTTAACTACTTGTGACCCATTCATTGAGAAACAACAAAATGGATAATACATCAGATTGATTACAGGAGAAGAAGATCCCCCTCTTCTTCATTCATTAGTCAGTAGTTCTGTCTTCCATTCAGACGCACAGTGTTATGGGAATGACATCCTTCCTGTTGACATTTGAGGCAGAGTTTTCAGGAATTAACTGTTAATATTTTAGCAAACAAAGCACATATTTTGCATGTTTTTACCGTAAGAATGAATAACTTACTTGTGGATTATGTGACATGCGTTACATGAGAATTTAAAAAAGTTCTTCCATAGATGTTTTCATATTGTCGTTGGACAGAACTAGTTCCAATACTGTTTTTCTCTTGTTAAGCATAAACACATGAGATTCAAAATTTTTTTGGCCTTCACTACAAAGCACATGGGGTGGGGTAAGTAATACTTAAACACAATATTGTTTTTGGATGGCATATGCTTTTAAGATGTATCTGGTTGAGACATTGGGACAGCTTAGGTCTTAGTTAAACAAACAATCTTAATGCACTGAGTGGTCTCCTCTTATTTGTCAAATTTCTAAAATAACTTTATTGGCTTAAGTAGGGCATAATGTGTCTCTCAGTAATCCTTCATTAAGCATAAGGCTCATGAATCCATAATTAACGCTTAATATGACGAAATTAAGCTCTCAACTTCACCAGTAGCTTTACCAGTGTATTAAAGGGTCTTGGTATGCCACACTGCACAAAGATGAATGATCATTTTATCAGTGCTTTTTAAGTGTTATTACAACCCATAGATACTTTTTGTTAAAATGTTGTTACAGACCAGTGTGTGACTGATAGATGCATTATAGGTAGTACCTCATGTAATGTGTCACCAGAAGATTACCATTCTTCGTATGTGGAAAACATAGTGAGCTTTGGTTGACACATTTGACTTTTGCAAAGTGAAAGAGTTTTTGGTGGGTAGACTTGTCATGGCAGTAAGTGGGGTGGAATGGTTGGTTCTATACGGACAGTGTCTTCATTTGCATACTTTTAAAAACTATTATATATATTGCATTTTATATAATGTTAAAAAAAAGTTTAAAGGTGGAACATTACATTAAGAAAATATGGTTAACTCACAAGTTGTTGGTAGAAGATGATGTCTTAACACTAGAATTCCTGAAGCCTACGAAAAAACTCGTAATCCCAGGCCACCTTAAATTCCTTTGCACTTCTCCATTAGTGTCTTTTGTTTTGTAAATGTGTTGATCAGCACAAGCAGCCTGCTGTCCTATCAAAATTTACACTGGGCGTTACAGACTCAAATCAAATGTATGTTCTTACTATGTGATAGAAATAGCAGCCCACTACTCAAAATGCAGAGCACTCGGTCTTGAACTCTGAACCTTTGGTTATAAGGCAGCAGTTCTTACCTCAGCACTATCCAAGAACACATATCAACTTTCTGTCGATTGACATTTGAGCTTGGGTTTTTAACTCATTGATAGCAACATGTAGATTGAATGATTTTTTTTTTACTTTGGTTATATTCTTGAATTAAAGCACACATTTATTTGGTATTTGGGCTAAAGTCTTCTCACATTATACACTTCATGTCATTATTAATATAACATGGAAAAAGTTTCTGCTTTAAGCATATTTTCAGCATTTCTTGTCTCGCATTTCCTTTCATCCTACCCTTACAGAGATGGTTGTAGACACAGAACACACATGAAATCTATGTATTCCACATGACGATATATTATTTACCCTATACAACTCCAGGCACCTCACACGCAGATAAACACATTTGAGCTGGGAGAACTTTTTGCCTGAGTTGAGCGCGGTTGGTGGGGGGATGGGACAGCAGGCTGCTTGCTGCTTGTGCTGATCGACACATTTATAAAACAGAAGATACTGATGAAGAGGTGCGAAGGAATTTAAGGTGGCCCGGGTTTACTAGTTTTTCGTAGGCTTCAGGGATTCTAGTGTTAAAGGCTCATTGCCCACAAATTAGAACACAATGAATATGTAATAGTGTAAATTTTACCATGAATTCAGTTTCTTCACATATTTCAAATCAAGCTTATTCCTTAATGTATCCATTCCATTAACTGTATTTCAGTCAGATATATTCTCAGTCCTCTTCAGTAGCTTATATTGCTGGAAGCTCATGTTAGAGTTGCTTCTTCCAGATGTTCATTGCTACATTTTCATCAGAAATTAAGTCACAAGCCTGTTTATTGATCTCAAGCAGGACCATATCAGCCCCCACTCGGAAGCCCTGTGCCTGTTAGAGATCTCTTGCTCTCTTTGAAACAATTAGGCAATGTTTGCAGGGGTGTCTGGAGTCTGGCACAGCTAAACAGAGCAGTTTAGCACGGCATGCTGCTCATTAAAATTAATGTCTGAATACTGTCTGCTGCCTCATACAGGGTTAGTCAATCATTTCGATGTCAGAAAGTAGGCATGAAGCCACAGAAACTAGAGTAGCAATGCTTTGGCTGAAACCTACTAACGATGAATTTGATTTTTACTGACTGAGGAGAGTTTTGTCATAGTACAAAACTTCTTAAAATTAAAAGCAGTTTTCATATTTTTAGGCTGAGTTTTCCCACTTCCTCATGTGTGAGAATGCTTGTTCTCCCCCTTTATATTGCTTGGGTCCCCTCTCTTGACTGTTTACTTTATTTTGCACACCTGCATTCAGGTGCAATCTCATTTGGTGTCATCAAGTAAAGGAAGCTCAAAACTCCCAGGTAGCAACATGTATCTCACTTTAACAATCTAAATTTGTACTGCCATTATCTGCGTTCTTCCAGGTGAAGAAAATTGGAGGTGGAGGTTTTGGAGAGATCTATGAGGCCTTGGATCTGTCATCCCGTGAGTGTGTGGCTTTGAAAGTGGAATCAGCACAACAACCCAAACAGGTCCTCAAAATGGAAGTGGCAGTATTGAAGAAACTGCAAGGTGAGCGCCAAATCAGTTATTTGAGCACAATACAATACCACAGGAAACATTTGCAGCAAAGCTGTCTTGATGAGAATATCATCTTGTTTCTTAAACCCACTCACTGTAACATTTCCTTTACTAGGGCTGGATTTGCAGGTTTCATGGTATTTTAACCAGTATCCATGTAGTTTGCTGCTTGTTCTTGTCAAGCTGGTAAACAGCCAAATATGTTTTTGCTGTGATTATAATTTGTTTTAAGTTTTTGATTTTTGTTGTGCTGGAACTCAGTCTGTGGTAAATAATTGAAAGTACCATGATTCTGAAAAAGTTCACATTGTACACTTCTATGATAGCAACTGTTTTGCTTCAGGTTAAATAGATCAACTGAGGATTTCAGAATGATTACATTATAAAAACATACTTTCCAGCCTGTTGTTATTGAAATAATTTACGGTACCTGTTTTCTTCATAGAAAAATTAGAAACATTTTGAATGTAGGCATCTGGCATATAACTGAAACTTACATGATTGGCTACAAGTGCTGTGGATTTTCTTTTTTTGTGTAAAGGTGTATTTATTTGCAGAAATAACCACAACAACAGAAGAACTATAATACGCAATCATACACAGTGCTATAAGCAGTCCAGTCTTAAGTATCAGTATACTGTGTTAATGCTTCTCTCTGGTAGTGCAAGTGCTGAAACTTAATATAAATTCTATACCCTGTGAGGAGGAGAGGGTCTGTAATGATTAAGGTGTTGGTACCTCCAGGGAGATCCCAGTTTAGTAGCAACAATGCTAAGTAAAAATAGGACAAACATGAATGAGTTGAACTCCAAAACATTCAGTGTTTGTCAGCAAATATTTCTGAGTGCTTGTATGGACAGTCTTGTCCCAACAAGTACTTAGTCTTTGGAATGAACATCAGTTTTTGGTTCTGAGATTTCCTTTGTAGCCAGGTGACCAAAGAGGGCAGTGTTTCCAAAGTTAACATCATAACATCTTCCACATACTTTTACAATGCACGTGCGTGATGGGAGATAAATTTACCCATGTCTGATTTACTTCCACTAAATTTAAGGCTAACACTGTACTTCCAAGTGGAGTGTGGACTCCTTGTTACACTGGTCCAGAGAACATGTTCATATAGATTTTCACAACTGGTTAAGCTTATTACTTAAAATCTGTGTTTTTAGTTTCCTTTTTGAACTTTTCTGGCAATAAAGCTTAAAGTTCAACATGGTTGCTAGGAATTTCTTGTGCTTTTCTTTCCATCTATACTCTAGATAGATCTAGATAGATAGATCTTTATTGTCATTGTCACTTTTACGAAGGTACATAGAATTTAAAAACACAATATACAGTACATGACGCCATCACAACATTAAATGTAAAAAGTGCAGATTTATAAAACAATATAGCATTGTAGAATTGATCTCCAGCCAGTAATATATTAGGTAAGTCTTATATAAAATAAATATAATTTTTATAAATGGGGAAGAACAGAAAGTAGTAAAAGAAAGACGAATTTGAGTAAGTGCATAACCAGAGTGACACAAATTTCTATGTCTTGTAGATATTGCTTTTAGTGACTGCTAACATTTCCTTGAAGAGATGGTTGCCTAGGCGAGTGTGGTCATTAATATTTCCAGCATGTTCCTGACCCTTGATGTCTAGTTTCAGGGTTGCCATCTTTTCTGCTGTCTGCAGTTTGTTTTGTGTGAGCAGGTGCATTGCCATCCCAGACTGTTATGGAGAAAGTGAGGATGCTTTTAATTACAACTCTATACAGAATATGGAACCAATGTAGGAAGCATTCTTTTGTTGGTGGCACCTCTGCACGAGAACCACCTTTTTCAACCCTCGCAAATATACGCAGTTTTTAATGTCTGAAAAACATTTGGGATTAAATCACTTGGAGATCTGTAAATAGACAATGTCTTTGCATCCTGCGAACAAGTACATTCTAAATTTAACTTTCCAGCAACACATTTCTTTCACTATCTTCAAATTAGAAACTTTATTAAACAGATCCTGCCCAATTTTCCTCACCTTCCACCTCCCTCTATGCTGGAAAATATATTCATCAGTTTCAAGGACTTAGACAGCATCTCTGCAATATATAAAACCATTTTACAGTCCCTCCCTTTCAAAGATCCAAGAGGAAAATGGGAAAAGGATCTCTCCCTCAACATTTCACAAAAGGAGTGGAAGGTAGCAATGCAGAGAATTCATTTGAGCTCCATATGCGCAAAGCATACAATTATTCAACTAAAAATTATATATCGAGCACTTCTGTCTCGCTTAAAATTGTCCAAAATGTTTCCAGGGCAAGATCCAACCTGTGAACGCTGCAATCAAGTTCCAGTCTCACTGGGTCACATGTTTTGGGCCTGCACCAAATTAACATAATTTTGGACCAAAATTTTTAAATGCCTTTCAGACAGCCTTGGTGTCACAATCCCTCTTAATCCACTAACAGCTGTGTTTGGTGTACTTCCAGATGGGCTTAAAGTGGAGAAGGACAAACAAACTGTAATTGCCTTTACTACACTATTGGCACATAAACTTATCTTGCTCAACTGGAAGAATCCTAACTCTCCCCTTTTACGTCCGTGGGTAACTGATGTTATATATTATTTTATTGGAAAAAATCAAATTCTCACTTAGAGGATCTGTGCAGAACTTTTTCAAAACCTGGCAGGATCTAATCAATAACATTTTAGAATAAGCTTTTAAAGCACTGAGGAAGCAGCTTCTCTCCCTATTCTCTTTTTTTTTTCTTCTCCATTTATCTATATTCACTTAATAATTTGTCTATTTACTTATTTTTACTAGGTTTAAGTTTTATTCTGCTGCCCATGCTCTCTTTCTCAGGGGTGGGGGTTGATTTATTTTCAATCCTATTCTTGTAAAATTGATCTATTTGTATGGACTGTGTGATTTCAATAAAATCAATAAAATGAAAAAAAAAAAGATTGGTCTCGTCCGTTTATAGGAGATGGACGTCTGAAGCAGAGCTCTGCTAGCAGCGGCTTTATTTTCCCACGTATTTCATATTATAAAGAGGTATCCTGTATTTAACCCGACCAAAGAACTTCCACTACAATATACAAGCATGAGTAACAAGAAGAAAAGTCTGAAAGAACCGGAAAAGAAACTTAAAGCCGCTTCAAAGTCTGGACAGATATCCGGCCCGAGTGCAAGGTATGGCCTCTCGGAGGCTGACCTGGAACAGGCAGACAAATGCGCAGAACTCCTGGGGTCCCGCTCCATTGTATCGTCTCCAGTCGAGAGTGAAAATGGGAGCGAAGGTGCAAGTGATACAGGTCGCGATGGATTGCCGATTTCTGAGGATCATTCGAGACTAGAAAAGGCCCTGCAGGATGTGCTCTCATTTACTCATTGCGAGCCCGCTGCAACAGGAGCTGCATTTCCACTTGCGGAGCGCGAAAGCTGAAGAGAACTGTCCGAACTGAAAGAGATGATTGCTACACTGGCTGCCGCCGTGGCTACGGCCATAAATGAGCTTAAGAAGGATAACAAGAAATCTAACATTGAGCTTAAGAAGGATATCATCGAGATTAAAAAGGATAATAAAGACCGGGAAACGCGTAGGTGGAGTGGTGGCTCTGAGGCTAGGGATATGCACTGGCAATCGGAAGGTTGCTGGTTCGAATCCCATCAATGCCAAAAGGGACTCTGCTCTGTTGGGCCCTTGAGCAAGGCCCTTAACCTGCAATTGCTGAGCGCTTTGAGTAGTGAGAAAAGTGCTATATAAATGCAAAAAATTATTATTATTATTTAAACGTTTTGACGTGAACTTTAAAGGCATGTTGGAGAAATTAGAGGAACACATCGAAGAAAATAGATTCAAACTGAAAATGCTTGCCAACCAGATTAATGACGCTACAGATCAGCTGGATGACGTTAAGCAGGCATTCACGGCTCGAGTTGAAACAGCGGAACAATTGGCGTGTAACGCCAATGAAAAAGCCACAGCTGCGAATTCCGAATGCAAAAAACTTGGAGACAGACTTGCGGCCCTGGAAGATGGGTACAGAAGAAATAATATAAGAATTGAGGGTATACCTGAGAAACGAGAAAGCTCAAGCCCAGTGAAATTTGCAGTAGAATTACTATCTAAAATAATTGGAGGTGATTTTAAACTCGACATTGAGATAGCAGCTGCTTATCGCACATACAGGTCAAGTACCTTTAAACCTAGGTCTTTTATTGTCCGCTTCGAGCGACTACAATGTAAGCTTGATGTGATGGCACTTCTCAGACACAAGCAAGACATTATATTTGAAAATAATCTTATTCATATTTTCCCCGACTTCTCACCATTAACGGCTGTAAAACGTGCAGCCTACTTTGACATTAAAAAGTTGCTACGGAAAACCGATATCAAATACAGCACAGCCTCTTGTATCCCGCCAAACTGAAAGTGGAAGTTCAAGATCAATATTATATTTTTTCAAGCAAGGAAGAAGCTGAAAAGGAATTAACGAAGCTGTTTCTGACACTCTTTTGAAAATTAGTAAGGAGCCATATTCTGTCGTGGCATGGGAAGGACCTATCATCTGCTCTCGGATCCAGTTTTAAAGAGACTGGTATTATAATTATACATCCTTTTCTTTATCTGGACATGTTTATGTCTTAATTAGAGTTATAGACGTAAGTGTGGAAGTAATTAAAGTAGGATTTTTTTTTTTTAAACTACCTTAGAGTAGATGGTTTAACATCATACTCTTGGTTTATTGCTATTTCTACTATTACATTACTATTACATTTATACTATTACATTATACTATTACACTAGGAATTACCATGTTTATCCTAGACTACTTTTTAAAATCATTCCCAGGGTTCATTCTTTTTTTTTTATCTTTATCTTAAAATTGCTGAAGATTATTTTAAGCTTAAAGACTGTTAATGATTATATTTTCGGCAGATAGTATTTAGAATTCAGCTGCAATAGATATCTCTTTGTTTTAATTCTCGAACGCTGCTGCGGGGTGGGGTTTGTTTTGTTTTGGACGTGCTATGTCTCTTCGTATTTCAGAGGACCGGGACATCGCGAAGTGGGATCAAGCCTCATGTGGGGAGGCAAAATGGGGGGGTGGTGGGGGGATAAAGGGGGGAGAGAAGGAGAGCAGGCTATATCTAATCTATTCTTCTAATCCCTATAACTATAAGTATCAATGCAACAATAGGCTAAAATGCAATAACTCATGGGGAATCTTAAAACTAAGATTAAAACTGCCTCATTACCAGTTAAGACTATAAAATGACATTAAAAACTCAGAATCAAGGTCTCCATGATGGGACAGTTAACTTTGTGAGCTGGAATGTTAAAGGCCTGAATCACGAATTAAAGAGAAAGAAAGTATGCTCTCACCTAACAGGCTTAAACGCTAAAATAGTATTTTTACAGGAGACCCACTTACTAAGCAAGGATCAGTTCAGACTACAAAAAGACTGGACTGGCCAAATGTTCCATTCTAGCTTTATAAAGAAAACTAGAGGGGTGGGAATTCTCATACACAGAACAGTCCCATTTGTAGCATCAGATGTAGTATCGGACCCTGAAGGGAGATATGTGATGGTCATGGGCAACTTATATAACAGTAAAATGATTTTTATAAATGTTTATGCACCCAATGTCGATGATAAGGAATTCATGCAAAATCTATTTGCATACATTCCAAGGTGAACACTCATAAAATTATAATGGCTGGGGACTTTAATTGTATTTTAAATCCACTTTTAGATAGGACTCCTGTGACAGGGGGGATGACATCTAATACTGCAAAGACAATTACACAGTTTTTAAATGATCACAACTTATCAGACCCCTGGAGGTTTCTTAATCCAAACTCAAGAACATATTCGTTTTACTCACCAGTGCATTATAGCTATTCAAGAATTGATTATTTTTTTATAGATAATAATTTTCTGCCTACAATTAAATCATTCAAATACGACACAATTGTTATCTCCGACCATGCCCCTCTAGTCTTGGAGCTAAAATCATTAAGCCCCTCACACTCACCTCGCAGATGGCGTCTTAACCCTCTTCTATTGGCAGACGAGAACTGCACAGAATTTATATCCAAACAAAACAGCTTCTTCTTAGAGACAAACACGCCCACAGAGGTTTCTGCAGGAACACTCTGGTTTAACCCTAAAGACCTTCTTAAGAGGACAGATTATTTCATTTCTTTCCCACAGAAATAAATTAGAAACAAAGAAAGTGTCAGAGCTAAGAAATGAAATTACTAGAATAGATGAAGAACAAGCCAGGCGTCCAAGTGAAGCTCTCTCCACAGGAAAAGGCAGGCCCTGCATATAGAACTTAACAACTAAAGAAACTGAACAACGTATTTATAAGTCTAGACATCATTACTATGAACACAGAGAAAAAGCTAATAAGCTTTTAGCTCTACAAATTCACAAACAAGAAGTTTGCAATGCAATACCAGTAATCACCAACACGAATGAAGAAGAAATTATTGACCATAAAAATATAATGCACGCATTTATAGATTAGTAGCAAAATACCCGCGCTTCGCAGCGGAGAAGTAGTATGTTAAAGAGGTTATGAAAAAGTAAAGGAAACATTTTAAAAATAACGTAACATGATTGTCAATGTAATTGTGTTGTCATTGTTATGAGTGTTGCTGTCATATATATATACATATACACATATACACACACATATACACACATATACAGATATATTATATACACATATACACATATATTTTTTATATATATATTTTTTATATATATATATATATATATATATATATATATATATATATATATATATATATATACACATACATACATACATACATACATATACACACATAGATGCACTCACAATAACATAGAAATCAATATAAACAACATTAACATCATTATCATATGAGAATATGAAGTAATATATAAGAAGCACATTTCATATAAATATAAATAATTAAACAGTAAAATCTTCTTGTATAATTCGCTACCGTGGCTTTTCGTTGGTCTGTCCAGGATATTTAAATCACCTGTAGCTTGCAAACTGTTTCACCTATTGACTTGAAATGTGGTACACATATAATACGTCACGTCTGCTATCCGCTTTATGGGTGATGATTGTATTACTCTTTTTATGTTTATTTTATTTTACAATTAACTCCTATCTGCGCACACCAGGGCGGCCGTGGGCAGATGCGTATGGTGTATTCACTCCATGTTATCGTGCATTGCGCTGTCACTGGTATTTTGATAAAAGAATTTGAACAATATATAAGAAGCGTATAAATGATTAAACAGTAAAACATTAACATTTAAGAAGTAAAGTTACATTGAGTACTACTGCAGTGCCTTCGGGTATACCTCATTTTTTCTTTGCCCATTACATGCTTAAATGTATACATTTTTTGGTGTACCTACCCGAGAACACGCGACATATAACCGACCGTGGGAGAAGCATGGATTTTAAAGAAGCGTTGAGTTCATCTGCTGGTCTCCCTCGTGGAATAACTGGTAATGTTTGAATAAAATCTACAGCGAGTTAAACGACATTACCTCCTTTTTTTTTTGTACGATCTCTAAGATGTTGCTTTTTTCGGTTCAAGGCTTCATAAGCTCTTTTATGTTCCATGGTGTACTTAATAAGTACTAATTATCCCAATCCATCATCTTTGAATGTTGCAAGACTTTCGCCTTGTATGTAGATCGGGGTAATTACATTCATTGCATTCCTAGTCTGAATCACAATCTGATTGTATGGGTGGTTACCTGGCACTGTAGGGTTGCCACCCGTCCTTTAAAATACGGAATCGTGCTGCGTTTGACAATGAAATTGCGCGTCCCGTTTTGAATCAATAGTGGACGGGATTTATCCCGTATTTTTGTAATCATTTTTTTTTTAAAGCAGCGTCTCATGCAAATCATCCCACACGCATTTTATGAAGATGCCTCCTTTCCTACTTTTGATTGGGTAATACTTGATGTCATCGTTAGTTTGATTGGTGTTTTTAACTGTCCAGTGAGGAGGGCGTGTCTTTTAAGTACAGTCTGCAAAGTGTTGGCACTGAGATGTGGCGTCAGCGCCATACTTGAAGCCCCTAACATTGCGGTCAGCAAGTCGGCTAACATCCGCCATGTGCCGTCTTTCAGTTGCGAGAAGCAGATCATAGAATGCTTGAAACTGTTGCCCCTAACGTTGCGCCACGGCGTGTGGTTCGTTTATACCTCGTGTCTTCTCATTAAACTTTTATCTCGCGAGTATGTTATTGCAATCCGCAGCGGGAGCGTTTCTATAAACTTTATTTAAACTTACGTTTTACACCGTGGTTTGTTTCCCTTATGAACATGCTTGTATGCTTAACTCGCTCCGTTCTCAATTGTTTAATTAATTTTTTGCTCTTCGCTGTTTGCGGCTGTTCCTCCATTTCCCCCTACTTCGTTCTTTTATCTCGCGAATATGTTATTGCAATCCTTAACGGGAGCGTTTCAATAAACTGATTGAAAATAGTTTTGCATTTACCTTTTTAGTAAAAGGCGAGCTTTTAAGCCTGAGAAATCACCCCGTAAATGCACACGTTTAATTGGACATGTGTTAATATGTATGGTTACACAGTATTAAAAGACAGTGAACAACGTCAGTTACCTTTGTTCCCGCGTTTGATAAAAGGTGAGCTTTTAAGCCTGAGAAATCACCCCGTAAATGCACACGTTTAATTGCACATGTGTTAATATGTATGCTTACACAGTATTAAAAGACAGTCAAAAATTAACGTCATTTACCTTCGTTCCCGCGTGCGACTCATGCTGTAAATCTCTTCCTTGTTTTTAGTTCACGTGATTACGTAGGAGGCGTGATGACGCGATACGTGACTCCGCCTCCTCCATTACAGTGTATGGACAAAAAATATGTTCCAGTTATGACCATTACGCTTTGAATTTCGAAATGAAACCTGCCTAACTTTTGTAAGTAAGCTGTAAGGAATGAGCCTGCCAAATTTCAGCCTTCCACCTACACGGGAAGTTGGAGAATTAGTGATGAGTGAGTCAGTCAGTGAGTGAGTCAGTCAGTGAGGGCTTTGCCTTTTATTATTATAGATTATAAATCCTTATATTCTGCTGAGCTCAAAGAAGACAACACACAATCTAATGCATTTCTGGATACATTACAGACACCACAAATAGATGCTTTAAGTTCTGAGGAACCGGATAAACCTCTAACGCTAACAGAATTACTAGATGCTATAAAGTCACTTCAAAGCGGGAAATCAGCAGGCCCTGATGGTTACCCCGTAGAATTTTATAAGAAATTATCCACTCAGCTAGCTCCCCTCTTATTGGCAACATTTACAGAAGCTAGAGACAATCAAATGCTACCTCCAACTTTTCGTCAAGAATTAATCACCGTCTTGCCTAAACAAAATAAGGACTTGTTACAGTGTGCATCATACAGACCAATTTCACTCCTGAATAATGATGTTAAGATACTCTCAAAAATTCTAGCTAGAAGGATGGAGAAAGTGCTGCCCTCAGTAATATCACAGGATCAAACTGGATTTATTAAAGGCCGACACTTATCTTCCAGTCTCCGATGCTTGTTTAATGTTATATATTCACCAGCAAACTCAAACACCCCAGAGATATTACTATCATTAGACGCAGAAAAAGCATTTGATATGATTGAATGGAACTACCTTTTCACTGCATTGGAGAAATTTGGGTTTGGCCCGAATATTTGTGCATGGATCAAACTACTGTATACCAATCCAGAAGCTTCAGTTTGTATTAAAAACATTTGCTCTGACTACTTTAAGCTAGAACGTGGTACCAGACAAGGATGTCCCTTGTCGCCACTGCTGTTTGCAATCACCATTGAACCACTGGTGGTTCACTGCCGAAATTCTTATCAGATAAAGGGGATTGTCAGAGAAGGACTAGAACAGAAAATTTCTCTATATGCAGATGATATGGTTTTATATATATCAGAACCAGAAAACACTGTCCCTGCAGTTTTAACAGCACTAATAGAATTTCAAAAGATATCTGGTCTTAAAATTAATCTGAATAAAGGTATACTCTTTCCAGTGAATTCACAAGCATATAATATTAGATTGGACACCCTACCTTTTACCATAGCAGATCAGTTTAAATACCTACAGGTAAATATCACAAGTAAACATAAAGCTCTTTATCAACAAAATTTTGTCGTCTGTATGGAAAAAATTAAGCAAGACTTGCATAGATGGTCAACCCTTCATCTCACTCTAGCCGGAAGATTTAACATTGTTTAGATGAATATCCTTCCTAAACTTCTTTTTTTATTTCAAAATATTCCAATATATATCAATAAATCATTTTTTAAACAGTTAGATTCAACAATAACCTCATTCATTAGGAACTCAAAACACCCACGTATCCGAAGAGCGACCCTACAAAGACCTCAGGCAGAAGGTGGCATGGCTTTACCTAATTTTCAGTTTTATTACTGGACAGGAAACATACAAGCCATAAAAACCTGGACACAAATAAATGAACATACACAGGCTTGATCCGCAATAGAAGTAAAATCCTGTAGTACTTCTTTATACTCCCTGCTCTGCTCTCCAATAAATGCAAGTTATCGCAAATATACTAATAACCCAATTGTGCTTTACTCACTCAGAATATGGAACCAACTTAGAAAGCATTTTAAGATGGAAAATCTTTTATCTGTGGCACCTCTGCAAGAGAACCACCTCTTTCAACCCTCGCAAACATATCCAGTTTTTAATACCTGGAAAAGTTTTTGGATTAAAATGCTCAGAGATCTTTATACAGACAACATATTTGCATCTTTTGAACAATTACGTTCAAAATTCAACCTCCCAGCTACACATTTCTTTCACTATCTTCAAATTAGAAATTTTGTTAAACAGAAATTGCCCGATTTCCCCCACCTCACACCCTGCTGGAAAAAATACTGCTCAATTTTGAGGAATTAAACACCATTTCTGCATTATATAAAATCCTATTAGAGTCCCTCTACCTTTCAAAGATCCAAGAGGACATTGGGAAGAAGATCTCTTAATCAATATGTCAGAAGAGGAGTGGAAGGTAGCAAAGCAGAGAATTCACTCGAGGTCTATATGCGCAAAGCATAGAATTATTCAACTAAAAATTATATATCGAGCCCATCTGTCTCGCTTAAAACTGTCCAAAATGTTTCCAGGGCAAGATCCAACCTGCGAACGCTGCAACCAAGCTCCTGCCTCACTGGGTCACATGTTCTGGGCCTGCACCAAACTAACATCATTTTGGACCAAAATTTTTAAGTGCCTTTCAGACAGCCTTGGTATCACAATTCCTCCTAACCCATTAACAGCTGTGTTCGGTGTTCTTCCAGACGAACTTGAAGTGGAGAAGGACAAGCAAACGGTGATTGCATTCACTACACTTTTGGCACGTAGACTTATTCTGTTAAATTGGAAGAATCCTAACTCTCCTCTGATAAGGCAGTGGGAAACCGATGTTTTATATTATTTGAAATTGGAAAAAATCAAATTCTCAGTTAGAGGATCTGTACAAAACTTTTTCAAAACCTGGCAGGATCTAATCAATATTATTTTAGAATAAGAGAAATAACTATTACCGCATTTAATTCCCTTTTCCATCTCTTATTTACCTATATATTTATTTCTCCCTTTCTTTTATTAATTGTTGCCTTATTAAAAAGCCCTAAGCAATTCTCCTTTGGCTTAGCTCTCCTTCTCAGGGGTGGGGTTTGATTTGTCTTCAATTTTGTTTGGTTATAAAAATGATCTATTTGTTTGGAATGATTACAATAAAAATTAATAAATAAAAATTTAAAAAAAAAATTACAACTCAATAAAACTGAAACAGCATTGATTATGTCAGGTTAAACTTTGTAAATTGTTAGAGAAAAAGCATCTGCTGTTAAGCTTTTTTGATAAGAACAGTTCTGTTTTCATCCCAGTTAAGACTGCGCCAAGAAATTTAATTGATTCCACCCTGTTGTCAGTGAGGGTGCACTAACTGGCCAGCTGATCCACCTCCCTCCAAAATGGCACCTCTTCACTGTCTGTGATCATGCCAATCAGGGTTGTGACATGAGCAAATTTTAGAAGTTTAGCAGATGGGTCGCTGGAGGTGCAAAGAGAAAATGAGAACAGACAGAACACAGCCATGATGGGTTCCTCTGCTGACTGTCATGGGCCCTGACTGATATTCACCCATCTTCACTATTTGATGTCTGTTTCTAAGAATGTTAGATATCCAGAGACTTTTGACATAGCCCACATTCATACTGAGTATTTGCTGTGGAGATGCTCTGCCTGATTGGTTAAAATGCAGAACTGAAATCCACAAATAAGATCCTGACATAAGTAGCTTAGGCACCTAGATGCTGCAAGATATAGTGGAGAGCCATGCTCATTGCATCTTCAACTGAACTGATGGCACCGTAGTGGGTCAAGAAAGAGTTTGTGACTCATTTTAGATTCTGAACAACCAAACCTTCAAACATGTTCATTATTACAGAGATCAGTGCTACTGGCCTTTAATTATTTAGTCTCTAAATATTTTGCTCCTTAGGCACAGGGTGGATTGTGGATTCTCTGAAACTGGCAGGGACATTACATTGAGCCAATGACTCTGTGAAAATGTCAGTCAATACAGAAGCTAGTTGATGCTTTTGTGTGCTTTTGCCATGCTAATTTAGCAAATACATTTGATTTTGTGCTAATGTGTTCTGTTATACATTCCTTTTTTAAAAGAAAAATAAGCTATCTCTTAGCAAACACTGTGGAGAAAAGGTTGAAATATTGGAGGGGGTGCACAGGGCTTATGGCCGTGCTTGCAAAAGAAAGGTGAGAAATTGGGTAAATGCATTGTAAGCTTAAATTAATCAATGTATACATGTAATTTCTATGCTTAAAATTCTTGTGTGTGTATGTTTGCTGAAGTAACTACATATTCAGTTAAATGATATTTAAGCACAAAATACTTCCTTACAAACAGTATATTGAGAAAATACTCTATTTTCACAGGGAATTAGTTTTCTTTGTTTTTCTGTATCAAGAACCTTTGCTCTTGAGGTTGCCCTAAACTTTCCTTGACCATATGTAGAAATTGGTGAGGATAAATAAATACCAAATATATGTGTGCCAAAATGTTGTATAAAAATGACTATAATAATACAACCTTAAGCACAACCTTACAATCATATTCCCTTATGTGTATTTTCTGCTGTGTGTTTATTGCTATCTACATATTCACTACATTCATTTCCATTTGTTGTGTAGATTTATACACCACTTTGGAATATACAGTATGTGCCTGATTCAAATACAGTCGATTCCTCTTAATCGGGACACATCTGGATGGAGACGTTTTGCCCCCATTAAGCGGCTGGCCCAATTATGCGAAGTTCGCAAAAAAAAAGGTAAAATTTTGTAATAGAAAGACATTGTGTACGTTTGAATATATGTTGCACACCATAAATTGCCGTTTATTCTTTTAAAAACGATTTAACAAATTTGTTATCCAAACATTATAATATTCCCTTCTATCCAAATAACAAGAGAAAGGTAGTAAATCGATTCATACATATGGTTACTGATAGTTAATCCTGTTTATTAAGAAAGCCGTCGATTTTGCTTTGTCTTGTTCTCTTTATGGACTGTTATTGCACAAAATCAGCACATGCATCTAATGCAGATAAAGGACTGCCCTCGTTGCCTGTCTGCATGAAATACAATCGCAATCCAGTGATAAATTTCCTGACATCCCGATGAGTCACTTGCTCAATTTCTTCATGCGTATCGGCTTCGTCAGTTTCTTGGTTATCTGTTGTCTCTTCGCGTTTCGCAGCAATTTCCTTGACGATCGCGTTGTCACAATCTTCATTTTCGTTGTAACACTCGATGTTGTCATCAATGCTGATAAATTCCTCATAATTTTCCACACTTTGCACCTGCAAAGTCGTTTCATCAACATAGTTGCTGTCAGTTCGTGTCTCCGACTGCTCAGAGTTCTTCCAACCGCAATGGGCAAAACAGTTTTGGATAGTGCTCTGGCTTATTTCTCGCCAGCTGTCAGCAACAAATTGTATTGTCTGCAATATGTTAATCTTCCTACTAACATCCGTAGCTGTTGAACTTTCTTGCAGCAGATTTTCTTCGATTGCTTCCAGAATGTAGCTCACCAATTTGCCTCGATACAAAGTTTTCAAATTTTTTATGATTCCCATATCCATTGGTTGCAGGATGGATGTGGTGTTAGGAGGCAGAAATTCTAATTTAATGTTTTTCAAAGAATCTAAGTGAGGGTGAGCCACGCAATTATCAAGAAGCAACAGAATTTTTTTCGACTTGCGCTGCAATTCCACATCCCATTCTGACAACCACTTCGAAAAAATTTCAGAAGTCATCCATGCATTTTTGTTTGCATGGTACAGAACTGGCAATCCGTCCATTCTAAGCCCCTTAAAGCATCGAGGCTTAGCGCTTTTACCTATAACTAACAATTTCCTTTTATCACTTCCTGACATGTTAGAACAGCATAACACATTGCTTTTTTGGAACCCACTAGCATTTCGTGTTTGTAGCACAGTGAACCGTCAGGTGTTGCACAATAATACAGGCCAGTTTCATCGGCATTGTAAATGTCATCTGCACAAAACTGCTTAAGCAACTCTGGTAATTTACTGGACTTCCACTTTTCAGCGCCGTCATCATCAGCACTGCCATTTTCGCCATGTGCTTTCTTGATCTTAATTACATGCCTAGATTTCCATCTAGACAACCATCCATCTGTTGCCTTAAATTCGTCATGACCCAACATTTTAGCTAAATCCTCCGCCTTCGCTTTCAGAATAGGCCCACTGATACACACGCCTTGTGCAGCTACGTCACGTGTTGTCACTTTAGCGAACCACTGATTGAGAGCGTCCTCAACTTCCCGTTCCTTGCCTTCACGCTTCCGTTTACGGAATGTTCCCTGTGCATTTGCTCGCAATGCCCATTCACATTGTTGATTTCGGAACGCCCGTTATCTTCTCCAGCATACGGGTGCTTGTGTTAGGCGCTTGCTTTTTGATTTTATCAAGCAAGTCAATTTTATCGGAGAGCATTAGGTCTTTCCATGGCATCCTAACAGCAGCACTCTATCATGATTGAAAATAAGAAAAGAATTCTATCAACCGTCATGGAATTCATAATTTTTCAGGCAATTTGCATGACTCAATTTAAAACAAGTGGTAAAAAATTGCTGCTTATTATCACTTACCAAAAAGGCGGTGTCGAAGTTCAGCGTACAAAATGTCATCAGCACCACTTCACGTTTCAAACACGACTTTCGGAGCTCCCAAAGCAAATAACCAAGAAGCTTCTAAAGATAACACTGGCTCAACCCTTCTCTTGCTCCTCGCGGGCATCCCTGAGGGGCTCGCTTAACGGGACTCCTTATCTTTCATTTGTGTGATTCTTGGAAAATTTACTTTGAACTGAGCTCTTTCATTTTCATCTTACCCATCTTGGCTTTAAAACAGCCAGTAACTCCTGTCCCAAATAAGCGGAATGGTGGCCCAAATAACCGAACGGAAAACATGTACGATTACACTGTCCGGATTTGTTCTTTACAATTTGGCCCAAATAAACGGCCGCCCCAATTAACCGGTGTCCCGATTAAGCGGAATCGACTGTATTTGATATCTAAAGTGTAATTCGTGAGCCAATCATAGATTTAAGAATAAAGCTGTATTCAGTTTTTAGCAAGCACAGTACAATCTGTAAATTAACCACTTATTAGTTTTTTAGTAATTCAGTGTAAGTTAACAATGATCTTCAAATTAAAAATAGTTTTGAAAATGGAATGTATTTCACACCTGCAGATCTTTTGATTCCTGATAATCCTTTCTTTAAGCTTTGACTATTAGGACCTTAAGAAAATTCCATGGGACTTCTTTATATATTTGGAGTAGTGTTTTTCAGCACTGGTTCTCCATATTGTAAATATATTTCTGATGTATTTAATGTTGCTCCTAGAAACTCCTCTCTTACACCAGTCTTATTCCTATCTTATAACAGCAGAAGGGAATTTGTTTAAATCTATGGCTTGACATAGAATCTTCCACAGGGAACCGAGCCTGTTTTTAGATCTTTTTTATGTTTAAATCATATCAGATAAATGTACTTTTGAAGAAAAAAAGCAACCAGCACTCCTTTAACCATCTCATCACATGGTTCTACTGAATGCTCATTATATTAAATCCAGTAGTATACTTTATTTTCATCTTTCTGTAGTTGATGGTTTGATTCCTTCTCAGTTTTAAAAATAACTGATAGGGGCTGGAAACCATGTCACTCCGCACTCAGACTGTGTAATTGGAGCTACTCCGTCAAAGATCTGTAATGCTTGTTAATGAATTACTAGCTGAATAACTTCTTCGCATATGATAAGGTTTCAAGATCAATTTTATTCTCTAAATGTCACTCCTTTTTTGTACCAAGTTTAGATTTTTTTCTTTTTCAAATATCAAATATCAAATTACATTGATTAAGTATGAAATCAAAGCACTCTTAAATTTGCTGACTGCAGGATCTCTTCTCATAATGATAGTATGAGAAGTTTGACTGCTGAAGGTCTGTGTGTTGGAGCTGGGGAGTCCTCTACAGTGCATCTTCAACCTGAGCCTGGAACAGGGGAGAGTCCCGAGGCTTTGGAAAACATCTTGCATCACCCCAGTCCCAAAGGTATCACGTCCTTGTGAGCTGAATGACTTCCGACCTGTCGCTCTGACGTCACATGTGATGAAGACTATGGAGCGGCTGCTACTTCACCATCTGAGGCCACTGGTCCGCCACGCCCTCGACCCTCTGCAGTTCGCATACCAGGAGAAGGTGGGAGCGGAGGATGTCATCTATATGCTACACTGATCCATCTCCCACTTGGACAGAGACAATGGTGCTGTAAGAATTAATGTTTCTGGACTTCTCTAGCGCCTTCAACACCATCCAACCTCTGCTCCTTAGGGACAAGCTGACAGAGATGGGAGTAGATTCATACCTGGTGGCATGGATTGTGGACTATCTTACAGACAGACCTCAATATGTGTGTTTCGGGAACTGCAGGTCTGACATTGTGGTCAGCAACACAGGAGCGCCGCAGGGGACTGTACTTTCTCCGGTCCTGTTCAGCCTATATACATCGGACTTCCAATACAATTCGGAGTCCTGCCATGTGCAAAAGTTCACTGATGACACTGCTATCATGGGCTGCAAACCTATAAATACCTGGGAGTGCAGCTGGATGATAAATTGGACTGGACTGTCAATACTGATGCTCTGTGCAAGAGAGGACAGAGCTGACTATACTTCCTTAGAAGTTGGCGTCTTTCAACATCTGCAATAAGATGCTGCAGATGTTCTATCAGACGGTTGTGGCGAGCGCCCTCTTCTACGCGGTGGTATGCTGGGGCCTCATGTATAACGCTGTGCGTAGAACTCCCACTATAACATGGCGTAAGCACAAAAGCGGGATTGTGCGTACGCACAGAAAAATCCAGATGCAGGAATCTGTACGTGTGCAAACTTCCACGTTCTTCCGCTACATAAATCCCGATCAGCATGAAAGTAACGCACGTGCACGCGCCTTTTGTCCCACCCCAACTCCTCCTAGAATTACGCTTCTTTGAATATGCAAATCAATATAAATAGCCCTTAAGCTCAGCCTTCTGTGAAAAGACAATGGGAAAAGCACGGGGGAAAATTTAAGAATTTCAGCGAATACCAAGTGGAGGCAAAGAAAAACGTACAATTTGTTGGTTTAAACAGTGGTATAATCAACAAAAGAAAGTTGATCGAGTGACATAGTGTCGGAGAAACTCGAAAGCTCAAGTTCACAAAGTCGCACAGTGCCTGAAATAAAAAAGATGTTGTCACATATCAAAGTCGGCGTGAAAAGGCGACTCGTAGCCCACAGTCTGAGTGTCATATGAAAGCTTATTAGGGTACAGAGAAAAAAAATAGGCACAACTTTAATCTTGAAATTTCCACTTTAATCACGTAGTTTATTTTGTCATTAAAGTAGAACATCATAAACTTCATCTTAAAATAGTATATTTTACTAGTTTCTCAAATCCCATCATAACTAAACTTGCACATATATGCTTTGTTCTGTGTTTGATCTTCTATGTGCTCTATGTGTGTGAATCACTGCGTGCTTCCCTTCTTTCTCTTTCTCCGACAGGACACAGAATCCATTACATTCGTGATATTACAGCTCTCTGAATAATTAAAATACTGAGATGTATATGTGATATCTTTTTCATGATGATAGGAATGAAAGCATGTTATTAAACATGGGAACACGGTGGCGCAGTGATTGTTCATATCTCACGCAAGAGGCTTACTGCACCATGTGCGACCTTCGATGAAATAATTTATTACAGAAGTACTGTCTCTTTCAAACATAGTAACCTCCAATTCCTGTCCTTACTTTTCTTTCTCCAAATACCCAATCGCCACACAATCAGCTCTGTAATAGACGTTAAGCCATCTGTAAGCTTAGAACGCTGATTCTTCAAAACTTTTAAGGAACATTGAAATATCTTCGTAGTACATGTTTAATTATTCTCTCCGTCTATCCTTCCAGTGTCACGTCAGCACCAGCAAAAATACAACGCAAGGCAGGAGCAATCCGTGAACTATCTAGCGCTGCGGCACCGTGTCCTCACATGTTTAATTACTAACAATACAGATTATTTAAATAAAGTTAAAGTTTTATCTGTATACTTTAATAAACATATTTTGCTGCATTTCATCTTAAAAATGATATCGTCATCATACGCGCTTTATAAAGTGGCGCAGGTTGTGCAATTTTATAACTGTAGTGCAAGTTTACAGTGGGGTAATTGTACTTATAAGTACAAACAGTTCTACAAGGAGCACTTGATTGAGTGCATTTATAGTTCTTGGGGTGAAACTGTTTCTGAACCACTAGTTCCGTACAGGAAAGGCTTTGAACCGTTTTGTGGGTGAGGCAGCGTCTGCTTCATGCTGTATACCAATAATTCTCTTTTCGATCAGCTGCTGCTGTGATTCCTCACTCAGATACAGTGATATAAATACTCCGAGTGGTGCAGTGAGAGTAACAATGCTAAAGCAGTTGTGATATTTGGAATACTATGGCTATTCCCTGGACCATTATATTGCTACAGGTTAATTACAATCAGATGCATTACACTAATAAACAATATGCAGTTAATTTCAGTGTATTTGATAAAGCCGTGTCAGGAATGTGGGTCTAAGAAAGAAAGGGTGACCACACAGGAACAGTAGCACTGCTTTGACGCTGGGTGCCGCCAGTCTGCAAAACCGAGTGGAGAAATTGCATAAGCCAGGGTATGAGGTACCGTGGAAATGTGCGTGACTTTACGCCAAGTTTAGGTTTTATACATCGCGATTTGAGCGTGGAAACGTCCGTACGCAAGATTTCTGTGCGTACGCACTGTTTATACATGAGGCCCCTGGGGAGGCAGCATAAAGCAGAGGAACGCCTCATGCCTGGACAAACTGGTGAGGAGGCAGGCTCTTTTGTAGGCACGGAGCTGGACAGTTTGACATCCATGGCAGAGCGACGGGCGCTGAGCAGGCTCCTGTCAATCATGGAGAATCCACTGCATCCACTAAACAGTATCATCTCCAGACAAAGGAGCAGCTTCAGCGACAGACTGCTGTCACTGTCCTGCTCCACTGACAGACTGAGGAGATTGTTCCTCCCCCACACTATGTGACTCTTCAGCTCCACTTCTGGGGGGGGGGGGGGGGGGGTGTAAAACGTTAACATTATACAAAGTTATTCTCTTTTATACCTGCATTTTTATCACTCTTTAATTTAATATTTTTTTTTATCAATATGCTGCTGCTGGAGTATGTGAATTTCCTCTTGGGATTATGTGTGTGTCGGTCGGTCGGTCTGTACGTTGATCGATCGTCCTTCATAATTACCAGCTGCAAGGCTCAAAAGCCTCAATCCCCGATCCCCTGCAGTATGTTTGCTGGATAAAGAAAGTGTACTGCTCTAGTAAGGCAACAGCAGTTTTCAGAGTAAATGGAATCGGGAGATGCCATGGTGAAGTCTGAATTCACACAAGAGGTCATAACTGTGAAGACATTAATTCAACTATAAAGTTTAGGATGTATATGTAGAATATTGATCCAAAAACGGAGCAGTAAATGGTAAGGCAAAAACTGTACACAAAATAAGAATGATGAAACTTAAGACCTAGATCATCATCAGAGGGTGGAACAAAAAAAATATGCCGTAAGGAGTAAATTCAAAACTAACAATATGAAATAATGCCAAGATGTTTTCTTTCGTGCATCTTGGACAATTAGGTATGTATGGTCCTGGCTTTTAAAACTTTTCACTAGTGACGCTTGATCTCTGGGAACTGCATTCCAACAACAGGTGTCGTGTTCATCAACCAGTTTCCAACACGTTTGGGTCCTTAAGGAAAGTAAGAATTATTTAAAAGGAAGTGAAAAAAATTTGTATAACCAGTAGATGGCATAGCTTTAGCAAATCTCAAGAACCATACTCTAATAAGTTTTTGAGGCCAAGGAACAGTTGAAAAAAATTAAATTTGTATACTAGATCATGACAGAATGTAAACTTGCACCAATTTAAAAAAAACAAAAATGCCACAAACATCCATCAGTCTGTCCATCCATCCATCCATTACTTTTTTTATACTTGCTCATCCAGGCCAGTGGCATGGTAAACCTGGTGCCTGTCCCAGCAAGTATCAGGAACAAAATTGCTGGACAGGATGTTTGTGTATCGCAGACTGTGTAAGAAAAGCATGGATTGAAAATTGGTGCATGAATGGATTGTTTTAAACATGACAGATACTCACCTGAATATATTTACTATTTACTTTTATTTGCTTTGCAGATTTTTTTATCCAAAATGACTTAAAAAAACAGGTCAACATAATTAAGTAAACATCAGCCTGGAAGAATGTTTAGGACATTGTGAGACAATATTACAAGTTGATTATCACAAGTGAAAACAATCAGAACAAAATACAAGAGAGTTACAATTCCTAAATTACAAAAACATAATGAAGCCAATATTAATTAGGTTGAGACTCTTCAAACAAAAGTCTTCAAATGCTTCTTGAACACATTAAAGGAGTCAGAACTTCGAATGGAGATGGACAGCTTGTACCACCAGCCAGGAGTTGCACATGAAAAGAGTCTGGATTTACATTTGATACCACGCTGAGGTGGAATCACTAGGTCAACAGCAGACCAGAATGGTTGAGGAGTAGTATAGGACCTTACTAGTGTCCCCATATATATATATATATATATATATATACAGTATGTATGTATATATGTATATATATATATATATACATATATATATATATATATATATATATATATATATATATATATATATATATAATAAAATACTAGCAGATTACCCAGTGACTTCGCTCACTGAGTGCAAGGGAAAAAAATAAAATGTAGTGTATAAGTTATTAAACAGTAACACATTAACATTTTAAGAAGTAAAGATACATTGAGCACTACTGGAGTGGTTTCGGGTAAACTACATTTTAAAGGCGGTATAACACAACAGGTAAGTACAGTAGTACTAACAGCAGCTAAAATGTATTTGGATCATCTCTTGGTAGTAGGTCCCTTTTGAAAGGTGCTACACGACAGCTGTGGTATAGAAATTACATTTTCTATGTGAACGTCCAAATTTCTGCCTGTGGTAATGTGCCTTACTGGCATTACCAGCAATTAAAGAAAATTAGTTTTGTGTCCTCTGCAGTGTTAAAAGAGAAAGGCTTTGGTTTGGGATAAAAGGAAAAAAGGAATAAAGAAAGGATATTTGCCTTTTTCTTTTATATAGTGTAGAGGGACGTCTTCGCTGATGATATGAGTGCTTTTTGGGGAGCGTCGCGGTGGGTCTCGTGTAGACTGGAGAGATGGCCCTGCCATTAACTGACCGGGATGGCACTGTCGGTCCTCTACTCCTGTGCGTGCTTCCCGCGACCTCATAACCCTATACGTGCAAAAAAAAGTGCGAAGCGCCTTAATATTAGTTTGCCGCGGTCTAGAAAAGGGATCCCATGTTTGCAGTTGTCTGGGCTGTAGCTCAGGGGAATGAGTAAAAAAAATTAAAAGTGCTTACTTTCACTTAAGGCAGAAGCGCAGTCACAGTCTCAAAGGCCGGTACAGCTACGCGCGCGCGCCGGCTAATCAACTTTTATAGTATTTTTGCAGGGCAGGAGACGCCACTTTTTGCAGACACGTTCACGTCATCGTGTGCCTACGTAGGGATGATGTGGAACAGGTTAATTGTCGGCTAGGGCGCCGAATACAAAAAGGTGTTACAGCGCCTGACAACCTTGCACTATGTGCCTGTGATTCAACAGAAAAATAATTCTGATAAATGTGGACGCTGCCCTAACGTGCAGAAGGTCCAAACGATTCCCAAGTCCAACACTTTACATGAAGAAGTCTGTACATCTTCTTGGATGTAAACTCTCCATCTTCTTAAAATAATTGATTACAAAAGCAACCTTGAATGTTGCGGGGTTTTAGTGACCCGAACTCACCTTAAGGGACAGTAAGTAGTCATGCAGGGCAATTTACAAACAGAGCCCTGCTTTGATGGCGCCGATTACACTCATTCGCACTCTCCCAGGAGCCGACGGGGCACTTGAAGTGTCACAAACAGTGCGAGAAGAGAGGACGCTGCCCGAAACTGTGAAGCTCTCGACCCGGCAGAGCAGCCCGACATTCCGTGCCTCCCAGTGTCCGCTTTGTTCTCAACGTAATTTCCATATCGCGTGGTCATACATCATTTCCGTTTCAAACACGAAAAGAATTATATATATATAAAATCTTGTAATAAATACAGACAACAAGGTCATAAAGGTTTGGGGTTTTTAGGCCCCGTATACTGTAAATAAGGTCAAAACAATTGCAACAAATCATTAGACACAGAAGGGTGGTTAGATGGACAATTTATGGAGCCTGACCGGAAATCAAAACAGTGGGATGCTGGGAAAACGTGGTGATGGATGGGTAGTTGACGTCATCAAATGGGGACCAGAGGAAAGAAAGGGACCTGGAAGTGTTGTGTTTCTTTGAGTCGTCCTGGCAAGATTATGGCAGCGGTGCTTCATCTTTTCTGAGCAAACAGAGAGAGGGGTTAGTACCCCGCCATTGTCCCCTGGCACGACTTGTCGCGTTGCACATCGGGTCCTTAAGGTGTTCCCCATGCGCTCGTGCGTGACAATATACAGTATATGTTGTGGTGGATTGCCGGCTTCTTTCTCCGGCCCTCACCCCCAGGCCGCCAGGAGGAGCTCTCCCAGCAGCGTGGACATGCCCCGAGTTCCAGCAGGGCCTTATGGACTATGTAGTTTTTATACACAGCCCTGCTGGATACCTTTGGGGCCACCAGGCGTCGCTGTAGGGGGGCTCGTAGGCGCGCATGTGCCCTATAACCCGGGAGTACGTCACGGTCACGTGACAGGAAGAAACGACGTGCTCCCGGGTTGAAGAAAAGGACTGTTTACCCTGACCCAGAAGGGAAAAGGAACTGTGGACTGTTGAACGGGAACACCTCCGGGTCAGGGTGTATAAAAGGACTCTGGGAAGCCCAGTACACTGAGCTGAGCTGGGAGGTAGGGTGGCGAAGTGTCTGGGAGTGGAGGATTGTATTGGTTATTGTAGAGTTTATTGATTTATATGAGTGTGGTGTGGAGAGTGCTTTGTGCACGTGACAACAAAATAGAATATTGTTGTACTTTTACCTCGTGTTCAGAGTGGTACCTGAGGGTTCAAGGGGTGGACAAAGCCTCTATCTGTCACAATGTATATATATGAATATGTATATATTTATATGTATATGTGTGTATATATGTATATGTATAGGTATATATATGTACAGTGCATCCAGAAAGTATTCACAGCGCATCACTTTTTCCACATTTTGTTATGTTACAGCCTTATTCCAAAATGGATTAAATTAATTGTTTTCCTCAGAATTCTGCACACAACACCCCATAATGACAACGTGAAAAAAGTTTACTTGAGGTTTTTGCAAATTTATTAAAAATAAAAAAGTGAGAAATCACATGTACATAAGTATTCACAGCCTTTGCTCAATACTTTGTCGATGCACCTTTGGCAGCAATTAGAGCCTCAAGTCTTATTGAATATGATGCCACAAGCTTGGCACACCTATCCTTGGCCAGTTTTGCCCATTCCTGTTTGCAGCACCTCTCAAGCTCCATCAGGTTGGATGGGAAGCGTTGGTGCACAGCCATTTTAAGATCTCTCCAGAGATATTCAATCGGATTCAAGTCTGGGCTCTGTCTGGGCCACTCAAGGACATTCACAGAGTTGTCCTGAAGCCACTCCTTTGATATCTTGGCTGTGTGCTTAGGGTCGTAGTCCTGCTGAAAGATGAACCGTCGCCCCAGTCAAGAGCGCTTTGGAGCAGATTTTCATCCAGGATGTCTCTGTACATTGCTGCAGTCATCTTTCCCTTTATGCTGACTAGTCTCCCAGTTCCTGCCGCTGAAAAACATCCCCACAGCATGATGCTGCCACCACCATACTTCACTGTAGGGATGGTGCCAGGTTTCCTCCAAACGTGACGCCTGGCATTCACACCAAAGAGTTCAATCTTTGTCTCATCAGACCAGAGAATTTTGTTTCTCATGGTCTGAGAGTCCTTCAGGTGCCTTTTGGCAAACTCCAGGCGGGCTGCCATGTGCCTTTTACTAAGGAGTGGCTTCCGTCTGGCCACTCTACCATACAGGCCTGATTGGTGGATTGCTGCAGAGATGGTTGTCCTTCTGGAAGGTTCTCCTCTCTTCACAGAGGACCTCTGGAGCTCTGACAGAGTGACCATCGGGTTCTTGGTCACCTCCTGGCTAAGGCCCATCTCCTCCGATCGCTCAGTTTAGATGGCCGGCCAGCTCTAGGAAGAGTTCTGGTGGTTTCGAACTTCTTCCACTTACGGATGATGGAGGCCACTGTGCTCATTGGGACCTTCAAAGCAGCAGAAATTTTTCTGTAACCTTCCCCAGATTTGTGCCTCGAGACAATCCTGTCTCGGAGATCTACAGACAATTCTTTTGACTTAATGCTTGGTTTGTGCTCTGACGTGAACTGTCAACTGTGGTACCTTATATAGACAGGTGTGTGCCTTTCCAAATCATGTCCAATCAACTGAATTTACAACAGGTGGACTCCAGTTAAGCTGCAGAAACATCTCAAGGATGATCAGGGGAAACAGGATGCACCTGAGCTCAATTTCGAGCTTCATGGCAAAGGACTTATGTACATGTGCTCAAGTAAACTTTTTTCACGTTGTCATTATGGGGTGTGGTTTTGTAGAATTCTGAGGAAAAAATTGAATTTAATCCATTTTGGAATAAGGCTGTAACATAACAAAATGTGGAAAAAGTGATACACTGTGAATACTTTGCGGATGCACTGTGTGTGTGTGTGTGTGTGTGTGTGTGTATATATATATATATATATATATATATATATATATATATATATATATATATGTGTGTGTATATATGTGTGTGTATATACAGTGGGGCAAAAAAGTATTTAGTCAGCCACCAATTGTGCAAGTTCTCCCACTTAAAAAGATGAGAGAGGCCTGTAGGTATACCTCAACTATGAGAGACAAAAAGAGGAAAAAAAAATCCATAAAATCACATTGTCTGATTTTTGAAGAATTTATTTGGAAATTATGGTGGAAAAAAAGTATTTGGTCAATAACAAAAGTTCATCTCAATACTTTGTTATATACCTTTTGTTGGCAATGACAGAGGTCAAACGTTTTCTGTAAGTCTTCACAAGGTTTTCACACACTGTTGCTGGTATTTTGGCCCATTCCTCCATGCAGATCTCCTCTAGAGCAGTGATGTTTTGGGGCTGTCGTTGGGCAACACGGACTTTCAACTCCCTCCAAAGATTTTCTAAGGGGTTGAGATCTGGAGACTGGCTAGGCCACTCCAGGGCCTTGAAATGCTTCTTACGAAGCCACTCCTTCGTTACCCGGGCGGTGTGTTTGGGGTCATTGTCATGCTGAAAGACCCAGACACGTTTCATCTTCAATGCTCTTGCTGATGGAAGGAGGTTTTCACTCAAAATCTGACGACACATGGCCCCATTCACTCTTTCCTTTACATGGATCAGTCGTCCTGGTCCCTTTGCAGAAAAACAGCCTCAAAGCATGATGTTTCCACCCCCATGCTTTACAGTAGGTATGGTGTTCTTTCTCCTCCAAACACGATGAGTAGAGTTTTTACCAAAAAGTTCTATTTTGGTTTCATCTGACCATATGACATTCTCCCAATCCTCTTCTGGATCATCTAAATGCTCTCTAGCAAACTTCAGACGGGCCTGCACATGTACTGGCTTAAGCAGGGGGACACGTCTGGCACTGCAGGATTTGAGTTCCTGGCGGTGTAGTGTGTTACTGATGGTAGCCATTGTTACTTTGGTCCCAGCTCTCTGCAGGTCATTCACTAGGTCCCCCCGTGTGGTTGTGGGATTTTTGCTCACCGTTCCTGTGATCATTTTGACTCCACGGGGTGAGATCTTGCATGGAGCCCCAGATCGAGGGAGATTATCAGTGGTCTTGTATGTCTTCCATTTTCTAATAATTGCTCCCACAGTTGATTTCTTCACACCAAGCTGCTTACCTATTGCAGATTCAGTCTTCCCAGCCTGGTGCAGGTCTACAATTTTGTTTCTGGTGTCCTTTGACAGCTCTTTGGTCTTGGCCATAGTGGAGTTTGGAGTGTGACTGTTTGAGGTTGTGGACAGGTGTCTTTTATATTGATAACGAGTTCAAACAGGTGCCATTAATACAGGTAACGAGTGGAGGACAGAGGAGCCTCTTACAGAAGAAATTACAGGTCTGTGAGAGCCTGAAATCTTGCTTGTTTGTAGGTGACCAAATACTTATTTTTCACCATAATTTGGAAATAAATTCTTTAAAATCAGACAATGTGATTTTCTGGATTTTTTTTCTCATTTTGTTTCTCATAGTTGAGGTATACCTATGATGAAAATTACAGGCCTCTCTCATATTTTTAAGTGGGAGAACTTGCACAATTGGTGGCTGGCTAAATATTTTTTGCCCCACTGTATGTCTGTATATATATATATATATATATATATATATATATATATATATATACAGTGGAACCTCGTTTCATGAACGCCTCGGTACACGTACAACTCGGTTTACGACCAAAAAGTTCGCCAAACTTTTGCCTTGGTTCATGACCACACACTCGGCATACGAACAAGCCAGTTTCCCTTTTGGTTTGTGCGCGCTGATGATTTCCGCACGTGTTGCATTGTTCTCGGTCAGACGTGAACTGCTGAAATGCTGCAATGTAAGAGAGAGAGAGAGAGAGAGAGAGCGCAGGCAGGCTCGTGTGCTGATGAGAGAGAGAGAGCAGGCAGGCTCGTGTGTTGGAGAGAGAGAGAGAGCAGGCAGGCTCGTGTGCTGATGAGAGAGAGAGAGAGCAGGCAGGCAGGCTTGTGTGCTGATGAGAGAGAGAGAGAGAGAGAGAGAGAGAGAGAGAGAGAGAGAGAGAGAGAGCAGGCAGGCAGGCAGGCAGGCAGGCAGGCTCGCGTGCTAGAGAGAGAAAGAGCACGCATGCAGCTGAGAGCGAGCCTGTACGTGCAGCTGAGCAGGGAGCCTGGGTGTTTGTCAGTGTTATTCAATGTTTTTACATTAGTATACTATTACACTGTGCATTCTATGGTGTAATTAACTATATTTGTGCTTAAAAATATTTAAAAAAATATATTTACATACAGTTCGTACGGTCTGGAACGGATTAATTGTATTTACATACAATCCTATGGGGGAAATTGCTTTGGTTCACGACAAATTCGGTTTATGACCAGAGGTTTGGAACGAATTATGGTCGTGAACCGAGCTTCCACTGTATATATATATATATATATATATATGTGTATATATATATATATATATATATATATATATATATATATATATTTATTTATATATATTTTTTTTGTTCTTTATTTCGTCGTATACGATTTCTCATATTAGAAATTTGTTAGTTTTCGCATACCCCTTGGGGTTAGAGCGCAGGGTCAGCCATTGTACAGCGCCCCTGGAGCAATTACAGGTTAAGGGTCTTGCTCAAGGGCCAAGCAGAGTAGGATCTCTTTTGGCAGTGACGGGGATTCGAACCGGCAACCTTCTGGATACCAGCGCAGATCCTCAGAGCCACCACTCTGCCCAATATATATATACATACATATGCATGTATATATATGTATGTATATATATATATATATATATATATATATATATATATATATATATATGTATATATATGTATATATATATATAATATATGTATACTAGCAAAATACCCGCGCTTCGCAGCGGAGAAGTAGTGTGTTAAAGAGGTTATGAAAAAGAAAAGGAAACATTTTAAAAATAACATAACATGATTGTCAGTGTAATTGTGTTGTCATTGTTATGAGTGTTGCTGTCTTTTATATATATATATATATATATATATATATATATATATATATATATATATATATATATATATATAATATACACACACACACACACATAAACATATATATACATATCTACATGTACACATATCTACATATATATATACCTATACACATCCACATATATACATATATATACACATATCAACATATATATAAAAACATACATAAACACACACATATACACATACATACATACACACATACATACATACATACATACACACACACACATATATATATCTATATATATCTATCTATATATATATATATATATATATATATATATATATATATATATATATACATAAATATTTACATATGTACATATATACACATCTACATATATATACATATCTACATATATATATATATATATATATATATATATATATATATATCTAGACATACATACATAGATAGATTGACACATATATATATACATATCTACATATATATATATATATATATATATATATATATATGTAATTGTGTTGTCATTGTTATGAGTGTTGCTGTCACATATATATATATATAGCAAAATACCCGCGCTTCGCAGCGGAGAAGTAGTGTGTTAAAGAGGTTATGTAACCATATATATATACATAAACATATATACATATATATACATATCTACATATACACATATCTACATATACATATATATACATATACACATCCACATATACAAATTTACATATCTACATAGATATAAATATAGACATAAATATATACATACATACATTCACATATATATATATATATATATATATATATATATATATATATATATATATACTGTATATATACATATCTACTTATTGGCTCCTGTATTTAGGATATAGCGGGTTGGATAATGGATGGATGGACATCTGTATGCATAGCCCTATTTGCCCATTTTCGTTTTTTTTCTTTCTTCAGTAATATTTCAGTAAACCCAGAGCTTGTCAGTTCAAATCCTGGTACTGACACCACTGTGTGACCCTGAGGAAGTCACTTCACCTGCCTGTGCTGCAAAAAACAAAAGTAATGTAACAAATTGTACCTCAGATGTTACAAGTTGCTGGAATAAAGGCATAAGTCAAATAGATAAATATGTATTATACACATAGGAAGTATTCATTTATTTTCAGTTAAGTCATCTGCAGCAAACTTTTATAAATGAGGGTTTCTCATTTTTAGATAGTGCAAACTGTTTCTTCTTCATTGACGTTTTCTCTTGGAGAGCTTTTTTCATTTCATTGAAAATTAAAGCAGCAGCTGCCAAAATATGTAGCTTTCTTATTAATTTTTCAACATTGTGTAAAATAAATTTATAAAGTAACATAAAAGGTTTAAATACTGGTTATCCTTTTACACTAAAATATTACTAAAGAGATACAAAAAAAGTAAAATGGATATGTTCTTTTTCTTTAAGGAGATGAAATATTACTGAAGAAAGAAAAAAAAAAATAAAACAGCCAAATGGGGCTATGCATACGAACTTAAAAGGTTTAAATAAAACAGAAATATATATTTTATTTTTAGTTGCTTAACTTGTGGAGGGTGTATCCTGTAGCAAAGCCCTAACTTTTTTCGTGAAAGCCCGTTTCAGTCAATAAGTCTTAAAAAAAGGTGTAAAGATATTGACAATAAGCTAAGCAAACCCAGGAAGACATGGAATCGTTTAAATCAATTACATCTTCCTTTCTTAACGAGAAGTAAGGCAGTACTTATAAGCTTACATATTTATATATAGACATACATACATATATATATATATATATATATATCTATATCCGAAGCCGTGCAAGCACACTGTTGAGAATGCAACGTATAGTTGTACAGAAGAAAAGCAATCTTGCCTCAAATGAATGGCAACCTTTTGTAGGTGTATGAACTTAATTTAAACTTTAGGTTTACACGGTGCTTTCTTTCCGAAGTACCTGCACTCATGAATATGTCTGTATGTGTCAGTCGGTCAAATCCACGCGCTTCGCACCGGCGAAGTACCGCTTTTAAATTTTTATTAAGAAGAAATGAAAACCTTTTTAAATTGAGGGAAAATATACTAATAACAGTTTGTTAAGGATCTGTTTTTTTGTGAAGCTGCCTTCACTCGAGTGATCACTTCGACCTGACTTGCTGGCCAACTATAAGCGTTACCTGGTAGGTAACCACCCATACAATCAGATTGTGAATCAGACTACAAATGCCGTGAATGTAATTACCCCGATCTACATGTTGTCAAATAAACGAACCACACGCTGTGGCGCGGAATGTAATTACCCCGATCTACATGTTGTTAAATAAACGAACCACACGCCGTGGCGCAATTTTAGGGGCTTTGCCTGTAGCGCTGACGTCCGAGGTTCGATTCCCGTAAGGGAGTGAAGTGAGTGGCTGGTTACCTACCAGGTAACGCTTATGGTTGGCCAGCAAGTGAGGTAACATCAGCCACGGTGCCTTCAGTTGTGAGAAGCAGATCATAGAATGGTTGAAAATAGTTTACTGTCAAATAATGCAAAGAGTACGCGACACGTCTTTCCCCCTTATTCTTGGCTCATCAGGCGTACACACTCACTGCACTTGCTTACGGTAATCGAACCTCGGACGTCAGCGCTAGAGGGGCTTAGCAGCGGTGAAGTATTGCTTTTAAATTTTAATTAAGAAGAAAAGAAAACCTCAGAAGTTCGATTCCCGTAAGGGAGTGAAGTGAGTGGCTGGTTACCAACCAGGTAACGCTTATGGTTGGCCAGCAAGTGAGGTAACATCAGCCACGGTGCCTTCAGTTGTGAGACGCAGATCATAGAATGGTTGAAAATAGTTTACTGTCAAATAATGCAAAGAGTACGCGACACGTCTTTCCCCCTTATTCTTGGCTCATCAGG